>NC_056735.1:1692881264-1693201264 GCF_019279795.1 Protopterus annectens
GCAGTTCGCAAGTGCCGGTCGGCCGACTCCTGAAATTTTCATTTTCGAGTTTCAGAACCGAAGTCTTCAACTAAAGCTAAGTACCCCATTGGGAAATCTTTTTCTTGCTCCTTACCGATGTCAGTAAAAGTTAATAATTGCATTACTTGTGGAAAGCAAATACCTCATAAAGATTTTCATTCATACTTTATTCCTTAAGATTTTCATTCATACTTTATTCCTTGCCTAGGCCCTGACCACGACGTACCTTGCTGTCGGTTTTGTGCTTTATGTAATCAGCGCACTATCCATCGTCTGTATATTTTCGCCTCTAAAAATTTCTCTTCTCGGTTTAATTATCCAGAAATGTCGTTGGTTAGCCATCTGACTACCGGGATTCCAAAAAAATGAAAAGATAGACAGAGACAGGCCGCTGAGGTCCAAAACTGCCGACGGTGCGTTCGCCGGTACTCAGGCACTTTCGCAGCCCCTGATACCTGCTACTTCTGATTTGCAGGCCTCTACTGAGACCCATTCGGAGTCCGGTATGCCGCGAGATGCTTCAACTGTGGAACCCACAGATGTCTCTACCTTGGATGGGTCCGGAACCGCTGTGCAGGCACCGACTTCTGAGGGTGTATTCAGGCCTACGGACATGCATATTAAACCAATGCCTCCTTCTTCACTTGGGCCTAAATCTCAAACCATACCTAAAAATCTGACTCCCAGGCCACATGATCAGGCTTCTATGCCTAAAAAACAAATGATAAGAATGGCTGAAGATCTAATAACTCTAATCAGGGTTAGCCACCCCCTCCCCCCTTCTAAGAAGCCTAGGACTGAAGTTGTTTATGAATCTTCTGACCAGGATTCTGTATTTTCTGATTCTTCTGATGATCTGGATTTGCCCTCATCTACTTATGAGGATTCTGATGCAGAGGACTGTATTCCCTCTGCTTCCCTTCCAGAGGATTTTTTTTTTTGGTGAAACCTTACATACTCTAAGGGAGCATTTCCACTGGGAAAGCCAGGAATTTTCTGATTCAAAAAAGAGGCTCAGGGATTTCTTACTCCTGCCTTAGCATCAGCCTTTAGCTATTCCTCCTGTACTAGACATTGTTGATGCTTTTCCGGAATCTAGTTTGGCCCCTGATTAGTTGCCTTCTGCTCCCAGAAAACCTGACAGATACTACAGGGTCCCAGAGTCACACAAGTTCCTTTTTAAAAATCCTGTTGCGGATCCAGAAACTATTTCTCAGGGGCCCAAGGGCATTAAGGCTTCTACTGCTAAAAATCCTACCCCTTCTGATCGAGACTCCAGGGTGCTGGATAGATGGGGTAAGAAGGTCTACATTTCTGCAACCTTGGCCATTAGGGCTTTAAACTGCCAGTTTCATATTTTAAAGTATCAGCAACATGTTATTGGATTGCTTAAACAGAAAATGATCTTGATTCCTGATTGTGTGGAAAATAAAGAATTACAGGATTTACTGCATTCTGTTGAACAGGTTGGAAAACATACTTTGCAATGTGGTTTTGATTCATTAGAGGTCTCTTGCAGGGCTGCTGTTACTGAGTCTGTGCTCACAAGGCATGCTTGTTTTAAGGAGCAATCTTTACCTGATCATGTTAAAGCTAAATTGTTGGATGCTCCCTTAAATCGGGACCACCTGTTTGGCAACAAGCCTGAGGAAGTTCTTAAAAAGATGGAAGATAATGCTAAATCTATGCAATCTGTTAAAGATTTCTTACAAGTTCAGCCTCCTAGATTTAGCAGGCACTGGCCCTCTAAAAATTGGTCCTTTCCAGCCCCTTCCAGGTCTTCTCAAGCCAAACCTAGACTCAGCAGAAACCCCAGGTTTCAGTCCCAGGGGACACACAGGACTAAGCAGTGGGAGGCCTCCACTTCCAAATCTGGGAGTATTAAGACTCTCCCCATGGTAAACTGACACAATGACTTTCTTTGAAAATTTCCAAGCACTTATCAACTGACTGCCTCTTTGGATGGAAAGATTGCTCTTCATGCAAAGAACTGGGAGCTCATTACCCAGGACAAATGGGTTTTACATATAGTGTCCCAAGGATACAGATTTCACTTCCACACGTTGCCAACACCAAACGAGTGGCCGGCCCTTCCCCCAAGTCAGTGGGCAGAGGCCCAAAGCTAAATACTTTCTCCCTTAAGCATGGGGGCTATTCAGTTGATACCAGAAGAGGAAAAGGAGTAAGATTTCTACTAGAGACTTTTCCTGGTACCCAGAAAAGACAATTCATGGCGTCCTATCCTGGACCTGTCTACTCTAAACACCTTTTTGGAGATTCCACAATTCAAGACGCTGACTCTTCACCAGTTGCTTCCTATGCTAGGCAAAGACGCATGGTTGGCAACACTAGATTTAAAAGAAGCATACCTGCACATCCCAATCAGGGAATCTTGCAGAAGATACCTTTGCTTCAAAGCAGGCTACACACACTATCAATTCTCTGCACTGCCCTTTGGCTGATCTACTGCACCCAGGGTATTCACAAAGTGCCTAGCTCCAGTTATTGCATTTTGCAGGCAAAGAAATATTCAAATATACCCATACCCGGATGATTGTCTAATTCAGGCAGAAAGCCAGGACATACTTTTGAATTATCTGGCCTTTGTACAAAGGGTTCTAATCTGTCTGGGGTACACCATAAACGAAAAGAAATCTCACCTGGAACCCTGTCAACAAATTATATTTCTTGGGAGCAAGCTTATGTACAACTTCCCAGATGGCTTACCTCACGCCAGAGAAACAGACTCATTTGACAACCTACTTCAAACAAGTGGCCACAAAAACCTTGCTGTCTGCAAGACAAATACTGCAAGCCTTGGGGTTAATGGCCTCCTGCATTCTTATAATTCCATATGCAAGACTGCATATGGGGAAACTACAGTGGTATCTAAAAAGCCTATGGTGTCAACATTCCCAGGATCTAGAAGCAATGCTTCCTATCATACCTTGCCTACGCCTAGAGTTCCTTTGGTGGGTAGAGGCCTGCGACCAAAACAAGGGGCTACCTTTCATACCACCCCCTGCCGCCCAAACCCTAACAGACGCATCAGACTATGCATGGGAGACTCACCTGGCAGGGAAGTGCATTCAGGGCAAATGGAACCCAAGTCAAATGCACCTGCATATCAATCAAAAAAAAATGTTAGCTGTACATAATGCTCTGACAACCTTCAAGGACCACATTCTTCCAGGACAACTAATGGTAAAAACGGACAACACCATTGTTATGTGATACATAAACAAGTAGGGGGGTACACATTCTTACCCCCTCTGCAGACTAGCCATGGCATTGTGGAACACAGCCTTGAGCTACCAAGTGCACCTCCAAGCTCAATTCCTGCCAGGAAAATTAAATACACTGGCAGACGGACTAAGCAGAAACCTCATGGACCCACACGAGTGGAAACTGGAACCAAGGATTTTCAACATGTTGACAAGCAAATGGGGGAGCCCAGATATAGACCTATTTGCCTCTCCCCAGAACTACCAGTTGGACAAATTTTGCACAAGGACTCCCCACAAACAAGCCTGGAAAGTGGATGGCTCTGTCCACTATCAGTCTATGCCTTCCCCCCTCTGCCTCTGCTCTCCAAAGTACTACTAAAAATCAAGCAGGACAAACCAAGAATGTTTTTGATTGCTCCATACTGGCCATGCTAACACTGGTACACCCTCCTGCGCAGTGTGTCACTGTTACCCCCATGGTGCCTGCCTCAGCCTCCTTCTCTGTTGTCCCAGCAGGAGAACCAGATTCTGCACCCTCAGCTTCTAACACTGAACATTGCATCCTGGCTAATTACCTAATCTCTCCTTTACTATCCCTCAGTAAACCTTTGACTATCATTTTAGAGGCAAGGAGGCCTAGTACTAGAAAATCTTATGCTGAAAAATGGAAAAGATTCTCTGCCTGGAACCAATCTCAAGGGATGAGCACAGCAGCACCCAATTTACCTCAGATTTTACAATATTTAACTGAGATGCTTCACAAGGACCTGTCTTTTTCCTCCATTAAAATCCACGCCTCAGCCATTTCAGCTCATAAAAACACAGAACCTCCTCTCTTCTCTCATCCACTGCTCAAGCAGTTCCTCAGAGGGGCCAAAAATTTGAAACCACACAGGAGAGCTCCAACCCCTGCCTGGGACCTCAACTTTGTTTTGGAGAAACTCACTCTACCTCCTTTCGAGCCAGCTGCTACTGCAGACTTAAATTTCTTTCTTGGAAAACAGCTTTCCTTTTAGCAGTCACTTCAGCTAGAAGGGTATCTGAATTACAGGCCCTTATGGCAGTGGAGCCTTTCATCATCTTTCATGCGGACAGGGTGTCCCTCAGAACCAATCCATCCTTCATGCCCAAGGTGGTATCCAGTGTGTCTCTTAATCAGTCCATTCATTTACCAACCTTCTTTACCAATCAGCAGAACAAAGGGGAATGGATATTGATTTCCTTGGATGTGCACAGACAACTTAGATTCTTGTTTGACAGGACTAAACCTCAAAGGAAATCTGAACAACTGCTGGTGGCATTTGCTGCAGGGGCAGAGGGGAATGCTATTTCAAAGCAAACCATTTCTAAATGGATAGGCCATTGCGTTCATTTCTGCTATACGCACCATGGAAAACCTATCCCCCAGGGGATCAGACCTCACTCCACCAGGGCTGCATCAACCTCTACAGCCTTTCTCAGAGGCGTCCCTACCAGGGACATCCTAGAAGCTGCTACCTGGAGTTCTGTACATACTTTCACCAAGCATTATCATTTGCCAATTTTCTCCAAATTCAGAGCCAGCTTTGCCACTGCAGTCTTGCAGGGCCTTATAGCTGGTCCTAATGCTATTTAAATTCCGCCTCCCAACCATAGCTTTGGGAATCTACCCAAATGTAATGACTGCAACAGTGAAACATGAAGAACATAGTACAGTTGTGTATACTTACCATAAATGTAGATGTTCGAGTGTATTCACTGTTGCAGTCCTGGTTACCCTCCCTCCAGCCCGCTAACTTCTTTTGGTTATACCTCTACTTTCCTTTACTATGCTTAAAAGCTTTTTGGTGTATTTGCTTTTTTGTTGGCGGTATATCATTGTACTTTTCTATTTTTAATTGCTTCCCATTAGGGGGGGCACCTGACATCTGGGGCAAGAAAAACTGATGTAATGGCGTCGGCTGCATGTTTTATACCCTGATGACCTGACGTTATGGAAGAAGGGACAGCAACTGACGCAGGACCCAAGACTTTGTTAATCAGGCCGACTGAGGGCAACCTGCTAGCAGATTATCCAAATGTAATGACTGCAACAGTGAATACACTCGAACATCTACATTTATGGTAAGTGTACATAACTGTACTTTGTTTGTCTGGCTTCGGTTTTTAAAACCATAGAGAAGATCTTCTCCTGCTCAGAGAGGGATGCTTTGTCTGTGGCATCAGATCCTTCTCTTTCCCATGCTTCTGGGCTGCAGGATTTGCACCAGCTAGTTATGGGAGAGCCCGCACCTTTGTGGCCTAGGTTTTCCTGCATTCAAAGCCATCATTTCTTCTGTATCTTCTCCTGATTCTGTAAATGGGGGACAGAGACAGTAAGAGCAAGTGCAAGAGAAAGCACTTGGATTCCCCTGATGAATCCCTCACTGAGGATACTGACCTTGATGAAGGGGAGTGCCGCCCCAATCACCTAACTATAACTCTTCTTTTGACGATTTATTGGAATTATTGAAACAGAGTGGAGGATGGACCACAGAGGCCCCTTCCCTGGAGAAGTCGTTTTTTCTGAAGGCTTTTGGCGCAGACTCCTCCATCTCCTTGGTGGTTCCCCCTCTGGATGCCATTAGACCTAATGTCATGGAGGGCTTTCAGGCAACCCACTGTGGTATAGCCAATCCCTAGGATTAAGGATCACTCTGTCCATCCAACAAGGAGGCTTTGGCTTTTGACTGCTTGGGAAAACATATATACACTTCAGCAACCTTCGAGTTGTGTGTACTCAGCTACATCACTCATTTGACAAGACTTCAAGACTTGGTGCCTAAGTGTCAAGTGTTGTGAAGACTCGTTAGCTCCCAGAGACACAGAAAATTCCAGGGGCTCAGTTACCAACAGTGCTGTCCATCATGAATGTCTGCATGAGTCTGTTGTTCAGCATAGTCAATGGGACCATCTTCTATAGCAGGCACCAGCATTGCCTTATGCCACTATGCCTTGGATGTATTTGTGCAGTTTTGTGGACTGCTTTAAGGCGTCCTTCATCAGTGCTCCATTAGATGGTTCATCCCTCTTTGGCCCAAAGATCAAGGAGATGTTAGCTGGGAGTGAACAGGATAGTCTCTTGTCTGTCATCTGAGTGCTTTATGCCACCTCTCAACCATCTTACTGCAGGAGTCAGAAAGGAGGAAAGCACTTAATCTTTCAAAAATCACAGCAGCCTTTCCAAGACGCTTCTAGGGCAGGTCCCACCTCTCCCAGCAGAGGGGTTAGCCGTAACGGATGGTCCACACAGCAGGGGTGATCTACACAATCATAGCTTATGCAGATCTTTCTCCAGGTGACATTTTCAGGACTTCTGAATAGTTGCCTAGCAGCTGTGCTCTGGAGGCAGTTGTGGGTCTCTTGGATATCTTCACACAAATGTTTGGGAGGCCATCACCTCAGACACATGGGTGTTGAGAATCATGTCCATAGGCTATACACTTCCCTTTTTATTGACTCTGAAATTTTCCCAAAGATCTCTTCTAGACATTCCACTCTATCAAATGAGGGATTCTGCAATAGATATCCAGAAACTGCTAGCCAGCAGAGTCATCCAAAAGTTTTCACCAGACCAGTGAGTATCTGGGGTCTATGCCAGATTATTTCTGGTGCCAAAGGAAAACGAGAACCTCAGACCAGCCTTGGATCTCAGCAAACTGACCCACTTTGTCAAATGGGCCAAATTCCAAACAGTCACAGTGCAGCCCATTTTACTACTCCTGAGGAAGGACTACTGGATATGCCCTGGAATTTATCCATGTACAAATCACCATCGACAAAGTCGCATAACATATCCTAGCAAGCTGTAGTTCACATTCCTTGTCCCTGGAATCCCATAGCTCATACCTAGAACTACTGGAGATACTCACTATTAAACCAAATCCCTTATTCATGGGAGACTTTAACTACCTCTGTATAGACTGAGAAACCTACACTGCCTCATACTTGCAGGCACAATGATTCCTGGACTTCATTAACAGAAATACCCTTGCCCATATAGTGCACACACCCATCAGAGGTTTAAGCATACTGGACTTGGTACACACCAATATGAGAGAGTGCTGCACCCCCCCCCCCCGTGTCATGTCCTCACTGATGAGGTCAGACCACAGAGCCGTCTCCTTCAAAATAAAAATCAGCTTGGTGACCACGTCAAACCCTTTAACAGTTAGGAACTATTCCAAAGCAAACACCCTATTAAGCAATAGTTTATCAAACTTCAGTGCCCCTCCCATCCCCAACTACACAACAACCTATACAGAATTGATAACAGAGATCCTGTATAACCATGTAAATGGCTGTATAGAGGCTGCTGTACCTAATGGAAGTAAGCCCAAAATGAACTCTCAAAGCAAACCACACTGGTAGAATCCTAACCTTAATAGGGTGTATAACAAAAGGAAAAAATGTTTGTGGCTAAAATTAGGAAGTGCAACTCCCATAGTGATAGGAGCCCTCTAATTAAACTGTACAAGAAACTGAGAGGATTAATTAAGTCCCAGAAGGCCAATTATGAGTTCAGGATAGCTACATAGACTAAAGACAACCACAACTGAAACCTCAAAGGCAGCACATATCAGTGTGCTGAACTGGTGGTCAGTCGTGCTACCTTCAATGAGCAGAGTGACTTAGCAAATTTGATGGCTAACAAATTCAACTCAAACTTCACATCATACTCCCACCCCTGCCTCCCTCCATGAACTACCTACTAGCATAACCCCCTCCCAACTATTTACAGGGAGCAGGTCCTGGCAGTGCTCACTAAGGACAAAAGCACAGTCTCAGTGGGCTCCGACAGTATTCTGGTATGCCTCCAAAATAGATGGAAACATGACCTATCAGGGCCACTTGAGTTACTTTTCTTAACCCCAAAAAACCCTTGTACCATGCGAATGGAGGACTTTAGCAGTTGTCCCAGTTCACAAGGATGGACAGTCACCCTACCCTGTAAACTACTAGCCTGTTAGTCTGACTAGTCTTAATATGCAAAAACCATTGAACGAATTATCTTGGAAATTATCAATAAAGATAAAGGCAACTATCAGACACTGCACCCAGCCCAATTTGGCTTTGTCAAGGAAGATCATGACTACTAAACCTGTTGGACTGAGAAGGTCACCAAGGCAATAGGTGAGGGGAACATGGTGCATACTTCCTAGCTGGGCCTGGCGAAGGCATTCGATCAATATCCCACTCTGGTATGGTTGGAAAACTCACTGAAATGGGCATAAACCCGTACATAACTCATTGGATTGCTAGCTGGCTCACAGACAGGACCCAGGAAGACAGGATTGGTTATCTCCTCCACTAAGAGACCAGTCACCAGTGAGATACCTTAGGGCTGTGTGCTGGGACCTCTCCTATTTGTCATCTACTTCTTGGATGTAAAGGCTGATCTATGACCTATTTCTGACCAAGTGCACAGATGAGTGCAAATTGGTAGCTGTTGTAGTTTCTCTGCCCATGACACAAACATTTTAGAAGGTTATCTAACACAGACAAATGACTGGTGCCAATGTCACATACTAAAACTCAATGCCAAGCAATGCATTATAGTGCTTTTCAAAAAAACTGTCACCCAAGCTAATTACTCCATCAATAAGACAAAAAAAAGTTGACCAAGTAGCAAGAGACCTGGGAAACTATGTAGACAGTAGTCTGGCCTTTAAACAACATGTAGCCAAGGAAGTAAGAAAATCCATTTTGTGTTTCTCAACTTATTAGTAAGAAAATCATTCTGTTTCTCAACTTATATGTAAGGGTATGGCATCTAGGTCCAAGGAAGTCATACTGCCACTTATTCAGCCCTTATCAGACCCATGATAGAGTATAATGCCCCCTTTGACATGTACCTAACCAAACATATGCAGCAGCTGGAACACCCAGAAACGTTACTTACCAGGATAATCCAGGGTATAAATGCATTGTCCTATACGGTCTACTTTAAAGCTCTATCTCTGTACTTGGTCTCCTACGGGTTACTGAAAGCCAGTCTATGCCTGGCATGCAAGGCATGATCTAATCCAGTTCTGATGGACCTTTTGTAGATGTTCATCGTGTTTCACTGTTGCAGTCATCACTGTAGGGTTCTTCCTGCCGGCAGGCAGTCCTCAGTCGGCCAGAATCCCAAAGTCTGGGTCCGGCGTCGGCTGTTCAGTCATGCTCCCTGACGTCAGAGCGCTAGGAGTACAAAGCTGCCAGCCGACGCCATGTTCTCCAGTCTTTCTTGCCGTGCAGTGAAAGCAGTTCACAAGTGGCGGTCAGCTGACTCCTCATATTTTTTCGTGCTTCAGTCCGAAGACTTACTTCTTCTTCTCAAAGCTAAGTACCCCGTTGGGGAAACTTTTTTTCTTGCTCCAGTCCTATGTCAGAAAAAGTTAATAATTGCATTTCTTGTGGGAAGCAAATACCTCATAAGGATTTCCATTCTTACTGTATTCCTTGTTTAGGCCCTGACCATGACGTAGCTAGTTGTCGGTTTTGTGCTAGATTTAACCAACGTACGATTAAGCGCAGGTACGATTTTGCTTTTCACTACTTTGGCAGGCGATTTAATTATAAAATGTCGTCGGACACGCTTCCGACTACCGGAGTTCACAAATGACGCAAGGATAAGGACAGGCCTCCGAGGTCCAAATCAGACTACGTTTTACAAGCAGAGCCAGCTACAGGTTCGGCCGTCGTCAGTGAGGCGCTTTCGCAGCCCCTGTCGGCCATTTCAGAACTGATTGCCGAAACGGACTCCCACGAGGAGCCAACTAGGCCTTTGAGCACTCCAGCTGCTGGACCTTTGGACAATGTTCCCTCTGATGGGTCCGGAGCCGCTGTGCAGGTACCGGCTTCCGAGGGTTTTTCAAGCCTACACAGCTTCTGATAAAGGCAAAGCCAAAGGCAAAGACTCCTTCTAAATCTAAGACACCAGCCCAGGCCTCTTCTGATCCGGGACCCAAATCTCAGAAACAGCTACTTAAAATGGCGGAGTACTTACTAACCATGATTAGGGGTTCACATCCCCCTCCAGACAAAAGGCCAAGGCAAGAATTGGATTATGAATCTTCTGATCAGGCATCTATTTCTTCAGTGTCTTCTTCTGAACAGGAATATACTTTCCCTCCTTATGAGGATTCTGATGCTGAGGAATCCATTCCATCAGCTTCTCCCCCTGAGGATTTTTCTTTTGGGGAAACTTTACATGACATGAGGGAACAGTTTCACTGGGAAGGACAGGAGTACTCTGAATCTAAGAAAAGGCTTAGGGATTTCCTTCTTCTTCCCCAACATAGACCCCTGGCTATTCCTCCTATTTTGGCTATTGTGGATGATGCCTTTTCTGAGGCTAATTTAACTCCTGACTCCTTTCCTCCAGCCCCTGCTAAGCCCGACAGATATTACAGGGTCCCTGACTCCCACCAGTTCCTTTACAAAAATCCTACTGCTGATCCAGAAACCATTTCTCAGGGTCCTAAGGGGGTTAAGGCCGCTTCTGCTAAAAACCCTATTCCGACAGATAAGGATTCCAGAGCTTTGGAGACATGGGGCAAAAAAGTGTACACTTCTGCTACTTTATCTATTAGGGCTTTAAATTGTCAATTTCATATGCTAAAATATCAGCAATTTCTACTGTCTGTTATGAAACAAAAACTGGATACCATTACTGCATGTGCAGATAATAAGGAATTACACGATTTGATGCATGCCACTGAACAAGTGGGGAAGCATGGTTTACACTGTGGATGTTCATCGTGTTTCACTGTTGCAGTCCTCGGTTGGCCAGAATCCCAAAGTCTGGGTCCGGCGTCGGCTGCTCAGACATGCTCCCTGATGTCAGAGTGCCAGGAGTACAAAGCTGACAGCCGACGCCATGTTCTCCAGTCTTTCTTGCCGTGCGGTGATAGCAGTTCGCATTTGCCGGTCGGCTGACTCCTGACAATTTTTTCTAAACTACTTCAGTCCGAAGACTTTCTTCTCCTACTCAAAGCTAAGTACCCTGTTGGGGAAACTTTTTTCTTGCTCCAGTCCGATGTCAGAAAAAGTTAATAATTCTATTTCTTGTGGGAAGCAAATACCTCATAAGGATTTTCATTCTTAGTGTATTCCTTGCTTAGGCCCTGACCACAACGTAGCTAGTTGTCGGTTTTGTGCTAGATTCAATCAACGTACGATTAAACGAAGGTACGATTTTGCATTTCATTACTTCGATAGGCGTTTTAATTACAAAATGTCGTCGGATTCGGTTCCGGCTACCGGAGTTCACAAACGACACAATGATAAAGACAGGCCTCCGAGGTCCAAATCGGACGATATTGTACAAGTAGAGCCAGCTTCAGGTTCGGCCGTCATCAGTGAGGCGCTTTTGCAGCCCCTGTCGGCCATTTCGGAACCGATGGCCGAAATGGACTCCCACGAAGAGCCAACTAGGCCTTTGAATATTTCTGTTGCAGGACCTTCGGACAACGCTCCTTCGGATGGGTCCGGAGCCGCTGTGCAGGTACCGGCTTCCAAAGGGGTTTTCAGGCCTACTCATCTTCTAATAAAGGCAAAGCCAAAGACAAAGGCAAAGACTCCTTCCAAATCAAAGACTACAGCCCAGGCCTCTTCTGATCCGGCACCCAAGTCTCAGAAACAATTACTTAAGATGGCGGAGGACTTACTTACTATGATTAGGGGTTCACATCCCCCTCCAGATAAAAGGCCAAGGCAGGAAGTGTATTATGACTCCTCTGATCAGGCTTCTGTTTCTTCAGTTTCTTCTTCTGACCAGGAATATTCTTTCCCTCCTTATGAGGATTCTGATGCTGAGGAATCCATTCCTTCAGCTTCTCCCCCTGAGGATTTCTCTTTTGCTGAAACTTTACATGAAATGAGGGAACATTTTCACTGGGAAGGACAGGAGTACTCGGAATCTAAGAAAAGACTTTGGGATTTTCTTCTTCTTCCCCAACATAGACCCCTGGCTATCCCCCCTATTTTGGATATTGTGGATGATGCTTTTTCTGAGGCTAACTTAACTCCTGACTCTCTTCCTCCAGCTCCTGTGAAGCCAGACAGATATTATAGGGTTCCTGATTCCCACCAGTTTTTATACAAGAATCCTACTGCTGATCCTGAAACCATTTCTCAGGGTCCTAAGGGGGTTAAGGCCGCTACTGCTAAAAACCCCATTCCCACTGAGGATTCCAGATCTTTAGAAAGATGGGGCAAAAAAGTGTACACTTCTGCTACTTTATCTATTAGAGCTTTAAACTGTCAATTTCATATGCTGAAATACCAGCAATTTCTTCTGTCTGTTTTGAAACAAAAGCTAACTTCCATTTCCGCCTGTGCAGATGATAAGGAATTACATGATTTAATGCATGCCACTGAACAAGTTGGGAAGCATGGTTTACACTGTGGATTTGATGCCTTGGAGGCTTCTTGTAGGGCTGCTGCCTCTGGTACAGTCATTAGAAGGCATGCTTGGTTAAAGGAACAAAACTTGCCAGATCAAGTAAAAGCTAAGTTATTGGATGCTCCTCTTGAGCATAATGTTTTGTTTGGACCTAAGGCTGAAGAGGTGATAAAGAAGATGGAGGACAAGGCAAAATCCATGCAAACGGTTAAAGATTTCTTGCAAGTACAGCCACCCAGATTTAGTAGGAATTGGCCTACAAAAAATTGGTCCTTTCCCAATTCAGACAGGCCTCAGAGGGGTAGATACAGACGCTCCCGAGGAAGGCCTCAAACGCAAGCCTCTTATAGACCAAGACAGTGGACTGCTTCCACCCCTAGGGGAGGAGAGGACAGGTCGCAAGCTCATAGCAAACAGGCTCAATGACTCCCTCTGTTGGGCTGCAGGAACTTCTTGCCTGGAAGCCCCTCTCGGAGGAAAACTTTCTCTTTTCACCTAAATTGGACTCGTATAACCCAAGACAAGTGGGTTCTGTATGTGGTTTCAAGAGGTTACAAATTCCATTTTCATACCCTACCAAGACCACGCGGATGGCTGGATCTTCCAAAACATCAATGGTTAGAGGCCTTAAACCAGGTGGAAACTCTCTTGGCTATGAAAGCCATAGAACTGGTTCCACTTTCAGAGATGGGACAAGGTTTTTACTCAAGGCTCTTTCTAGTCCCCAGAAAGCAAAATTCATGGAGACCCATTCTGGATCTGTCAGTCTTGAACACTTTTCTCGAAACACCAAAATTCAAGATGCTTACTCTACAGCAGCTACTTCCAATGCTGACCAAAAATGCATGGATGGTAACTCTGGATTTAAAGGAGGCATATTTACACATTCCCATCAAGCAGGAATGCAGAAAATACCTCCGGTTCAAGGCCGGATCGAGGCACTATCAATTCTCTGCACTGCCCTTTGGATTGTCTACTGCGCCCAGGGTCTTCACCAAATGCCTGGCTCCAGTAGTAGCTTATTGCAGACTCAAGGGAATTCAAATTTACCCTTGTCTGGACGACTGTCTTATTCAGGCAGACAGCAAGGATGTCTTACTCCAGCATCTAGAATTTGTTCAAAATCTTCTCAAGTTCCTGGGATTCACTGTAAACATAAAGTCAAATTTGATACCCTCACAACAGATAACCTTTCTGGGTGCTCTTCTAAACACAACAACCCAGATGGCATTTCTGACATCCGAAAAACAATTACAGCTGGCTTCAACTTTCAAAACCTTGGCAACTTTAACTCAGCTATCTGCAAGGAAATTCCTGCAGGCTTTGGGTTACATGGCCTCCTGCATCCTTCTCGTACCATATGCAAGACTACATATGAGGAAAATACAGGGGTACCTAAAAAGTGTATGGTCTCAGCATTGCCACAGTTTAGACATACAGATCACCGTCCTGCCTTGTCTTCAAAAGGAATTCCTTTGGTGGTCCAAGGCATGTACTCTAAACATAGGAAAACCTTTCAGTCTGCCTCCAGCCACTCAGATACTAACCACGGACGCTTCAGATTATGCATGGGGAGCCCATTTTCAGGGCAACTGTCTGCAGGGCCTTTGGACAAAGGGTCAGAAGCACCTGCATATCAATTTAAAGGAAATGTTAGCCGTTCAGAACGCTCTTTGGGCTTTCAGGAATCTTCTACAACCAGGACAGCTACTGATACGGACAGATAACACCACAGTTATGTGGTACATAAACAAGCAAGGGGGATCTCATTCCTATCTCCTTTGCAGACTAGCCATGAATCTATGGAACACAGCTCTAGCTTGCAAACTGGACCTTCAAGCTCAGTTTCTACCAGGGAAGCAAAACTGCCTGGCAGACAGTCTGAGCGGAAACCTGTCGGATCCACACGAATGGATGCTGGACACCGAAATATTCAGGATGATTACAGCAGTCTGGGGATGTCCTCACATAGACCTCTTTGCATCCCACCTCAATCATCAACTGCAGATTTTTTGCACCAGGACATTCCACGAACTAGCTTGGAAAGTGGATGCACTATCATTCAGTTGGAGAAACCTCTCGGGGGTATGCCTTCCCACCTCTACCTCTTCTTCCACGGGTGTTATTAAAGATCAAACAGGACAAGCCCAGGATGATAATTTTGCTGGCCCCAAATTGGCCTCGACAGTTTTGGTACCCAACACTGAAAAACCTTTGTCTGAAGCCCCCTTGGGTATTACCACAGACTCTGAACCTTCCGTCCCAACAACAAGGTCAGGTTCTGCACTCCCATGTCAAAACTCTCAGCCTGGCGGCCTGGTTAATCCAGGGTCTTTGATTCATTCTCTCCTACCCAAGCAGGTTATGGATGTCATTTTAGAAGCTAGACGTCCTAGCACTAGAAAATCTTATGCAGGAAAATGGGAAAGATTTTGCTCCTGGATGCAGGCTCATGATTCAGATCCTCTTATTCCTAACATTCCTCTGATTTTTACCTGACAGACCTCTTACATAAGGGTCTTCCTTTCTCTTCCATAAAGATCCATGCCTCTGCTATTTCTGCTCATTATAATACAGACCCTCCAATCTTTTCCCATCAGCTCATGAGACAGTTTCTCAGAGGAGCTAAGAACTTAAGGCCCCCTAGATCTCCACCCATTCCTGCTTGGGATCTCAAGTGTGTTTTGGAAAAACTCACCTTACCTCCTTTTGAGCCTGCTGCCACATCTGACATCAAGTTTTTATCTTGGAAGACAGCTATCCTGTTAGCTCTTACCCCTGCCAGGAGATTTTCGGAGTTGCAAGCTCTCATGGCTGTGGAACCTTATATTATTTTTCATCAAGACAGGGTGTCTTTAAGGACTAATCCTACTTTCATGCCTAAGGTGGTTTCCAAAGTGGCTTTAAATCAAACTATTCACTTGCCAACTTTTTTCCCCAGTCCTCAAAATAAGGGGGAAAGGATCTTGCATTCCTTGGTTGTACACAGACAACTACGTTTTTACCTGGACAGAACCAAGGACATCAGGAAATCGGAGCAATAGTCTGTTTCTTATGCTTCAAGTTCCCAAGGTAAAGCCATTTCAAAACAGACCATTTCTAAATGGATTGCTCATGGAATCAGATTTTGCTATTCACACCATGGAAAGCAAATCCCAGGGAGTATAAGGACTCACTCTACCAGAGCTGCTGCCACTTCAGCTGCCTTCCTCAGGGGAGTTCCTACCAAAGACATTTTGGAAGCTGCAACTTGGAGTTCAGTGCATACATTTTCCAAGCACTACAATCTACCTCTCTACTCTAAGTCTAGGGCAGGCTTTGCTTCTGCAGTCTTGCAGGGCCTTATAGCCGCTCCCTCTACTTTATGACCACCTCCCTTTTATTCTTCTTTGGGATTCAACCCTACAGTCATGACTGCAACAGTGAAACACAATGAACATAGTACAGTTGTGTACACTTACCATAAATGTAGATGTTCGAGTGTCTTCACTGTTGCAGTCTGGGTTACCCTCCCTCCTGTCCCCTCTTATTTTTTCTTTTGTGTGGTTCCCTTCACCCTTCTTTTGATGTGTATTTGCAAAGGGTATGGGATCTTACTCATTTTGGAACACCTGACATCTGGGGCAAGAAAAACTGGAGAACATGGCGTCGGCTGACAGTTTTGTACTCCTGGCACTCTGACGCCAGGGAGCATGTCTGAGCAGCCGACGCCGGACCCAGACTTTGGGATTCTGGCCGACCGAGGACCGTCTGCCGGCAGGGGAGAACCCTACAGTCATGACTGCAGCAGTGAAGACACTTGAACATCTACATTTATGGTAAGTGTACACAACTGTACTTTTTGATGCCTTGGAGGCTTCTTGCAGGGCAGCTGCCTCTGGCACAGTCATTAGAAGGCATGCTTGGTTAAAGGAACAAAACTTACCTGATCAAGTGAAAACAAAGTTACTGGATGCTCCTGTTCAGCATAATGTTTTGTTTGGGTCTAAGGCTGAAGAGGTGATAAAGAAAATGGAGGATAAGGCAAAATCCATGCAAATGGTTAAGGATTTCTTACAAGATCAGCCCCCAAGATTTAGCAGAAATTGGCCAACTAAAAATTGGTCCTTTCCCAGCTCCGACAGGCCTCAGAGGGGTAGATATAGGCACTTCAGAGGGAGGGCCCAAGCACAGACCTCTTACAGACCTAGACAGTGGAGTGCTTCCACCCCCAGGGGTGGAGAGGACAGACCTCAATCTTATAGAAAACAGGCTCAATGACTCCCCCTGCATGGCTCCAGGAACTTCTTTCCTGGAAGCCCCTCTAGGAGGAAAACTCTCTGTTTTTCAACAAAATTGGACTTGCATAACCCAAGACAAGTGGGTTCTGGATGTAGTTTCAAGAGGTTACAAATTCCACTTTCATACCTTGCCAAGACCAAACGGATGGCCAGACCTACCAAAACACCAATGGGCAGAGGCATTAAACCAGGTGGGATCCCTCATGGCTATGAGGGCCATAGAACTGGTTCCACAATCAGAGACTGGGCAAGGCTTCTACTCCAGGCTCTTCCTAGTTCCCAGAAAGCAAAATTCATGGAGACCCATCCTGGATCTCTCAGTCTTAAACACTTTCCTGGAGATACCAAAGTTCAAGATGCTTACTCTGCAACAGTTCCTTCCTGCCAATGTTGAGCAAAAATGCATGGAAGGTGACATTGGATTTAAAGGAGGCTTACCTACATATCCCTATCAGGCAGGAGTGCAGAGAATACCTCCGGTTCAAGGCCGGCTCAAAACATTACCAATTCTCTGCGCTGCCCTTTGGCCTGTCTGCTGCGCCCAGGGTCTTCACCAAGTGCCTGGCACCAGTAGTAGCTTATTGCAGACTCAAGGGAATTCAAATTTACCCTTCTCTGGATGACTACCTTATTCAAGCGGACAGCAAGGATGTCTTACTCCAGCACCTGGAATTTGTTCAAAATCTACTCAAGTACCTGGGATTCACTGTGAACATTTAGTCAAATTTGACACCCACACAACAGATAACCTTTCTGGGTGCTCTTCTAAACACAACAACCCAGATGGCATTCCTGACATCCGAAAAACAGCTGGCTTTAACTTTCAAAACCTTGGCGTCGATAACTCAGCTAACTGCAAGGAAATTCCTGCAGGCTTTGGGTTACATGGCCTCCTGCATCCTTCTCATACCAAATGCAAGACTACATATGAGAAAAATACAATGGTGCCTAAAAAGTGTATGGTCCCAGCATTGCCACAATCTAGACACACAGATTGCTGTCTTGCCTTGCCTACAAAAGGAATTCCATTGGTGGACCATGGCGTGTCTTCACAACAAAGGGAAAGCCTTCAGTCTGCCTCCAGCCAGCCAAGTGTTAACCACAGACGCCTCGGATTACGCATGGGGAGCCCACTTGCAGGGAAAAGGTCTGCAAGGTTTTTGGACAGAGGATCAGAAGCACCTACATATCAATTTAAAAGTGATGTTAGCTGTACAGAATGCCCTCTTGGCTTTCAGGGATCTCCTACAACCAGGACAATTACTGATACGGACAGACAACACCACAGTTATGTGGTACATAAACAAGCAAGGGGGTTCACACTCCTACCCCGTTTGCAGACTAGTCATGACTCTATGGAACACAGCTCTAGCTTGCAAAGTGGATCTACAAGCTCAGTTCCTGCCAGGAAAACAAAATATTCTGGCAGACAGCCTGAGCAGGAACCTGTCAGACCCACACGAGTGGATGCTAGACACTCAAATATTCAAGATGATTACAGAAGCCTGGGACTGCCCGGACATGGATCTTTTTGCATCCCCCCTCGACCACCAGTTACAGACTTTTTGCACAAGAACATTTCACAAGCTAGCATGGAAAGTGGATGCACTATCATTCAGTTGGAGAAACCTCTTTGTGTATGCCTTTCCGCCACTACCTCTTCTTCCATGGGTGTTACTAAAGATCAAGCAGGACAAGCCCAAGATTATGATTTTACTGGCCCCAAATTGGCCTAGTCAATTTTGTTACTCAACACTGATGAATCTATCCCAGGAGCCTCCTTGGATTTTACCTCAGATTCCAAATTGTCCCAAAACCAGGGCCAGGTTCTGCACTCTCATGTCAAAACTCTCAGCCTAGCAGCCTGGCAAATTCAGGGTCTATGATTAATCCTTTCCTTCCCAAACAGGTCATGGATGCCATCTTAGAAGCCAGACGGCCTAGCACTAGAAAATCTTATGCAGGTAAATGGAAGAGATTTTGCACCTGGATGCATGCTCAGGATTCGGATCCTCTCATTCCTAATATCCCACTGATTTTACTTTACCTGACAGACATGCTACATAAGGGTTTATCCTTCTCCTCCATAAAAATACATGCTTCAGCTATCTCTGCACATTACAATACAGATCCTCCAATCTTTTCGCATCCACTTCTGAAACAATATCTCAGAGGAGCAAAGAATTTAAGGCCCCCTAGGACACCACCCATTCCTGCCTGGGACCTCAACTATGTTCTGGAAAAACTCACTCTGCCTCCTTTTGAGCCTGGTGCCACATCTGATATTAAGTATTTATCATGGAAAACAGCTATCCTACTGGCTTTGACTTCAGGCAGGAGAGTCTCAGAGTTACAAGCACTCATGGCTGTGGAACCTTATATTATTTTTCACCAAGATAGGGTGTCTTTAAGGACCAATCCTACTTTCATGTCTAAAGTGGTTTCCAAAGTGGCTTTAAATCAAACTATTCACCTGCCAACTTTTTTCAATAATCCACAAAATTAAGGGGGAAAGGATCTTGCATTCCTTGGATGTACACAGACAACTTCGTTTTTACCTGGACAGAACCAAGGATATCAGGAAAACAGAGCAACTGTTTGTTTCTTATGCAACAAATTCCCAAGGCAAAGCTATTTCAAAACAGACCATTTCTAAATGGATTGCTCATGGAATCAGATTTTGTTACTCTCATCATGGAAAGCAAATCCCAGGAAAAATTAGGACTCACTCTACCTGAGTTGCTGCTACTTCAGCTGCCTTTCTCAGAGGAGTACCTACCAAGGATATTTTGGAAGCTGCAACTTGGAGTTCAGTGCATACTTTTTCTAAGCACTATAATCTCCCTCTTTACTCCAAGTCTAGGGCAGGCTTTGCTTCTGCAGTCTTGCAGGGCCTTCTAGCCGCCCCTTCTACTCTATAACCACCACCCTTTATCTCAGCTTTGGGATTCAACCCTACAGTGATGACTGCAACAGTGAAACACGATGAACATAGTACAGTTGTGTACACTTACCATAAATGTAGATGTTCGAGTGTCTTCACTGTTGCAGTCTGCTACCCTCCCTCCTGTCCCCTCTTATACTTTCATTAGTGTGGTTTCCTACTTCACCCTCCTTCTGAGGTGTATTTGCTACAGGGTATGGGGTTTGTTGTATGCTACATTTTTGTTTTACTATTAGCCTTCACTTTTGGGCACCTGACATCTGGGGCAAGAAAAACTGGAGAACATGGCGTCGGCTGGCAGCTTTGTACTCCTAGTGCTCTGACGTCAGGGAGCATGACTGAACAGCCGACGCCGGACCCAGACTTTGGGATTCTGGCCGACCGAGGACTGCCTGCCAGCAGGAAGAACCCTACAGTGATGACTGCAACAGTGAAGACACTCTAACATCTACATTTATGGTAAGTGTACATAACTGTACTTTCCACAAAACAAGCAACAACAGGGTTACAAGATCCAAGGTTTTAAATTTTGCTTCTGATATAAATAAGACACGTTGGCGAGACTATGTCTCTCAGAAGATCCCTGTGCTCTGAAACAGGTCCCTCATCCATGTGAAGCAGAGTCCATCTCTTAACTCAGTGTAAGCATAACCTTGACCAATGGATGGGAAATTGGAAGTTCACCCCAGGCCTGGCCTCCGTGTCTCTGATAGTGGGCATTACGGTCTGCCTCTGTCTAATGTATCCACCCCCACACGTAATTTCTAACTAATATAACTCTCCTAATAAATGCCAGTGCTACAAAGGGACATAGTTGAGTTGGATTGCATGGCTGGGTTTATAAATGCCTTTTGGTCATTAGTAGAGTGTAGAACTATGAACCTATGAATCATGAGCCTGTGTTGAAAGGTCATGAGGGTTTGGCAGGGGCAGTGTCCTTCCAGCAATTTCTGCTTGCAGTGCATATCCCAGGGAAGTCAAACATTCTGGTGGACAGTTCGAGCAGGAACATCCTTCTATCTCACAAGTGGTCCGTGAACCAGCTGCTCAAATATTCAGGTGCTGGGGCACTCCATGCTGTGATCTTTTTCATTCCCCATCCAAAAGTGAAATGTAGCAGTTTTTTACACCTGATACCTCCTGAGGGATAGTCAACAAGGGATGGTGGTCTGTATGCTTGTCTTCTGCGTCTTCTGTATGCTCCCCCTGACGCCACTGATCAAGTTTCTTCAGAATGCAGCTTGTTGCAGGGTAATGGTGATCCTCATTGCCCTTCTCTAACCCTGATAAATTTGATTCCCCTTTCTTTGGCCTTGCCTGTCACTCCTCCCCAGGTGCATGATTTGCTTCTTTGTATAATTTCACATCCTGTAGGTATACCTCTTCTGAATTTCTGCACCTTCAAACTTGACTGCATGGTTTCTCCAATTCCAATAATGCCCAGGAATCCCCAACTTTTGGAAAGAGGTTATTCACTTCCTTCTGTGATCCCAGAAGCTTTCCACCAGGAAAGTTTGTGCTAGTAAATTTAAATGTTTCTCTTTTTGGGCCTTTTCTAAAGACTTGACTCCTTTTCGGCTTCTTTGGATGCCATCCGAGACATCTTGGCTGTTTTTTGTTCCATTCTGGTTTGTGTTATTCCACCATAAATGTAAAACTGGCCACCATTTCCAATTTCTATGTCAGCAGAGATAATGCGCCTTTGGTGGCTCTTGATTTATCTAATGCCATCTTGGAAGGGAACCTTTCTGTTATGACCACCTATGTGGTATCCCTACAAGCAACAGGTACTGGCTAGACCTCACGTTGAACCTTCAACCTCAGTATCCTTAACGTTGTTGTCATGGAAGACCCTTTTTCTGGTGGCTGATACTTCCGTAAGAAGAATATCTTAGCTTTAGCATTATCCTCTGTACCTCCTTTTTCATAAAGATAGACTAACTCTTAGGAAGAATCCATCCTTTGAGCTCATGGTTGTTTGGAAATCTATTTTGAACCAGCCCATTCAATTACAAATCTTCTTTCATAATTTTAATAACAAGGGAGAATACTTGTCTATTCACTTCCAAGCAATATACCAACTCTGGTTCTATTTGGATAGAACCAGAAGTTTAGAAAATCTGACCCACTGTTTCTTTCTAAGTTGAGACTGGGGAGGCCTATTTTCTAAGTGACCCTTTCCAAATGGCTCCAAAACTGGATCTCTTTTGTATATTCTTTGAAGGGAATGTCCTTGCATGCGAAACCTAGAGGTCATTCTGTTAGCAGTGGCTACCTCTGGGTTTTTTTTTTTCTGACAGGCGTCTTGTTGATGATAGTTATGCTGCACCTAACTGGGCTAGCTCTTGTACCTTTGTCTCCCTTTACACACTGGATGTTCACTCTTGGTCAAGAGCCCTGGGGTTCATCTGGCTGGACACTTTGTTCCACAGATAGAAGCCGGATGGAAAAGACAGCATTTGATACGAAAGTTATATACTTACAGTAAGAATAGATACATGTTGTCTTCTTCCATCGAGTTCGACCACCTTTCCCACCATACCCCCTCCAAATTGTCATGGTCTTTAGTGAAGTGCTCCCTGTTGGCCTTGCAGTCTTATCTGTAAGCTGGCATGTAGGGGTCTTTGTCTGTCAGGGTCTGCCTGTTGCCTCTGTTATTAACATGCTGTTTAGATTTGATATTGTTTTAGGGGGTTCTCCGAGGCAAATTTTGTTTGAGGAGAGAATGTGAGAGCAGGGCATTGTGGCTAGAGGAAGCAGACTCTCAAGCTGACGACACTGAGATGGCTGGTGTCTAATATGAGTTGGACCTGATAACCCACAGATTGAACCAGGTGGAAGAAGACAACACAGATCTGTCGTTATGGTAAGTGTGCAACTTTCATTTTTGTATCAGTTAAAAATGAGTAGTAGATACAGAAGAATGTTTTTGAATTTTATTTGAGGCTTTGAATTCAAAAAGTGACTTGCACTTTTTTAGTGGAAAAGGTACATGACAATGGAAGGGTCTGGTGAAAACACTAAGAATTTACTTGGTGGTGGGCACTTCTGTACCCTCGAATGAATTCTGAGTGAGCAAGAGTGTTTACCCGTATGATGACAGATCAAAAATAATAGATAATTGGATTTGTATTAAAAGTAACGTGCAGTGTGGTACTGAAAATTAGTACATGTTCCATAATTTAATACTGTTACTACCACTAGTAATAGAACTGCTAATAATATTAAAATATACTATTATCATAGACTTTACAGAGAAAAAACTGCACTAATACCTTAAAGACTGTTCTGGTCTTTCTTGCTGAAAAAATAGGTGTTTGAGAAATAATTTGATTGAAGAAAACTGTTACTGATTTTAAGGGCAAAATTGTAATTTAGCAATTGCTGTTATCCATTAAGTTGTAAAATTTGATACATGAACATGACCTTAGTGTAAGCATGGACTGTGGGGAGTGGCTAATTGGGACTAATAGGTCATTTAGATGATTCCCTTGAAATCTCCATTCTGTCCCTCTCACTGTCGGGTATTACATGCCCCCCTCCCATAGTCTGCCTCACCAGGGTGTGAATAGATAAGGAAACCTATAGGGAAGGATGAGTACCTCCTGTTACAGGTTCATGTTAAGTTCTAGACCAGCTGCCCTTATGGACCATTTTAAGCTTAGCTGACTTCCCTTTAGGTGCTCGAATTAACCCATTTAGTGTTAGATTGGCCTTCACAGTTGATAATTATATATTAACTTTAGTGAGAATAACCAGGATCAGACCATAAATAATTTGAGGGGATCCATTAGTAGTACAGGGGGCAGCCCTGAGGTAAATTTTCTGTTTCCCATCCATAGATCTAAGTTGTGCTTGAATGTGGAGAACGGAGATGAGCTTTGTTTTACGTGGATTTGGAATCTGTTCCAGAGAAGCAGTATCCTCTGCAAGATATACCTGTCCCTCCAAACTGTTCTGTTGATGTCGCCGAAGAGGTTTAGATCCCTACCCAGAGTAGTTCTGATGCCTTTTGACTGATGTGCAGTAAATCCATCAGTATTGGATAGGAGGATGCCTTGTATACCAGACACGGGTCACCTCATAGCAGTCTGTAGAATATCAAGTATAGTGATGGGGCTTTGAGTTGGTCAGTTTGGGGCATACTGTTAGACCTTTCATCCTTTTAGTAAGTTGTTGCTGCATGTGTCTGGAGAGAGAGAGAGACTTGTCAAACAAGGGCATTATACTCAATGATTGGCCTAATGAGGGTTGAGTAAAAGGGGGTCAATGGCCACACTCCAGTATTACTCTTGGGTGGGGCTGCTTTGGTAGGTTTGGAAAGGGACAGGAAAACTTATAGAAGGAGATGAGATGAAGATCGGGTCATCTGCTGTGCCATATTGCATGTTAACAGAGGTGCATTTGCTTAAGCTCCATCTCCTACTGATGTGCATGGCTGACATCACTATGTGGGCTTGCAGTGAAGCTTCTAGAGGAACATCCCCACCTACGTGGTGGCATGTCCCTGCTTTGCCTGCCCAGGTATCACACCAAAAACTCCTCTTTCATGGCCCTAGAATCACCATCAGGGTCTATGAGGTAGCTGCACCTCCTGCACTCCCTTAAGATACCTCCTAGAAGAGGCGAGCAGACAATACGTGGTCAGTTCTCCTTCTGGACAACTTCATCAAACATACAAGGTGCTTATTGAACTCTTGTCTCATGGATCATATGTTGCTTGTGATATGGGTCATACATTACTGGTAAGATACCATTTTACTTAATTTTTCAAAAACCTTTAATAAAGCTATTAATGGCAGTTTAATTTTAAAATTGCATTCTCATGGAACTCCGTAACTTCTTATCAATTGATTATACAGTGGCTTAAGGGTAAAATATGAAGAATGAATGCAAGAAATTTAGAGGAAGTTTATTAACAGTCTGTGCTAGTATGCTTTAATTTGTTCCCTTGTTTATTTTCATTGTCTAACTCACTGCATAAATCATCATTTAACAAATGCTGCAAATCCATGTATACCTGATATCTACAACGTTGTTTTAATATGATGCACTTGAGAGTTTCATAAAAAAAGGAATTCAGGAGATGACTATAAACATTTTTTAATGAAACTGATGTTTTCTTTGTCCTGACATCACATTTGGCTCAAACATGACATTAGTAATGCCTGGATTAACCAGAACCAGTTCTGAAAGGGTAAGGATCCGCTGCAGTTTAGACTTACGGATGACAACACTGGTTAATAAGGATCTTCTTTGGTTAGCTAGTAGATGTATTTTATCAGTTTTGAGATAAACCACCAAAATATTAACTATGAAGAAGTAATTACAGGTACCATTGATCACCCTCCCCCCATTTCTTTCACAAATTTCATTTTTAGTAGGTTTCCAGTGTCCTTTTGGATGGCTCACAAAAATAATACTATTCATTGTACATGCATCGTCACTGCCATGTGCATTTATGAAGTTTGTGATATGAGAGTCTCCTGTATGTATGTATGTAAAGCTACCCCCCTATTTGTTTATAACTAGGCTTAGTGACTTGATGAAGAACTACAGTGCCATAAACTTTAGTAGCGCAACAGTAATGAGACAGTCAGCCATTTCATGTTTTCTGTGCAAACATAATCAGTGGAACACCAGGATTTACTTAGTGAAGTTTAGAAGCTGAAACATCTTGTTTATGAAAGCATACTGAAATTCATGCACGTTTTTAAGAATGGTTTTCTACATTTCCACTTTCGCTTACCACTGGTTTTCATTTTATTTTTGTGTTGTGATGCATTTTTCCTTTTTCCTTCTGCTGTGTTTTTTGGTCTAGCAGCCTCCTTCACTGCCCTTGATTTTACTTAGAACATGTCCATTATTAACCTCTTTGCTTTTGTAATGTTTTGGGACAGCACAGTCTGGTGCTGTAACTGTAATTATAACAACACTAATGTTGTACTGAGCTGTTGCCAAGCTTGTAGTATAACCTTGGCTGCAAACTGTAGTGTCCTCATTAAAAAATACTTTGCTAAATATTATTTTTAGATACATTGAAAATGTGGTTTGTAGAACAAAATAATAGATATTTGTAACAGTTTTCCTTTAATGTGCTACCATTTTAATTAGCTTATTTGATTTGAGTGGTCTCCCACTGACAATTTTTGTAATATACCTTGTGGTTTATATGATCTTCTAGTTGTAATATTTTTGGGACTGAAATCTACTGTATATAGAATGTGAGGATTTGGCCCTATTCAAGTTATCCATCTGAACTTATTTTGTTGAATGGGTTCATTGGATCATGGCTTACTTAAAGGAAATCTTATCAACTTACTAAATGCAACAGATAAGTATTTGTGCAGGACTCCAGGGAATGGATTTCTTGCAGTTTTGCTCTCGGCTGTTTTGATCCAATATGCATTGCTTTTTGTGAACAAACCATTGTACACAATGAAACAATGAAATGAATAGGTTCATAGGTCAGTGTTAAGATCTTGATCCAAGAGGCCCATTACTAGCCTAGGCACAATAACCCAAATTGTAGGAAACCTTTGTCATGGCTAATGTATACCTAAATGTTCATCGTGTTTCACTGTTGCAGTCATGACTGTAGGGTTCTCCCCTGCTGGCAGGCAGTCCTCGGTTGGCCATAATCCCAAAGTCTGGGTCCGGCGTCGGCTGTTCAGCCATGCTCCCTGACATCGGAGCGCCAGGAGTACAAAGCTGACAGCCAACGCCATGTTCTCCAGTCTTTCTTGCCGTGCGGTGATAGCAGTTCACAAGTGCCGGTCGGCTGACTCCTGACAATTTTTTCTAATCAAACTTCAGTCCGAAGACTTTCTTCTCCTACTGAAAGTTAAGTACCCCATTGGGGAAACTTTTTTCTTGCTCCAGTTCAATGTCAGAAAAAGGTAATAATTGTATTTCATGTGGGAAGCAAATACCTCATAAGGATTTTCATTCTTACTGTATTCCTTGCTTAGGCCCTGACCACGACGTAGCTATTTGTCGGTTTTGTGCTAGATTCAATCAACATACGATTAAACAAAGGTACGATTTTGCTTTTCATTACTTCGGTAGGCATTTTAATTGCAAAATGTCGTCTGATACGGTTCCGGCTACCGGAGTTCACAAACGACGCAAGGACAAAGACAGGCCTCCGAGGTCAAAATCAGACGATATCGCACAAGCGGAGCCAGCTTCAGGTTCGGTCGTCGTCAGTGAGGCGCTTTTGCAGCCCCTGTCGTCGGCCATTTCGGAACCGATAGCCGAACCAGACTCCCACGAGGAGCCAACTAGGCCTTTGAATATTTCAGTTGGACCTTCGGACAATGCTCTTTCGGATGGGTCCGGAGCCGCTGTGCAGGTACCGGCTTCCGAAGGGGTTTTCAGGCCTACTCAGCTTCTTTTAAAAGCAAAGACTCCTTCCAAATCAAAGACTGCAGCCCAGGCCTCTTCTGATCCGGCTCCCAAGTCTCAGAAACAGTTACTTAAAATGGCGGAGGACTTACTTACTATGATTAGGGGTTCACATCCCCCTCCAGATAAAGGCCAAGGCAGGAAGTTTATTTTGACTCCTCTGATCAGGCTTCTGTTTCTTCTGTTTCTTCTTCTGACCAGGAATATTCTTTCCCTCCTTATGAGGATTCTGATGCTGAGGAATCCATTCCTTCAGCTTCTCCCCCTGAGGATTTCTCTTTTGGGTAAGCTTTGCATGAAATGAGGGAACATTTCCACTGGGAAGGACAGGAGTACTCGGAATCTAAGAAAAGACTAAGGGATTTTCTTCTTCTTCCCCAACATAGGCCCCTGACTATCCCCCCTATTTTGGATATTGTGGATGATGCTTTTTCGGAGGCTAACTTAACTCCTGACTCTTTTCCTCCAGCTCCTGTTAAGCCAGACAGATACTATAGGGTTCCTGATTCCCACCAGTTTTTATTCAAGAACCCTACTGCTGACCCTGAAACCATTTCTCAGGGTCCTAAGGGCGTTAAAGCCGCTTCTGCTAAAAACCCCATTCCCACTGAGAAGGATTCCAGATCTTTAGAAAGGTGGGGCAAAAAGGTGTACACTTCTGCTACTTTATCTATTAGGGCTTTAAACTGTCAGTTTCATATGCTGAAATACCAGCAATTTCTCCTGTCTGTTTTAAAGCAAAAGCTAACTTCCATTTCCGCCTGTGCAGATGATAGGGAAATACATGACTTAATGCATGCCACTGAACAAGTTGGGAAACATGGTTTACACTGTGGATTTGATGCCTTGGAGGCTTCTTGTAGGGCTGCTGCCTCTGGCACAGTAATTAGAAGGCATGCATGGTTAAAGGAACAAAATTTGCCAGATCAGGTAAAGGCTAAATTATTGGATGCTCCTGTTCAGCATAATGTTTTATTTGGATCTAAAGCTGAAGACGTGATTAAAAAGATGGAGGACAAGGCAAAATCCATGCAAACAGTTAAAGATTTCTTACAAGTACAGCCACCCAGATTTAGCAGGAATTGGCCTACAAAAAATTGGTCCTTTCCCAATTCAGACAGGCCTCAGAGGGGTAGATATAGATGCCCCCGAGGTAGGCCTCAAGCGCAAGCCTCTTATAGACCAAGACAGTGGACTGCTTCCACCCCTAGGGGAGGAGAAGACAGGTCGCAAGCTCATAGGAAACAGACTCAATGACTCCCTCTGTTGGGCTGCCGGAACTTCTCGCCTGGAAGCCCCTCTCGGAGGAAAACTTTCTCTTTTTCATCTAAATTGGACTCGTATAACCCAAGACAAGTGGGTTCTGGATGTGGTTTCAAGAGGTTACAAATTCCATTTTCATACCCCAACAAGGCCAAGCGGATGGCCAGATCTTTCAAAACATCAATGGTCAGCGGCATTAAACCAGATGGAAGCTCTCTTGGCTATGAAAGCCATAGAACTAGTTCCACTTTCAGAGATGGGACAAGGTTTTTACTCAAGGCTGTTTCTAGTCCCCAGGAAGCAAAATTCATGGAGACCCATTCTGGATCTGTCAGTCTTGAACACCTTTCTAGAGATACCAAAATTCAAGATGCTTACTCTACAGCAGCTACTGCCAGTGCTGACCAAAAATGCATGGATGGTAACTTTGGATTTAAAAGAAGCATATTTACACATTCCCATCAGACAGGAATGCAGAAAATACCTCAGGTTCAAGGCAGGATTGAGGCACTACCAATTCTCTGCGCTGCCCTTTGGATTGTCTACTGCGCCCAGGGTCTTCACCAAGTGCCTGGCTCCAGTAGTAGCTTATTGCAGACTCAAGGGAATTCAAATTTACCCTTATCTGGACGACTGTCTTAATCAGGCAGACAGCAAGGATGTCTTACTCCAGCATCTACAGTTTTTTTAGAATCTTCTCAAGTTCCTGGGATTCACTGTAAACATAAAAAAGTCAAATTTGACACCCTCACAACAGATAATTTTTCTGAGCGCTTCTCCAAACACAACAACCCAGATGGCATTTCTGACATACGAAAAACAATTACAGCTGGCTTCAACTTTCAAAACATTGGCAACTACAACTCCGCTATCTGCAAGGAGATTCCTGCAGGCTCTGGGTTACATGGCCACCTGCATCCTTCTCGTACCATACGCAAGACTACATATGAGGAAAATACAGTGGTACCTAAAAACTGTATGGTCTCAGCATTGTCACAGTCTAGACATTCTGATCTCCGTCCTGCCTTGTCTTCAAAAGGAATTCCTTTGGTGGTCCAAGGCATGTACTCTAAACAAAGGAAAACCCTTCTGTCTGCCTCTTGCCACTCAGATTCTAACCACGGACGCCTCAGATTATGCACGGGGAGCCCATTTTCGGGGCAACTGTCTGCAGGGCCTTTGGACAAAGGATCAGAAGCAACTGCATATCAATTTAAAGGAAATGTTAGCCGTTCAGAAAGCTCTATTGGCCTTCAGGAATCTTCTACAACCAGGACAACAACTGATACGGACAGACAACACCACAGTTATGTGGTACATAAACAAGCAAGAGGGATCTCATTCCTATCCCCTTTGCAGACTAGCCATGAATCTATGGAACACAGCTCTAGCTTGCAAACTGGACCTTCAAGCTCAGTTTCTACCAGGGAAGAAACCTGTCGGATCCACATGAATGGATGTTGGACTCCAAAATATTCAAGATGATTACAGCAGTCTGGGGATGTCCTCACATAGACCTCTTTGCATCCCACCTCAATCAACTACAATTATTTTGCACCAGGACTTTCCATGATCTAGCTTGGAAAGCGGATGCTCTATCATTCAGTCGGAGAAACCTCTCGGGATATGCCTTTCCGCCTCTTCCTCCTCTTCCACGGGTATTACTAAAGATCAAGCACTCCCATGTCAAAACTCTCAGCCTGGCGCCCTGGTTAATCCAGGATCTTTGATTCATTCTCTCCTACCCAAGCAGGTTATGGATGTCATTTTAGAAGCCAGACGTCCTAGCACTAGAAAATCTTATGCAGGAAAATGGAAAAGATTTTGTTCCTGGATGCAGGCTTAGGATTCTGATCCTCTTATTCCTAACATTCCTCAGATTTTACTTTACCTGTCAGACCTCTTACATAAGGGTCTCTCTTTCTCTTCCATAAAGATACACGCCTCTGCTATTTCTGCCCATTATAATACAGACCCTCCTTTCTTTTCCCACCAGCTCATGAGACAGATTCTCAGAGGAGCTAAGAACTTAAGGCCCCCTAGATTTCCTCCCATTCCTGCTTGGGATCTCAACTATGTTTTGAAAAAGCTCACCTTACCTCCTTTTGAGCCTGCTGCCTCATCTGACATCAAGTTTTTATCTTGGAAGACAGCCATCCTGTTAGCTCTGACCTCTGCCAGGAGGGTTTCAGAGTTGCAAGCCCTTATGGCTGTGGAACCTTATATTATTTTTCATCAAGACAGGGTGTCTTTAAGGACTAATCCTACTTTCATGCCTAAGGTGGTTTCCAAAGTGGCTTTAAATCAAACTATTCACTTGCCAACTTTTTTCCCCACTCCTCAAAATAAAGGGGAAAGGATCATACATTCCTTGGATGTACACAGACAACTACGTTTTTACCTGGACAGAACCAAGGACATCAGGAAATCAGAGCAATTGTTTGTTTCTTATGCTTCAAGTTCCCAAGGTAAAGCCATTTCAAAACAGACCATTTCTAAATGGATTGCTCATGGAATCAGATTTTGCTATTCACACCATGGAAAGCAAATCCCAGGGAGTAGAAGGACTCACTCTACCAGAGCTGCTGCCACTTCAGCTGCCTTCCTCAGGGGAGTTCCTACCAAAGACATTTTGGAAGCTGCAACTTGGAGTTCAGTGCATACTTTTTCCAAGCACTACAATCTACCTCTCTACTCTAAGTCTGTGGCAGGCTTTGCTTCTGCAGTCTTGCAGGGCCTTATAGCCACCCCCTCTACTTTATGACCACCTCCCTTTCTTTCTGCTTTGGGATTCTACCCTACAGTCATGACTGCAACAGTGAAACACGATGAACATAGTACAGTTGTGTACACTTAACATAAATGTAGATGTTCGAGTGTCTTCACTGTTGCAGTCTGGGTTTCCCTCCCACCTGTCCACTCTTACTTTTTCTTTTGTGTGGTTCCTTTTTTCACCTTTCTTCTGAGGTGTATTTGCAAAGGGCATGGGACCTTACTCATTTTGGAACTTCTGACATCTGGGGCAAGAAAAACTGGAGAACATGGTGTCGGTTGTCAGCTTTGTACTCCTGGTGCTCTGACGTCAGGGAGCATGGCTGAACAGCCGACGCCTGACCCAGACTTTGGGATTCTGGCCGACCGAGGACTGCCTGCCGGCAGGGGAGAACCCTACAGTCATGACTGCAACAGTGAAGACACTCTAACATCTACATTTATGGTAAGTGTACACAACTGTACTTTTCGACCCCTTTCATTGAGGGCTTGAGGGACCAGATCTGAGGTGTATTTACGATTTTTCATCCATTTTGCCTGGGTTACACTTAGAGGGTCAGGGAGCTACTTTGCTTAACATCCAAAGGAAGTCTGTTTTATAAAAGACATATTCACTGTGATATGCATTTTTCCCACCAGCAAGTCCTGTTTATATTTTGGTAGAAGCCAAGATCCCTTGAGCAGATGTTGGAGGTATTATTAGTTTTGAGGATGTGTAGGAGGTGGTATAGTAAAGGATCCTTTGAAGCTCAGTAGGATAGGCAGAGGTCACCTCTCAAGAATCTATAGGAAACTGGGGAAAAAAGAAAGAGAGAGAGCACTTTAACGCAGCCTGAATAGCTAAAGAGAGAGATGGCCTTGATTCTTTAAGAGGAAACACTGTGGTTTCTTAAACTGGGTCATATGCTAAGACAAGTACATATCCAAGGTGACATATTATGGATCTGATGACAGAATTGGAGAGAAATGATGGCTTCTTTAGGTTTGGGTGAAATGACTAGTGATTAGTCTGGTAAAAGTAAAAGGGTTTCTTAATCAACAGTGAATACATTATTTATTTATTTATTTATTTATTTATTTATTTATTTATTTATATTTGTTGACCGGGAGTGTCCAACTGGACGTAGGTCCATTTTCAGCAGAGGCCCGGGGAGAAAAGCTCCACAGTTAAAATAAACAGACAGCAGTTAAATTGGATTACATAGCGATTAACAATTTACATAGCAATTACAACATATTTACAGGTGAAGAACATAGTACATCAGTAGACAACTAGAATCTTTATCTGTGAAGTACATAACGGACATTAACAAATGTTACAAGACGATGTTCCTGCTGTATAATAAGTACTGGCTTATAAGCATCTCAGCTTGCTATAATCAAGGTAGTTAGTGGAGTGGAAAGAAAGGTAGTGGTTGGATGGGGAGGCTGATATTAGAGTGGGAGTTGCAAGGGCATAGCCAGCATGTTTTTAGGTGCGCTTTTAGTAAAGTTTTGAAGTGGGTGCATGATGGTATGGAGGTAATTGTGGGTGGGAGGGAGTTCAATAATTTGGCTATGGTGCAAGAGAATAGTGCTTCACCAGCAGAGTTATTGGCTTTAGTGATCTGCAAGTGATTTTTGTTGTTGGATCTTAGTGGTCTGGTGGTGCGATAGGGTTGGAGTAGATTCTGGAGGGCTGGGACATTTAGTGGATGATTTACTAGTTTGTGGGTGAGTGAGAGTTGATACCATTGAAGGAGGTGTGGGAGTTCAAGCCAGCCCAGTTCAGCAAGTGAGAGACAGTGGTGACTATGGTAGGATGCCCCTGTGGCGAATTTGGAGATTTTGTTGTAGCAGGTCTCTAGCTTGTTTAGATCGCATTGCCTTAGGTTGGTATATGTTGGACAGGCATAAAGTAAGGTGGAGATGAGGTGGGAATTTGCTATTGAAATCTTTGCTGCTTTGGTGAGAAGTTGCTTATTTCTGTATAGCACTCCTAGTTTTTTGTGGACTTTTTTTATGGTCAAAGATATGTGAATGTCAAATTTTAGTTTGTCTATTTCCACTCCTAGCAATTTGGTGTGTTCAGTTGGGTATATAGTGGTGTTGTCTTTTGCTGTGATGTTAAAGTGAGAGTTGTTCTGAGTATGTTTGGTGGGTTGGAAGATGAGTAGTTTAGTTTTGTTTGGGTTGAGTATTAATTGGGCATCGGATAACCATGTTTCAACAGAGGAAAAGGATTCCTGTGTGACTTTTTGCAGTTTGGGTAGGGACTGGGCTGAGCAGATGATGGTTGAGTCATCTGCGTATTGTATGAGTGTGCCATGTTTGGTGGCAGAGGCTAGATTATTGGTGAAAACAGAGAAGAGTAGGGGTCCAAGGATGGATCCTTGGGAAACCCCTATGGAGACAGGTAGTTGGGGAGATATGTCATTCTGCCATACAACGGATTGTTGGCGGTCAGACAGGTAACTCTGAAACCAGTTGGTGACTGATTGTGAGAAGGATAGGTTATTGAGGACAGAGATAAGTTGTTTGTGTGGGACCATGTCAAATGCTTTGGATAGGTCTAGGAAAGTAGCAGAGGAGTGATAGCCACTGTTTTTATGCTGAAGGATAGTGTTAGTAAAGGAGAGTAAGGCAGTGGTGGTGCTATGGTTTGGTCGGAAACCATGCTGAGTATTGGAAAGGAGGTTGTTAGTAAGGAGGTAGTCTGAGACCTGAGAGCGTATGCATCTCTCTAGTATTTTGGAGAGTGGAGAGAGAATAGCCATGGGGCGGTAATTGGTTAGTTCTGTGGAGGGTCCGCCTTTTTGGAGGGGAATTTATATGTGATACTTCCCACAGTGTGGGAACGTAACTTTCTAACAGAGATCGGCTAATCAAGATGGATACTGGGTAGACCAGAGCATCAGCTGCGATTTGTAGGTATTCACTTGGGAGGTTGTCTGCTGCTAATCTGGTGGACTTAAGTTTAGTTAAGAGGTTTTTATGTTGGAGGTAGGTACAGGAGAAAAAGAGAAAGCAGTGGGGAGATTACTAGTTGAAGGTGTGGGTGTGGGAATACATGGCATATTTGGGTGTGGGAATACATGGTAATTAAAGGATATTTCACTGTCAATAAAAGTGCCAGGTTCCCTAATGGGACGAGTCATCTTTCAAAGGGGCATCACCTATGTAGTAGGTTCATGGGTGCCCAGTTTTCCCAAAGGGTAGTGTTCCATTTCTTGGCATTTAGTTTCAGGCCATGGTCCAGGCACCACTTATTGGTGTTTTAGTCCCTCCTGAAGAATTTAGAAGTCAGTTGGGGGGTTAGTAACAGTTCCAGGGTGCAGACTTGGTCAGCCACAGGCTCTTTAGTATTTACTTCTCTGATGTCCAGACTGATTATAAAGAGAAGTGGTCCTAGGGCAGACCCTTGGGAGCCACTGGTGGTAACTGTTTAAGAGTGAGTGCCTCCCTAACAGATTGAGTTATGTCATTTATCCAGTTTGCTATCCATTGGGTAACACAGAAGTTTACATTTAGTTTGGATAGCTTATTAGTAATGCCAGAATGTGAGATGGTTTCAAAGGGACTTGGACAGGTCCAAGGGCGTGGTGCATATTAATTTGCCAGAGTTTAATGCATTAGATGTTCTTCGTTCCCCATTGCTGCAGTCCTTACTGTGGGTATTGTATAGTCCCCGTCCAGGGCCGAATACCAGAGTATAAGGCTGGCGTCGGTCAGGCGCACACTGGCGTCCATATCCTCAGTCTTTGATGCAGAAGCAGTTTGGTTGGCGTTCTGAAATATTTCAGTTTCAGACCGAAACAGAGTTGGCTAAGTACCCGTTGGGGAACATTTTGGTTTTTCTTGCCTCAGTATTTAACGGATGTCAGAAAAAGTGAATAACTGTATTTCTTGTGGGAAACCGATACCTCATAGGGATTACCATACCTTGTGTATTCCTTGTTTAGGGCCTGAGCACGACGTTGTTGGTTGCCGCTCTTGTGCTAGGTTTAACAAACGCACTATTAAGAGGAGGTTAGACTGTGCCAGGTTAGTGTTTGGGAAGCGTTGCAATTATAAAATGCCGCCGGATACTCCGGGACAAAACAGCCAAGCCTAGGGTTGATGAACCGGCAGTCCGGACGTCGGTTCTTTAGAACTCAGTGGAGCCAGAGGTTTTGCCAGGAGTTTCCATGGAGTCACAGGCAGAAACTTTACTGTTACAGGATGTGCCTTCTCAGGAGGTAGGCCAGGCTGAGGGGCTTCTCAGGTAACTGTTCTTCCCTCTCTTCCCAAGGTAGTTAGAGCCTCTCCTTCTGTTGCCAAAACTTCTTTGAGAGGTAGGCCAAGTTCAGCTTCAGTGGGGGCTTCTCCTAGCATTTCGGTTCTGTACCTAAGAAACATATGCTTAAAATGGCAGAAGATTTGATTACTATGATTAGAGGTTCTATGCCCCTCCTGATAAGAGGCCTAGGGTGGAACCGAGTTTGATAGTTTTGAACAGTGTTCAGAGGCTTCAGAGTCTTCTGCGGAAGACTTGCAGGAGTATCCTACTTATTCTGATTCTGATGTGGATGATTCCACTCCTACAGCTTCTCCTCCTGAGGATTTCTCATTTTCAGAGACTCTGCATTCCATGAGGGAGCACTTTAAATGGGAAGGCCAGGATTACTCTGATTCAGGAAAAGGCTTAGGGAATTCTTGTTTTAGCATAGGCCCTTAGCTATTCCTCCTGTGTTGAATGTGGTGGAAGATGTTTTTGCAGAGGCTTCCCTGAACCCTGACTCTTTGCCTCCTGCTCCTGTTAAACCTGATAGGTATTATAGGAAGCTCATAAGTATTTGTTTAAGAGTCGACCCAGAAACTCTTTCTCAGGGGCCTAAAGGTGTTAAGGCTTCTGTGGTTAAAAATCCTGTTCCCACTGATAGAGGCAAGGGCTTTGGATAGGTGGGGAAAGAAAGTGTATACTTCTTCCACTCTAGCCATGAGGCGTTGAATTGTCAGTTTCACATGCTAAAATATCAGAATTATCTCCTTTCACAATTGAAATCTAAGGTGGATGCTTGAAGGTATTGAGTGTAAAGAGTTGCTGGATTTGGTTCATGTGTCTGAACAAGTGGGTAAGCATTCTTTGCAATGTGGTTTTGATGCTGTACAGGCCTCCTCCGAGGGTGGCTGCCACTAGTTCTGTTCTTCGCAGGCATGCCTGGTTGAGGGATCAGAATTTAGCTGAGCATGTTAAGACAAGGATTTTGGATGCTCCTTTACAGTCTGATGTGTTGTTTGGATCGCCTGTGGAAGCAGTTTTAAAGAAAATGGAGGACAAAGCTAAGTCTATGCAAACTGTTAAAGATTTTTTGCAAGTGCAGCCACCGAAGTTTAGTAGAAATTGGCCTGCTAAGGGGTGGACATATCCTGCTTATGATTCCCAGTCTAGGGATAGGTCTAGACGTGGTAGGGGCAGGGCTCAAGGTTCTTTTAGGCCTAGAACAGGGAGTTCACCTGCTCAGACTTCTGGTGAGGGCAGGGGTCAGTCCTTTGGTAAACAGACCCAATGACCTGTCTTTTCAGCTGCCAGTAGATTCTCGTCTGGCAGCTCCTTTGGGAGGAAGACTGTCTCTTTTCAAAGAAAATTGGGATTTAATTACTCAAGACAAATGGGTGTTGGATATCATTCACCACGGTTACAGATTTTAATTCCATACAATGCCACCTTTCAAAGGCATGCCAGACGTTCCTCCTCCACAAAGAAAAGAGGCTCACAAGCAAGTTTCTCAGTTACTCCAGATGGGGCCATTCAGCCAGTCCCTGTATCAGAAAGGGGCCTAGGATTTTATTCCGCCTGTTCCTAGTACCAAAGAAAGGGAACGCGTGGTGACCAATTTTGGCTTTATCTCTCCTCAACACTTTTCTGGACATTCCCAAGTTCAAGATGTTGTCGTTACAACAGCTTTTACCTCTGCTGGGCAAAGATCACTGGATGGTAACTTTAGATCTCAAGGAAGCTTACCTTCATGTGCCTATAAGGCTAAGTTGGAGGAAGTATCTGCGGTTTCGAGCTGGAAATTCTCATTATCAGTTCTCTGCATTGCCCTTTGGCTTATCTAGAGTATTCACAAGGTTCTGGCTCCAGTGATAGCTTACTTCAGGCTTCAAGGAATTCAAATCTATCCTTACTTGGACGACTGCCTGATTCTGGCTCAAGAAAAGGAAGACCTTCTACAGCATCTGGAATATGTTATAGCAGTGCTAAGATGCCTAGGGTATTCTAAAGTCAGTCTAGTACCCTCTCAAGACATGTGCTTTCTGGGTGTGAGACTGAATACAGCAGCCCAGATGGCCTTTTTAACCCCGGACAAACAAAAGAGTCTATCACTTTACTTCCATCAACTATCTCATCAGTCCGTGCTGACTGCAAGGACAGTCCTTCAAGCATTAGGGTTCATGGCATCTTGTGTTCTGGTGCTTCCCAATGCCAAACTGCATATGAGGAAGCTACAATGGTATCTCAAAATGTATGGACACAGCACTGCCAGGATTTGGACACTGTCATTCAAATAATACCTTGCCTTCAAAAGAATTTTTGTGGTGGGCTCAGGAATGTCACCTAAACAAGGGACTCTCTGTGACAGTCAGATTTTAACGACAGATGCCTCGGACATTGCTTGGGAGCTCATCTAAATGGAAAGTGGATACAAGACAAGTGGCCTGCCAGACTACAGCATCTACATATCAACATGAAGGAGATGTTAGCAGTCCAGTTTGCATTAATGGCTTTCAAGGAGTTACTTCTTCCAGGGCAGGTGTTGATTCTAACAGACAACACAACTGTCATGTGGTACATCAACAAGCAAGGGGAACACATTCTTATCCTCTATGCAGGCAAGCAATGATTTTATGGGAGACTGCACTAAGCTTGCAACTTACTCTTCAGGCAAGGTTTCTGCCAGGAGCACAGAACTCCTTAGCAGATGTGTTAAGCAGACAAATCATGGATCCCCACAGTGGAAACTGGATCTTCATGTATTTCAGAGATTGACAGTGTCATGGGGAACTCCAGACATAGATCTGTTCGCTTCTCCACTAAACCACCAGCTGCCAAAGTATTGCACAAAGGGTTTCATCGGAAAGTGGATGCTCTGTCTTTCAGTTGGAAAAACTCATGTGTATGCCTTTCCACCTCTACCTCTTCTTCCAAAGGTACTATTAAAGGTCAGACAAGACAGGCCAAGGATGATTTTGATAGCTCCAGATTGGCCTCAACACTGGTACCCACCTACACGGAGTCTGGTAAAGAAGCCTCCATGGCCTTTACCTCTGATTCCTCATCTGTTATCTCAGAAGGACGGTCATCTGCTCAATGTCAAGCTTCACTCTCTTCATCTAACAGCCTGGCATATTCTGTGTTGAGACACAGCAGGTCTCAACTTCCTCAACAAGTTTTAAATGTGATTATGGAGCTAGAAGACCTAGTACAAGGAAAGTGAGAAAAATGGAAGAGATTTTTATTTTGAGACAGCAAAAAGAATTGGAGATTTCTGAGCCTAATTTGAGTGTGGCTCTTCAATATCTTACTGAGTTATTGGACAAAGGTTTGTCCTTCTCTTCCATTAAGATTCATGCTGCAGCAATTTCAGCTCACTATGATTGTGATCCACCATTGTTTTCGCATCCTTTGTTCAAGCAGTTTCTTAGAGGGGCAAAGAATATAAGACCCGAGCTCCTACTCCTGCTTGGGATCTCAATTTTGTGTTGGAAAAACTTACTCTACAACCTTTTGAGCCCTACTGCTGAATTGAAATACTTGTCATGGAAGACTGCTTTTCTGTTGGCTATTACTTCTGCAAGAAGGGTGTCTGAGTTGCAGGCCCTTATGGCAGTAGAGCCCTTTTGATTTTCCATAATCCTTCCTTTATGCCTAAGGTGGTTTCTAGTGTGGCTTTAAACCAAACTATTCATTTGCCTACTTTTTATGCAGACCCCCAAAATAAAGGGAAAAGATTTTGCACACTTTAGATGTACACAGGCAATTGCGTTATTATTTAAGCAGGACTAAGGATTTCAGGCAGTCTCAGCAGTTGTTTGTTTCTTTTGCTTTGAGTTCACAGGGCAAGCCTGTGTCAAAACAAACTATTTCTAGGTGGATTGGCTTTTGCATTGCATTTTGTTATTCCCATCATGGCAAGGAGATTCCAGCTGGGATTAGGCCTCATTCCACTAGGGCTACTGCCACTTCAACAGCATTTCTAAGGGGTGGCAACTAAGGATATTTTGGAAGCAGCTACTTGGAGTTCAGTGCATACTTTCTCTAAGCATTATCACCTTCCTATCTACTCTAAGTCTAGGGCTGGTTTTGCCACAGCTGTTTTGCAAGGCATGTTGTCAGCTCCTGCTTCTTTATGATTTGCCAGCCTCCCTTACCTCTGCTTTGGGATTCGGACTGCAGCAATGGAAGAACATAGTACAGTTTTGTACCTACCATAAATGTAGATGTTCGAGGATCCCCCCTCCTTCCCTCTGTGTTTAGGGATGGTTGTGTAGGTGAGGTTACATGCTTATATTTTTGTATATATTCTTATATATATTGTACATATTTTGGTGCAGGTATTTTGGGCCTTGTCTTTTAGAGTCTTCTGACATCTGGGGCAAGAAAAGACTGAGGATATGATGTCGGTCATGCACTATACCCAATAGTAAGGACTGCAGCAATGGGGATCCTCGAACATCTACATTTATGGTAGGTACAAAACTGTACTTTTTACATTCATAGAAGCCCACCAGGTTTTGGAGGCAGAATCTACCTTTAGCAGACCCAGATAGGCTTAGTTCCAAGGCTTGTAGACTGCCCATGTCTTTGTTAATAAGTTCCATAATGATGCATTCTATTGCTTTTCAGATAAGGCTGGTGGGACTTAATTGTTTATAATTTCCCAGGTTAGTAGTGGATCTCTGCTTGTGCTGCAGAATGCCTATCACAGTTTTCCATTCCCCTGGCGTGACTCCATTGGAAAGGCTGGGGTTGAATAGGCTTAGTGAGTCTAGCAGACAGTGTCTGGTGCTGACATGAAGGCAGCCTGGCATATTATCAAGACTTGCTTGGAGGTGATCAGAGGTGATCATGTGAATGTGTTAAGATGGAAAAAAATTTGGAGGAGTGAAGTTAAAGTTGAATTTGTCCACAGTGTTGTATATTAATATGTCCTGACAGTATCCCTGGATATTCTACCATCATTAAGCCAGTCATTGAGTGTAATAACCCCCTTTGGCATCTGTCACTCCAGGCATAAGCAACAACTAGAACATCCACAGAGATACTGTACTAAAAGGATACAGGGCCTAAACAACATGCCCTACATGGACTGACTCAAAGCCCTGCCACTATACTCTGTATCCTACAGACTGCAAAGAGGTGACCTATGTCTGATCTATAAATACACCCCTGGGATTCCACCTGTGTCCCTACTGGACAGGGGCTTTGAGTGCTGACTTGTCTAAACATAGGCTAAACTGTTGGATATGCTTATAAGGGCCTTAGGGCCAATAGCCTAGTAACCTCCTATGATCCTATAAGGCATCCTCCAACCAAATACTGATGGATTTACTGTGTATCAATAGGTCAAATGACAAGTACTCTGCCAGGGGATCTAAACCTCTTTTGCAACATCAACAGAATGGTTTGGAGGGACAGGTATATCTCGAAGAGGACACTGCTTATGTGGAAAAGACTTCCCATTCGCACAAAACAAAGTTCATCCATGTTTATATTCATGTGCAACTTGAATCTATGAATGGGAAACAGAAAATTTACCTCTAGACTGCCCCCTGTACTACTAATGGGCAGAGACATCTTCTAAATGCTTTATCACATCCATGGGTCCCCTCAAATTATCTTTCTCATGATCCCAATTTTCATAGGTTCCTTGGTTCATAGTTATATACTAGGCTAATGACCACCAGAGACTTTGTAAGGCTAGCCATGCAATACAACCCAATTGTGGCCCTATGTGTCATGCATGTTTATTAGGAGGGGGGTATTTTTTATACTGCATTTCTGTTTTTGTAACTAAAAAAAAAACAAAACCCTATCTACTTGCTAATTTTCCCCCTTTTCTAAAACTGGAATAGTTCAGATCTCAGATTTGCTGATTTCAGGACTGTATTTGGTGTTCTGAGTTGTCCAGACCTTGCAGAGATAGAAGGAAGTCTTTCTGTTTATCAGGGGAGTATTAAGCTCTGAGCAGCCTATCTGTCGCTAAGAGGAGTGGTTTTTAGCTCAGGAATTGTTTTTTATTGGCCATTTTGGGCTGCTTCTATCTCTTTCAACTTTCTGACTTAAAAAACTAATTTTTGCACAGGGTTTGGCTTGTTTTACCTCAGCTGATCCTGTTTGGGCATCCTGCGGAGCACTACAGCAGCAGAAAGAAGTGAGAGAGTGGCTTTTCCTGATAAGTACCTGTTTTTGCTTTCTGAGCTTGATTTTGCCTTGCCGCACTTCTTTACAGCTGTTTTACATACTGTATTATTTAATTTAACTGTTCTCTGCTTATTTAGTGTACTGGACTTTTACAAATCTTTTTTAACTGCATTTACTTTTATAGAATTCACACTCAAGTGCGCTAGCCTTTTAGAGCCTTGTAAGTGTATTTTTATACTGCATTTGTGTTATTGTAACTAAAAAAAAAGAAACACCCTCCCCCCAAAAAAATCCTGTCTACTTGCTCGTTTCCCGACTTTTCTAAAACTAGAATAGTCCAGATCTGAGATTTGCTGTTTTCAGGACTGTATTTGGTGTTCTGAGTTGCCAGACCTTGCAGAGATAGAAGGAAGTCTTTCTGCTTATCGGTGAGAGTGGTAAGCTCTGAGCAGCCTATCTATCACTAAGGGGAGTGGTTTCCAGCTCAGGAATTGTTTTTTATTGGCCATTTTGGGCTGCTTTTATCCCTTTTAACTTTCTGACTTAAAAACCCGTGTTTGCACGTCGCGCAGTGCCACTAAGGTAGAGTAAACTATTAACGGTGCCTTAGTCTGCTCTTCAAATTTTCCCTTTGATCTTGCGAGCTTTCATCTCTGAGCACTCAAATCAGAACTCTAAACCCAGCACTTTCTCAGAACCTCTTGCAGCTATCATTGTAGCCGCACAGACTGCTAATACCACTAACAAAAACAGCGTTAGCACCTATAAAGAAGCATAACAGCTACAGTACTTGCATAACAGCTACAGTATTTGCATTACAGTACTTAAATACTAAGCACCTCTCCAGGCATGTCTAAAGGTCAGTTCCCTACACTTTCTCCTATCAGCCTGGTGAACCTGGGCATCCTGAGGCAATGTAGCAACTGCCTTATGTACACAGAGAACCCTCTCCTCCTACCCACTAACACATCCACTTGTGAGAGATGCACTTACATAACCAAACTGGAATCCACGCTCTGTCAAACCAAGACTGGGCTAGCCAGTCAAGAGGAGAAGGTGAACACACATTCCACATCCCATAGAACACATAGCTCACTGGATCACACACAACCTCACCTCTCACGTAGTAACACAAAACACATACACACTTTCACGGAGGTTCTCATTAAAAATCTGCCCAAACAGCAAAGACCTCTGAGGCAAAAGCTCAGGCAACCATCTCACCCAAACACAACCCCCATGACACATAGCCCTCATAAACAGTGTGCCATTCAGCGTAAGCCTCTACAGCAAAACAGTCTACCCAATACGGTAATCGTTGATGACTCTATAGTAAGGCACACTGACATCCCACTCACTAGGTTAAGTAAGGCAAAAGTTACGGTCAGCTGCATGTCGGGTGCCAGGATTCACCACATAAAGCATGCACTTTGGGTATCTCCACAACAAGTACAAGTATGACTCGTTCATTGTCCATGTTGGTGTGAACAACCTAAGACTTACCTCCCTGCACTGCATGAAAAGAGACATGGAGGAGCTCTCGGATCTTGTAGCCCAGGCAGGTATGACCCTAGCCCTGAGTAGCATACTAACATCACTTAGAATGATCCCACAGTACAAGCAGAAAATGATTGACTTCAACAATTGACTAAGTTTCTGGTGTCATTCAAAGGGGATCCAGTATCTATCTGCCTGGGATGACATGGTCGACAGACCTCGATGCTTTGCCAGAGATGGCCTGCATCTGTCACCCCTGGGATTCTGGATACTGACTAAGGCTCTTGCCACCCCTATAGTGTCTTTTTTAGGCAATGCCCTTAAGACAAAATTACCACCATATCAACTGCAAACAAACGCAACCTGAGGGTAATGCTACTCAACGCTAGAAGCCTAAATCTCAAAATGCACTTGCTTGAGTCTCTCCTAAAACTGGAGAACATCAACCTCTGTGCAGTAACAGAGACCTAGTTCAAGGCTCCAGAGAGCACACCAGCGCTACCAGGCTACACAGCATATCACACCTTTCGAACCCCAAACCTAGACCGAAGCCCCAAAGGAGGGGGCTTGTCCATCTTCATAAAGGACACATACACCTCCAGACTGGTGGCCCAACATAATGCATCAGAGAATACTATAGGTACAACTAACACTGAATAAAATGGCAATCCAGGTTGTAGCCTGCTATAGATCCCCCACAATGTCCCAAGACTCCTACTCCGGATTCCTGAACACTCTGGAAAGCATTAAGATTCAACCTAATACCCTTATACTGGGAGACTTCAACTACCCCTCCATTAGCTGGTAAAATTACTCCTGCTCCAATTCATTTGCGCAACAATTTGTGGAATTCGTTAACTCTAACGCCCTGGACCAACTCATTCTCACACCCACCAGATGCAGAAACATTCTCAATCTGGTCATCACAAACGTGGGAGACCACTGCTCTACACCAGTGATAGACTCCTCCCTGGTCAGATCTGACCATAAGTTAATCACAGTCTATATCCAAATTCCACCCGCACCCCCCATGAAGGAAACCACAGTAAAAAAACTTTTCCAAAGCCAATTTTGTGCTTCTGAAGACAGAAGTGTCAAACTTCACTTCACCCACACAAACAGGGAAAGGATGTATGGCCGCGGAATCGTACATCAAGGCTCTGTATGAGCATTTACACAAATGCATGGATCAGGCCTTACCTAACAGAACATGCCCTCCAAAAAAGAAGCCAATAAGGTGGTCCTCTGCCATTAAACTCTACAACAAAAGAAAAAAAAACTCTTGCAGAAAAGGGCAAAGTCCCAAGACTGGAAAAATGCCCTTATAAATCTCAGCAAAAAAATGATATCCCTCATCAAAGCCTCCAAAGCTAGTTATGAAAAAATTGCAACAGATGCTAAAGATAACCACAAAACATTCTGTAGTTATGTCAAGAACCTGCATAACAATACACAGGGGTGCTCTGAGCTACCTCACAAAGGCACCACTTATACTGAATCAACAGATATTGCTAACATCTTGGCAGACAGGTTTAGTGTTAACTTTACCTCCTACCCCCAAAAGGGCTCATCCCAATACCCGAGGAATGCCAAATCCCTAATATTATGGCTGCTCAGGTAGAAGCCACACTATCCAAAGCCAAAAATACAGCTTCCATGGGACCTGGTAGTATACCTGGCTGCATGCTACATGAATTACAAAGGGAACTGGCACCTCTCACCTGAGTGCCCTATTCAACTACAGGCTCACTTCAGGCTTTGTCCCCACCAAATGGCGCACCACTACAGTCATTCCACTCCACAAGGGGGGAGTGAATACTGACCTGGGTAACTACTGCCTCATCAGCTTGATGAGCCTGATCTGTAAGGCCATGGAGCGCATCATTATGGACCTCATAAATAAGGATATTGGGAACCTTCAAACCCTGGACCCCTCACAGTTTGGGTTTGTGAAGGGCATTTCATGTCTACTCAACCTGATAGACTTCTTTGAATCTGTCACCAGAACAGACGATGAAGGCAAGATGGTCCATACAGCCTACCTCGATCTGGCCATGGCCTTCAACACTATCCCCCACTCAGGGATCATTGACAGGCTCACCAACCTAGGCATCAACCCCTACATCATAAGATGGGTTGCCAACTGGCTCATGGATAGAACCCACATGGTGAAATTAGCGGACTCCAAATCTGACTACCGGGCAGTCACAAGTGGCGTCCTACAAGGATCGGTCCTGGATCCTCTCCTGTTTCGTATATACTTCTCTGAAGTTCAAGCCAACACCAAAGGATTCTGGTTGACCAAGTTCACAGATGACTGCAAACTGTGAGCGATTATTGACTCGCAAGCTGACATCGACATCCTATAAATAGGCCGCACTGACACCAACGACTGGTGCCAGAACCATGGCCTTAAGCTCAATGCCAAAAAGTGCATTGTCATCCCCTTTGGGAAAAGCTCAGTACCCACGAACTATCACATCGATGGTAGCCCTAACTCCCAAAGTGTGATATGAGAGATAGGGACACAAGTGGATTGCAACCTCTCTTTTGACAACCATGTGGCCACTGTAGTTAGAAAGTCTTTCTATGTGGCACACCATATTACAAAGGGTTTCTTACCCAGGAAGAAAGAGGTCGTAATCCCTCTCTACTCATCCCTCATTAGACCCATTATAGAGTACAATGCCCCATTTGTCATGTACTTCAATAGATGCATGCAGCAACTGGAGAGGCCACAGAAATTCCTCACAAAGAGGATCCTAGGACTCAAACGCATGCCCTACACAGACAGACTCAAAAAAACTACAGCTAATACTCTGTTTCCTATCACCTACTTAGAGGTGATCTCTGCTTGGCATACAAAGCCATATCGGACCCAGTGTTACTAGACATGCTTCATCTGAAAAAGACACAGACCTCTCAACCAATCGGGGACAAATTTCAACAGAATCCGGGACAAGTCACGAAAAAATCAGGGACAATCAGGGACACTTTTAAAATATTAGTGCTATTAACTTGAAACATTGACAGAATCGGAGCATATGAATTAATACACATTTTCTGAAGTAAAAGAAGTCTATAACTCTTAATTATTGTCATTATTCATTAAGTGTAATTCACCACCTTTCCTCCAAAAGTCACTAGTTTTAGGAGGGATTAAGAGGGACAGTGCCAAAATTTGAGTCAGAATCAGGGACAGTTGAGAGGACCGTACCACATGGTCCAAGGACCTCAACCTCATCACCACAATAAACAGAACCTGCTGGAGGGACAGATTCCTAACCCAGAGACTACCCATACTCTGGAATAAACTTCCCATTCATGTCAAACAGAGCACCGCACTGGCCCTGTTCAACAAAAATCTTGATGAGTGGATGGGTAACAGGAAATTTACCCCGGGGATCATTTCGACAGCCTTGCTCGATAGGGGTACAAAGGACTAATGTCTGGCAGCAGGACGACTGGGTATGTCCTTGGGCTAGGCTTGTGCTGGCTCCAGGGCCATTAGCCAAGTACTCACCTATGAACCTATGTTAGGAAGTTTCTAGATGTTATGTGGAGGGTTATGTTAGTTTGGCTATTACTGTTTGCCTCTGTCTGCCAGAGACATGGGGGGCCAGACCCAGAGTGAATTTCTGATTTCCCATGGTTACTAATAAATAGGGTTAGAGGTAGACTCCGTTTCATATGGGTTGGATCCTGTTCCAGAGCATGGGGATCCTCTAAGACACATCTGTCTCACCAACACATCATGTCACAAGCAACATTTAAAATCCTTGGATCTGGTGTTTCTGTTGCTGTTCATTCTGCAGATGTGCAAAAGGTCCATCAGAGCTAGATACAAAGATGCCTTGTATGCCAGGCATAGATCACCTCCGAGTAACCTGTAGGAGACAGGGTATAGAGATATGGTTTTAAGGTAGTCTGTATAGGATAATGTGTTGATACCCTGGATTCTCATGGTAAGGAATCTTTGTGGGCATTCCAGTTGTTACATATGTTCGGTCAGGTACATGCTGAATGGGACATTATACTCGGTTATGTGTCTGATAAGGGCCAAATAAAATGGCACCATGACTTCCATGGACATGGATGCCATGCCCTTACTTATAAGTTGGGTGATACAGAATGAGTTTCTTGCTGCCTTGGCCTCACGTTGGTCAAAGACCACATTACTGTCTACATACATTTATAGATCCATGACTTCTGATTCAGCTCTTAGGGGTGTCTTATCAATGGAGTAATTAGGATGGGTGACAGTGTTCCTAAAAGTCACTGTAATGCATTTCTTGGCATTGAGCTTTAGTCTGTGACTTTGGCACCAGTCATTTGTCTGTGTTAGATGCTCTTGTAAGATGTTTGTATCATGGGGGAATGTGTAATAGCTCCCAATTTGCAGTATCTGCGAATCTGGTCAGCCAAAGGCCCTTGAAATTAGCCTTTACCTCTGAGAAGTAGATGCCAAATAGGAGCGGTCCCAGCAAGGAGTCCCGAGTTGCCCCTCTGATGACCGGTCTGTTAGCGGAAGTGGTATCACCAATCCTGCTTTTCTGAGTCCATCTGTGAGCCAGCTGGTAGTCCAGCAAGTTGTATAGGAGTTTATGCCCAGTTCGGTGATTTTGTCAATTGTACCCCCATGGGGTATTGTAATGAACACCTTAGCCAGGTCTAAGTAGGCATTATGCACAATTTTCTCCTATTCCGTTGCCTTGGTGAACCTCTGAAAGAAGTCCACCAGGTTTAATAGGCATAGTCTTCCCTTGACAAAGCCAAATTGGATTGTGTTCAGTGTTGGAATGTTGCCTGTGTCTTTGTTAATTATTTCCATGATAATTTGTTCCATGTCTTTGCATATTAGACTAATAGGTCTGCAGTTGATGGCCCAACCTTGTGAAGTGGGATAATCATTGCAATCCTCCTAGTCTTGTGGTACAAATCTCGTTTTGAGGCTGTAGTTGAAAAATGACTCAAGTGGTCCTGATGAGTCATGTTTCCAGATATTTAGGAAGCATCCCAGAATATTGTTTGGGTTTACTGAGGCTGTATTTTTGGCCTTAGTGAGAGCCATCAGGATCTGCTTGCCTGTTAGTAGTTGGAGTGGTTATGCTGGGTGGGGTGGGGTTGAAGTTTGAGCTTAGTTTGTCAGCCAGCAAATTTGCTATGTTGCTCTGGTCACTGGAGGTGGCACATTGACTTACCAGTTTGGCACACTGTTGTGTGCTGCCTTTAGGTATTGGAGATGGCTGTAGAAGGCTGTGTGGTTGTCTTTAGCCTGTGAGGCTATACTGTCCTCAAAATTGACCATGTTGGACATCATTAGTCCTCTTAGTTTCTTGTTTAATTAGAGACCTCCTGTAATTATAGGAGTTGCTTTCCTGATTTTAGCCTTGACTTTTTTCCTTTTGTTGTATGCCCTGCTAAGGTTAGGATTCCATCACTGTGGTTTGTTTTGGGCTCACTTCTGGTAGGTACAATTGCCTCTTTACAACCAGTTGCATGGTTATACAGGGACTCTCTGAACAATTCCCCATAGTTTATTATGAACTCTGTATTAGAAGGGAGATTGAATTTTGATAAACTCTCTCGTAATAGGATGTAGTTTGCTTAGGAATAGTTCCTAACTGTTACAGGGCTTGCTGATCTTGCAGAGTTGTTTTTTATTTAAAAGAAAACAGATTTGTGGCCCAATAAGCCCAGGAATCATTGTCCCTGTGAGTATGAGGCACTGTATGTTTTCCAGTCTGTGGAGGGGTAGTTTAAGTCTCCCATGAATAAGGAATCTGGTTTAATGGTGAGTGTTTTCAGTAGGTGTACGTATGAGCTATGGGATTCTAGGGACATAGTGGGTGAACTATAGCTTGCTATGGTATGGGACTTTTGCCTGTGGTGATTTGCATGTGGATAAGTTCCAGGGCATTGTCCTGTTTAACCATTGTAGAGTTGTGCTTGTTGCTAATGGAGATTGAGACTCATTCACCTTTTGTCCCTGTCTGTGCATCTGATGGTATAAATGTGTGGAAGGTACTAAAGTCTTGCATTGCCAGAGTATTTTCTGTGAATTTAAAACTTGTCTTGGTAAGGGCACAGATGTCGGTATTCTCCAGAGTGAGGAGAGCTTGTAGAGTGTGGAGTTTGTTTATGTTTTTAGCATTGAGCAGCAACACCTTTAAGTTTTTTTTGCTATGTTGGTAGGTTTGTTAATTTGGCATTGCCTAAAAAGGTTCTAAGGGGTGAATAAAGTTTTAGCCAGTATTTGGAAGCCTAGGGGAGACAGATGCAGACCATCCTTTGCAAAGCAACCTGATTTGTTAACCGTGTCCTCCTGTGATGACAAATAAACCCCCTGGAAAAACAACAGAAAATACGCCAGTTATTGAAGTCAATCATCTTTTGTTCATACTGTGGCATCATCCATGGTGAAGGTAGAATGCTGCTCAGTGCTAGGCACATTCCTGCCTGAGACACGCACATTCAGTGAGATCTACAATGTCTCTCTTCATATAATCCAGGGAAGCACATCTCCGGTCATTAACTCATACATGGACTGTGATAGAATTATGCCGGTACCTGTGATGTAGTGACTTGAGTGCATACATAACTTGGGGTAATGTATAAGTATTAACCATGGGATGGGTAAGGCCAATCTGTAACCAAATGGGGTATATTAATTCAAGAAGAAAAAGGGAAATTGGCTAGGCTTAAAATGGCTCACAAGGGAAGGTAGAGTAATATTTACCAATGATCTTATTATCTCTGAATATTACTTGCCATTAGCTGTAATGTTTCTGACAAAACTGAAGATGGCTTTCTTATTGTCCATAAAAAAAGTAGCAATTTTAATTTGTACTTTGGAGAATTTGATTTGGATGTTTTTGATTTTTTTTTGGGATCTTTTAAGTTCATCTCTAGGCAATGGGATAATAGGTTTACTTTTTCAGGCTATGAAATTCTCTCTCTTACTATATGGTGTTTATACTGAAGTTCCCTTGTAAAGGTTTTTCCCGAATTCGGCATTGTATTTATTACTGTTGCAAAAGAGAGTAAAATCCCATGAGTGGAGGAGCTCCCTGGTCAGCCTCAGTAAGAAGCTGAGATCCCTTATAAGATCCTCCAAAGCTAGCTACGAAAACAAAATCAAATTCTAAGGACGACCACAAAGCATTCTATAGCTGTGTCAAGAATCTCGATGGCAACACCCAAATCTGCTCTGAGCTATAGCACAACGGCACGGAAATTACAGAACCAACTGATATTGCCAACATCCTAGCAGATAGGTTTAGTGCTAACTTTACCCCCCACCCCCTAAAGGGCCCATATCTATACAGGAAGAATGCAGAGTCCCTGTAATCACAACTACGCAGGTAAAAGCTGCACTCTCTAAAGCCAAAAGCACAGCATCCATGGGACCGGACAACATCCCAGGCTGTGTTTTACACGAACTTCAGAACGAACTGGCTCCCCACTTAAGCACCATGTTCAATAATAGCCTCGCATCAGGCTTTGTGCCAACTGAATGGCGCACAGCAACAGGTAACCCACTCCACAAAGTGGGAGCCACCACTAATCCCGGGAACTATCGCCTTATTAGCCTGACGAGCCTGGTCAGCAAGGCCATGGAACGTATCATTATGGAACTCATAAACAAAGACATTGATAACCTCTAAACTCTGGATCTCACCCAGGTTCGGGTTTGTGAAAGGCAGATCATGCCTCCTGAACCTGATCGACTTCTTTAAGGCAGTCACCAAAGCCGTAGATGAGGGTAAGGAAGTTCACACAGCCTGTCTTGACCTCGCCAAGGCTTTCAACACCATCCCCCATTCTGGAATTATAGCTAAAGTCACTAAACTAGGTATAAATCCCTATGTCACAAGATGGGTTGCCAGCTGGCTCACTGACCCGAACCCACACTGTAAAAGTTGCAGACAGCAAATCTGACCTCAAACCAGTGACAAGTGGAGTACCACACGGTTCAGTCCTGGGACCTCTCCTGTTTGGTATCTACTTCTCTGAAGTACAGGCTAACACGGAAGGCCTTTGGCTAATGAAGTTCGCAGATGACTGCAACCTAAGAGCCATAGTCCAGTCCCCAAATGATGTGGACATCCCACAGAAGGGCCTCGCTGAGACAGATGCCTGGTGTCAGAGCCATGGCATCAAGCTCCATGCCAAAAAGTGCAGTGTCATCCCCTTTAGTAAAAACTCTGTACCCATGAACTACCACATAGGCAGCAATTTAATTGACACTGAATGTGTGATAAGAGACCTTGGGACCCAGGTGGACAGTGGTCTCTCCTTTTGATAGTCACATCGCCACAGTAGTCAGGAAGTCCTTCTGCGTGGCACGCCTCATCATAAAAGGGTTCTCATCCAGGAAAAAAGAGGTCATTGTTCCCCACTACTCGACACTCATTAGACCCATTATAGAGTACAATGCCCCTTTGGAATGTACCTCACAAGACATCTGCAGCAGTTGGAAAGGCCACAGAAGTACCTCACAAAGAGGATTACTAGCCTCAAACAAATGCTATACACTGACCGTCTCAAACAACTCAAGCTTTACTCCATAGCGTATCACCTACTCCGAGGTGATCTCTGCCTAACATATAAAGCTGTGTCAATCCCAGAGCTGTTGGACATGCTACACCTAAAGAAATCCCAGCCCCTCCAAGCTACAAGCTCTAGGGACCTAAACCTTGTCACCACAATAAACAGGACATGCTGGAGGGATAGATTCCTGTCCCATAGACTTCCCATACTCTGGAACAGGCTACCCATCTATGTCAAGCAAAGTTCTTCATTAACACTCTTCAAAAAAAATCTTGGTAAGTGGATGGGAAATAGGAAATACACCCCAGGGATCACTTCTGTGTGTCTGCTTGACAGTGGCACAGGAAAATAACATTCTTGGATGGCGTAAGCCAGGGAACCTTGTTGGCTAGTCTTACATAGGCCCTTGGGCCGATAGCCTAGTACCTACCTATGAACCTATGTATTATGGTGGCAGATGCCTTGATACACTCTTTGAGGTGGGAATAGAAATTATCCACAAATCTGGCAGATGTAAGATTGGGTCATTAAGGTGAGGAGGGTGCTTAAATTTCCTAGGTTCGTAGGTAGGTACTAGGCATTTATAAGCCTAGCCGGAATGTGTTGCCTTTCGCTACCCCCTTAGATTAGTTCCCTGTGCCTCTGTCCAGCAGAGCCATTGAAGTGATCCCTGGGGTAAACTTTCTATTTCCCATCCACTCGTCAAGGTTTCTCTTGAAGAGGGTTAGTGAGGAGCTCTGCCTAATGTGGATTGGAATCTTGATGTTCATCGTGCATACAGCTGCAGTAATCACATATGGGTTCTCTGCCGTCGGGCGGGTCCTCGGTCGGCCGAATTCCAAAGTCTTGGTCCGGCGTTGGTTGTTGTCGCCTTCTTCCCTGACGTCAGTGCGACAGGGGTATATAAGTCACAGCCGACACCATATTCTCCAGTCTTTTTTGCCGCGCGGTGCCCGAAGCAGAAGCAGTTCGCAAGTGCCGGTTGGCCAGCTCCTGAATTTACGAAAAATTGGAAACCGAAGTCTTCTTTAAAGCTAAGTACCCCGATGTCAGACAAAGTTAACAATTGTATTTCTTGTGGGAAGCAAATACCGCATAAGGATTTCCATTCCCTCTGCATACCTTGTTTAGGCCCAGACCACAACGTCTCGGGCTGTCGCTTTTGCGCTACTTTCAATAAACGCACTATTAAGCGTCGGGCGGAGTTCGCCCAACATTATTTTGGTAAAGCCTTTGATTATAAAATGTCGTCGGATACTCTGACTACCGTTTTGTCCAAAAAAACGAAAGGACAAGGACCGACACACGAGGCCCGCGGTCTCCACCGACACCACGCCAAAACCGGCTGCACGTGGTCTGGTTCTCAGCGAGACGCCTATGCAGTCCCTGACTACCGACGACACTTCCTTGGCGGTGTCTTCTGTACTCGAGACCGCTGGTACCTCGGCCCTTACTCAGACTACAACCACCGAAACCACAGTGAGTGTTGAGCCTCCTAATGTGGACAGGTCCACTTCCACCCAGGGTGTATTTAGACCCTCTTCTTCCTTTTCCATTAAGGCCTTCACTAAGTCCAAATCAGCCATGCATTCCAAGAGACCTGTTGCACAGGGCCCATCCCCAGGCCCCATGCCTAAAAAGCAGATGCTTAAAATGGCTGAGGATTTAATTTCCTATATCAGGGGTTCCCAGCCCCCTCCAGACAAGAGACCCAGAGTGGAGGAAGACTCACCCTCTTCTGAACAGGGCTCCATTTTCTCAGAACATTCTGATGTGGAGGAACACTCGTACTCCCCTTATGAAGATTCTGATGCAGAACAGTCCATTCCTTCTGTATCTCCCCCAGAGGATTTTTCTTTTGGGGAAACCTTGCACACCTTGAGGGAGCACTTCCATTGGGAAGGCCAAGACTTTTCTGATTCCAAGAAAAGGCTTAGGGAATTTCTTTAGTTACCTCAACACAGACCTCTGGCTATACCTCCTGTCCTAGTCATAATTGATGATGTTTACTCGGAAGCTTGTCTTAATCCGGATTCCCTGCCTCCTGCACCAGTCAAACCTGATAGGTACTACAGAGTCCCTAACTGTCACCAATTTCTTATCAAACGCCATAATGCTGACCCTGAAACCATTTCTCAAGGCCCCAAGGGAATGAAGGCCTCTACTGCCAAGAATCCACTACCTTCCAAAAGAGAATCTAGATCCCTAGAAAGGTGGGGGAAAAAGGTATACACCTCGGCCACCCTAGCCATGAGGGCCTTAAATTGTCAGTTCCATATGCTTAAATATCAGCAGTTTCTGTTATCACAATTAAGAAACAAAATGTCTCAACCTGAACAACCAGATTTGAAGGAATTGCAGGATATGATGCATAGTGCAGAACAAGTGGGTAAACACACCTTACAATGTGGTTATGATGCCTTAGAGGCCTCAAGTAGAGCTGCTGCTACAGGAGCAGTCATTCGTAGACATGCCTGGCTTAGAGAACAAAGCTTGCCTGATCATGTTAAAGCTAAACTACTAGATGCTCCTTTACAAAAGGATGTGCTATTTGGTACTAATGCTGAGGAGATACTACGGAAAATGGAAGAAAAAGCTAAATCTATGCAAACTGTCAAGGCTTTTCTACAGGTACAGCCACCTCGTTTTAGCAGAAATTGGCCTTCAAAAAACTGGTCCTTTCCAGCCACGGACAAGCCCCAAAGAGGTAGATACAGGCGCTCAAGGGGCAGAGGACAATCACAAGGATCATATAGAGGCAGACAATGGCAAACTCAAGCACCAAGAGGTGGCGAAGACAGTGCACAACAATACAGAAAGCAAACCCAATGACTTCCTCCTTTTCATGCCAAGCAAATCTCAGCTGGCAGCTCCCTTGGGAGGAAAGCTGGCACTATTTTCAAGAAATTGGCATATTATCACAACAGACAAATGGATCCTGGACATAATAAACAGAGGCTACAGATTTCATTTTCACACTCTTCCAAAAATGAGAGGTATGCCAAACCTGCCACAGTATCAAAGGGCAGAGGCGCAAATACAAATTACAAAACTCATGGACATGAAAGCCATTCAAGAGGTTCCTACTCACGAACAAGGTCAAGGTTTTTTATTCCAGACTTTTCTTGGTACCATCCTAAATACATTTCTACTCGTACCAAAATTCAAGATGCTCACATTACAGCAGCTTCTTCCCATGCTGGGCAAGGAGTTTTGGCTGGTAACATTGGACCTCAAGGAGGCATACCTGCATGTCCCAATCGGACAAAGCTGCAGAAGATACCTCAGATTTCTTGCAGGTTCAATCCACTATCAATTCTCTGCATTGCCCTTTGGCTTATCTACTGTGCCCAGAGTATTCATGAAATGCCCGGCATCAGTAATTGCCTACTGCAGACTTCAAGGGATACAAATTTACCCTTATTTGGATGACTGCCTGATCCAAGTGGACAGCAAACACACTCTTCTGGAACATCTGGCTTATGCAACACGGTTACTGAATTCTCTGGGATACACAATCAACAAAGAGAAATCCAGGCTAACACCATCTCAGAAAATAACTTTCCTGGGTACCAACTTGGACACAAAACACCCAGATGGCCTATCTTACGCCAGAAAAACAAGGGCAACTAACTCAGTACTTCAAAACACTAGCAAATTGTACCAGGCTTACTGCAAGGAAAATCCTGCAGGCTCTGGGCTTCATGGCATCTTGCATTCTTTTAATCCCATGTGCAAAGTTGCATATGAGAAAACTTCAGTGGTACCTAAAAAACCTATGGTGTCAACACAGTCACAATTTGGAAACAATAATACCAATAATTCCATGTTTGCAAAAGGAATTTCTATGGTGGGCCCAAGCATGTCAAACAAACACAGGTCTCCCATTCTGCAAGCCTCAAGCAAATCAAGTCATCACAACAGACGCCTCAGATTACGCCTGGGGGGTGCACATGACAGGCAGGTGCATTCAGGGCAAATGGTCCCAAAAGGAAAAGCACCTTCACATCAATCAAAAAGAAATGCTAGCAGTGATAAATGCAATTACAGCATTCAAGGACCTCCTGCATCCAGGACCGTTATTGATAAGAACAGACAACACCACAGTAATGTGGTACATAAACAAACAAGGAGGAACACATTCATATCCCCTGTGCAGACTAGCCATGACACTTTGGAACTTGGCTCTGGAATGGCAAATCGAACTTCAAGCACAGTACTTGCCACGTTTGGAAGACACGCTGGCAGACAATCTAAGCAGAAATATGACAGATCCACACGAATGGAAGCTGCATCCACAGGTGTTTATAAAGATAATCCAAGCATGGGGAAGGCCAGACATAGATCTCTTCGCCTCCCACAGGAACCATCAATTGGAAAAGTTTTGTTCAAGGACTTTTCATCCAAAGGCCTGGAGGGTGGACGCCCTTTCATTCAGTTGGACAGCATGGACAGTGTACGCTTTCCCACCTCTGCCTCTTCTACCCAAGGTACTCTTGAAAGCAAGAGCAGACAAACTGAAGATGATACTGATTGCTCCAGACTGGCCAAGACAGCACTGGTACCCACTCCTAAGGAGCCTAACACATACTCCTCCCTGGCCTCTACCTCTAATGCCTCTTCTGCTGACTCAGCACAGCTACAAAACTCTTCACAGTCAGCTGAAAACACTCAATCTTGCTGTATGGAAAATTCCTTAACACCACAGCAGACCCTACTCTCCAAAGAGGTGCAGGATGTCATTCTGGAGGCCAGAAGGCCATCTACTAGAAAGACTTACTCTGCAAAATGGAAACGGTTTTGCTCTTGGAATGAGAAAAAAGGCCAGGACCCTAGAAAACTGAATTTGCCTCAGGTATTACAGTATCTAGCTGAGCTGCTGAACAGTGGACTTTCATTTTCCTCCATAAAAATCCATGCCTCAGCCATTTCTGCAGAATTCAACACTGATCCACCGTTATTCTCTCACCCACTTTTAAGGCAATTCCTCAGAGGGGCTAAGAATATAAGACCACCAAGGAAACAACCAGTGCCAGCCTGGGATCTTAATTACATTCTAGAAAAATTAACATTGCCTCCCTTTGAACCAGCTGCCTCAACAGATTTGCAATATTTGTCCTGGAAAACAGCTTTCCTTCTGGCCATTACCTCAGCTCGTAGGGTTTCGGAACTTCAAGCCCTCATGGCTGTGCAGCCCTTTCTTATCTTCCATCACAACAGGGTTTCCCTTTGAACCAACCCGTCATTTATGCCTAAAGTAGTATCCAGGGTAGCTTTAAATCAAGCCATACACTTACCTACCTTTTACCCCAATCCTCAAAACAAAGGGGAAAGGCTGCTACATTCCTTAGACATCCATAGACAGCTACGTTACTATTTGGACAGAACAAAGCCTTTCAGGAAATCAGAACAACTTTGTGTCTTATACTGTAGGAGCTCAAGGGAAGCCTGTTACCAAACAGACAATCTCTAAATGGATAGGCCACTGCATATGATTTTGTTACTCCTATCATGGGAAATCTGTCCCTGTAGGCATCAGACCACACTCCACCAGGGCCACAGCTACCTCTACAGCCTTCCTCAGAGGAGTTCCTACCAAAGATATCTTGGAGGCAGCCACTTGGAGTTCTGTACATACCTTCACAAGACACTACCACCTGCCTTTATATTCCAAGACTAGAGCAGGCTTTGCTACTGCTGTGTTGCAGGGCATTCTGGCTCATCCTAGTTCTACCTAGTGCCTACCACCCTGTGCGTAGCTTTGGGATTCTACCCATATGTGATTACTGCAGCTGTATGCACGATGAATATAGTACAGTTTTGTACCTACCATAAATGTAGATGTTCGAGTGCTAATACAGCTGCAGTACAGGTTTCCCTCCCTCCTTCCCCTCAAGGTATAGGACTAGTGGCTAACACCTCCTCATACAACCTATTTTGGGTTATCCTCCTATGGTGTATTTGCTTGCAATTACTCTTGTTTGATAACATTGCATTGCTTGAATATATATATATATATATATATATATATATATATCTATTGCCTTCCTTTTTGGGGGCACCTGACATCTGGGGCAAGAAAGACTGGAGAATATGGCGTCGGCTGTGACTTGTATACCCCTGTCACACTGACGTCAGGGAAGAAGGTGACAACAACCGACGCCGGACCAAGACTTTGGAATTCGGCCGACCGAGGACCCGCCTGACGGCTGAGAACCCATATGTGATTACTGCAGCTGTATTAGCACTCGAACATCTATATTTATGGTAGGTACAAAACTGTACTTTCCAGAGCATGGGAAGTCCATGGGACAGGAATCTATCCCTCCAGCACGTCCTATTTATTGTTGTGGTGAGGTTTAGATCACTGGAGTGTGTGGCTCGAGGGGATATGGTTTTCTTTAGGTGGAACATGTCCATCAATTCTGGGTTGGACATGGCCTTGTATGTCAGGCAGAGATCACCTCTAAGTAGGCGATATGCAACCAAGTACAGCTGGTGTTTCTTCAGTCGAGCTGCATAGGGCATCTGCTTGAGGCCAGTGATCCTCTTGGTGAGGTACTTCTGTGGTCTTTCCAGTTGTTGCAGGTGTCTTGTAAGGTACATCCCAAATGGGGCATTGTAATCTATGATGGGTCTGATGAGTTATGCATAGAGGGGCCCAATGACCTCTTTTGATCTGGATACAAACCCTTTTGTGATTAGGTGGGCCACGTAGAAGGATTTTCTAACCACTTTGGCAATGTGATTATCAAAGGAGAGGTTGCTGTGTTGTGCTACTTGGGTCCCCAGATCCCTTATTACGTCTTCCGTATTTAGGGGGCTACCACATGTATGATAGTTTGTGATTACTTTGTTTTTTCCAAAGGGGATGACTATGCACTTTTTGGCATTTAGCTTGAGGCCATGGTTTTGACGCCAGGTATCTGTCTCAGTGAGACCCTTTTGGAGGATGTCTATGTCAGCCGGAGAGTCAATTATAGCCCCTAGTTTGCGGTCATCTGCGAACTTGGTCAGCCATAGTCCTCCTGTGCTTGCCTGTACCTCTGAGAAGTATATGCCAAATAGGAGGGGTCCTAGGACTGAGCCTGGGGGATGCCACTTGTAACCAGTTTAGAGTCAGACCTAGCTCCTGCAACTCTTACTATGTGGGTTCTGTCCGTGAGCCAGTTGGCAACCCATCTCGTGACGTAGGGGTTTATGTTCGGGCTGGTGAGCTTGTCTATAATACTTGAGTGGGGAATGGTGTGGAAGGCCTTTGAGAGGTCTAGGTAGGCTGTGTGGACCACCTTTCCCCTTGTCTATAGCCTTAGTAACTGTCTCAAAGTAGTCCACCAGGTTTAGGAGGCATGATCTGCCCTTAAAGCCGAACCGGGTAGGGTCCAGTGTTTGGAGGTTCCTAATGTCTCTGTTAATGAGATCCATGATGATGCGCTCCATAGCTTTGCAGACCAAGCTAGTCAGGCTTATAGGGCGATAGTTCCCGGGGTCAGTTGTGGCTCCACCTTTGTGGAGCGGAATAACCGTTGCTGTGCGTCACTCTGTGGGCACATAGCCTGTGGAGAGGCTGAGTTTAAACAGTGTGTTTAGGTGAGGGGTTAGTTCATCTTTGAACTCGTGTAGGACGCAGCCTGGGACACCATCCAGTCCCATTGATGCTGTGTTGTTGGCTTTGGAGAAGGCTGTTTTAACCTGAGTGTCTGTGATTTCAGGGGCACTACATTCATCTGGTATAGTTATGGGCCCTTTTGGGAGTGAGAGGGGGGTGAAGTTTGCACTGAACCTGTCTGCCAGGATGTTGGCGATATCGGTCGGTTCAGCGTATTTTGTGCCATTCTGCACCAACTCCAAGCAGATCTGAGAATTGCCACTTAGATTCTTGACATAGCTAAATAATGCCTTGTGGTTATCTTTGGAGTCCATGGCAATTTTTCTTTTGAAGCTAGCCTTGCATGATTTTATGAGGGAATGTGGTTTCTTGCTGATACTGATCAGGGATGTCTTCCCTTCTTGGGATTTTACTCTTCTGTACTAGTTTCCTCCTTCTATTGTATAGCTTGTTTATGGCAGGGGTCCACCAGACTGGTTTCCTTTTCTTGGAGGAGTGAGTCTTGGTTTTATTTGGGATGGCATGATCAATGCATTCTTGTAGGTGCCCATAGAGTGCATTAGTAAAGGATTTTGCAGCTTGGACAGCATTATCCTTTTGCATGGGGGCTTTGAACCTTCCCACCCCCGTCTTAAGTAACGGGAAGTTTCCTTTTGAAAAGTTTTTCACGGTGGTTTCTTTGACCGGGGGTGGTGGCGGAATGTGGATATCCAGAGTAAATAGTTTATGGTCAGATCTAACTAACGAGGGGTTGACGTCCGGTGTGGAACACTGGTTGCCCATGTTGGTGATGACCAGGTCCAATATGTGGTCACCTCTGGTGGGGGTGTTGACCAGTTGATCCAGGGCGTTTGAGTTTATAAATTCTAGTAAATGTTAGGCAAGGGAGTTAGTACTTGAGTAGATCTCCCAGTTAATATTTGGGTAATTGAAATCACCCAATATCAGGGTGTTTGGTAGGACCTTTATGTTTCCAGGAATGCTGAGTAGGGGTCCTGGGACATGGTGGGTGATCTGTAGCAAGCTGTAATTTGAATAGCAGTTCTGTCCGTTGTTAGTTGCACATGGATGATCTCTGAAGCATCGTGCTGTGCCGCTAACCTGGAGGTGTGGGTATCCTTGATAAATATGGATACTCCCCCGCCATTTGTATTTTGGTCCGAGTTTTGTGGCCGAAATATATGGTATGAGTTGTAGCCTGGTAGTGCTGGGGTGCTCTCTGAAGGCTTAAACCAGGATGTCCTTCAAGGATGCATCTGCAGTCCTTACAAATGGGTTGTCCTGTCGTCAGGCAGCCCTTCGGTCGGCCGGATTCCAAAGTCTGGGTCTGGCCTCGGCTGATGTCGCACTTCACCCGACGTCATAGCTGCAGTTATTCGGGTATAAAGGTGTCAGCAGACGCCATCTTCCTCAGTCTTTCTTGCCGCATGGCGCCCGAAGCAGAAGCTGTTCACAAGTGCCGGTCGGTCAGAACCAGAGATTACTACTACCGAAGACTTCTAAAAAGCTAAGTACCCCGTTGGGGACTCTTTCTTGCCTCAGCCGATGTCAGAAAAAGTGAATAACTGTTTAACTTGTGGGAAACAAATACCTCATAAAGATTTCCACTCTTACTGCTTACTTTGTTTAGGCCCAGACCACGACGTAGCAGCTTGTCTAGCCTGTGCTTCTTTCAACCGGCGGACGCTTAGACGTCGGTCGGAATTTGCTGAGGAGTTTTTCGGCTCCGCTTTTGCTTACATTATGCCGTCGGATACTCCGACTACGCAAATATCTAAAAAGCGCAAGGAAAAGGACCGACACTCGTCCGCGGTTTCGGCCGAAACCGCGGTTAAGCCAACCGCGAGCGTCTCTGTTTCGGCTGAAACAGAGTCCACGGTTCTTCCTTCGGCCGAAAGCTTACCTCCTACCGAGGCCTCATCCAGCATGGCTGAATCTGCTACTGAAATCCCACCCGCTCTTGCAGGTTCACAGGATTTATCTGATACTATCCCTTTGGATATTTCTACCCCTGCACGTGGAGCTGCTAGGCCACCTGCATCCATGTCAATTAAGGCCTTTGCCAGGGCTAAAGCAGCAAAATCTACCAAAACTGTGCCTGCTAAGACCCCCTCTCACAGGCCTAGCTCTAGTTCACAAATGCTTAGTCTAGCAGAGGATCTCATTTCCTTGATCCGGGGATCCCAACCACACCCAGACAGGGCCTCTCACCCACCTCCAGAGAAGAGGCCTAGAGTAGAGCCCCCTGAGCCAGTTTCTTCAGATGACTCCTCTGATGAATCAGATGATTCAAACCCTCCAGAGGGCCCTTTTTCTCCTTATGAGGACTCTGATGCAGAAGAGTCCATTCCTTCTGCCTCTCCGCCTGAGGAATTTTCTTTTGGGGAAACCTTGCATGCTATGAGGGAACAATTTCAATGGCAGGGCCAGGATTTTTCAGACTCTAGGAAAAGGCTTAGAACCTTTTTGCATTTGCCACAGCATAGGCCTTTAGCCATTCCTCCAGTACTTACTGTTGTGGATGATGCATTTAATGATGCTTGTACTGCTCCTGATTCTCTTCCTCCGGCCCCTGCTAAGCCCGATAGGTACTACAGGGTTCGGACACACATTATCATTTGTATAAGGCTCCTTTTGCAGATCGAAACTATCTCCCAGGGACCCAAGGCTGTAGCAGCTACCTCTGCCAAAACCCCTCCCTCTGAAAGGGAATCTAGGGCCTTAGAGATGGGGTAAAAAAGTTTAAACTTCTGCTACTCTTTCAGCTAGGGCCTTGAACTGTCAATTCCACATGATTCAGTATCAGGAATTTATGTTAGACCAGTTAACTAAAAACTGTCCTCGGATGAACCATTAGACAAAAATCTGTTCAGGAAATGGTACATAACATTCAGCAGGTCAGTAATCATTCCTTAAAATGTGGCTATGATGCACTGGAGGCTTCCTTTAGATCAGCCATGACTGGTACAGTGATCAGAAGACATGCATGGTTAAAAGAGCAGTCCTTACCAGACCATGTTAAATCAAAGCTCCTAGATGCTCCCATGGATAAGCTCAATTTGTTTGGCTCCCTGCACAGCAGGTGCTGAAGAAGGTGGAAGAGAAAGCAAAATCTGTCCAGACAGTCAAGGATTTCTTGCAGGTCCAGCCTCCAAGGTTTAGCAGGAACTGGCCTTCCAAGAATTGGTCCTTTCCAGACACCTCCAGAGCTCAGAGAGGCAGGAATAGGCGCTCAAGAGGCAGGGGTCAATCCAGAGGTGCCTACAGGGGACGTCAGTGGCAGGCTAACAACCAGTGAGGTACAGCCACAGATCCAGCCACCACCACTTCCACAGGACAATCACAGTGACTTGGCTCTGGCACCCGCCTACCAGGGAACAACTAGAAGCACCCTTAGGCGGGAAGCTAGCCTTGTTTTCAGTAAACTGGCATTACATCACAGGAGACAAATGGATTTTACAATAGACCAAGGTTACAGGTTTCACTTCCATACTCTACCAAGGAAGAGAGGAATGCCAAACCTACCTCCAAATCAGAAGACAGAAGCTCTAGAACAAATAACTCACTTACTAAGGATGAGAGCTGTAGAAAGGGTACCATCTATGGAACAAGGGCAAGGATTTTACTCCAGACTCTTCCTGGTACCAAGAAAAGAAAACCAATTGAGACCTATTCTCGACCTGTCCGCTTTAAACACATACCTCATTGTTCCAAAATTCAAAATGCTGACCCTACAGCAACTTCTTCCCATGCTGGGCAAGGAGTCTTGGCTGGTAACTCTAGATCTCAAGGAGGCATACCTGCACGTCCCCATATGACCAAATTGCAGAAGATACCTCAGATTTCTTGCAGGATCAGAGCATTATCAATTCTCAGCATTGCCCTTTGGCTTATCTACTGCGCCCAGAGTATTCACGAAATGCCTGGCATCAGTAATTGCTCATTGCAGGCTTCAGGGAATTCAAATTTACCCTTACCTGGACGACTGCCTGTTACAAGCGGACAACAAAAACAAATTAACAAAAGACTTAAAAAGGGTCATTCATCTACTGCAAGCCCTGGGATACACAGTCAATATAAAAAAGTCAAGGCTGATACCATCCCAAAGGATAAACCTTCTTGGGTGCAGAGCTGGACACATCAAGACAAATGGCATTCCTAACAGTAGAAAAACAGGAGCAACTCCCTCTCTACTTCATGGCATTAACAAAGCAGAGCCAGCTAACAGCAAGAAAAGTCCTGCAAGCCTTGGGTTACATGGCATCCTGCATAATATTGATTCCACATGCCAGACTACATATGAGAAAGTTACAGTGGTACCTAAGGAATTTATGGTCTCAGCACAAGCACAGCCTAGAAACCCAAATTCCAATAATTCCATGCCTGAAGCAAGAATTCCAATGGTGGGCTCAGGCCTGTCAATCAAACAAAGGACTGCCCTTCCACAGCACTCAACCAAGCCAGACCATCACAACGGACGCCTCAGACCTCGGTTGGGGGGCGCACATGCTGGACAAATGCATACAAGGCTTATGGACTCAAGACCAGCTGCACCTACACATAAATCAAAAGGAAATGCTGGCAGTAAAACTGGCAATTCAGACATTCAGACCATTTCTTGACAGGGTCAACTGTTGATAAGGACGGACAACACCACAGTTATGTGGTACATCAACAAACAGGGAGGCACACATTCATACCCTCTATGCCGGATGGCAATGGACCTCTGGAATGTGGCCCTGAGCTTCAACATTCAGTTACAAGCAATTTTTGTGCCAGGAAAAGAAAATATACTAGCAGACATCCTAAGCAGAACTACCACGGATGCCCACGAATGGATGCTGCATCCGGACATCTTCAAAATCATTACAGGGAAATGGGGACTACCAGAAATAGACTTATTTGCATCCCCACACAATCACCAACTGAAAAAATTCTGCACGAGGACGTACCACCCACTTGCTTGGAAGGTGGACGCCCTATCTTTCAGTTGGAAGAACCTGACAGCATATGCATTCCCACCTCTTCCTTTGATGCACAAGGTGCTATTGAAGATCAAAGAAGACCGTCCAAGGATCATCCTGATAGCTCCAGACTGGCCAAGACAACATTGGTACCCATTACTGAGGAGCATGTCTCGGGAACAAATATGGCCTCTGCCCCTAGTTCCCTTACTGTTAACACAGAACAACTTCAAAACCCTGCATCCAAACCTGAAAACACTGCAGCTGGCTGCCTGGAACCATAAGACCAAATAACCCAGATTTATCTCAAAGGGTTAAAGACATTATCTTGGAGGCTCGCAGACCCTCAACAAGAAAAAATTATTCAGCAAAATGGAAAAGATATCTCATTTGGAGTACTGCAAAAGGAGAAAATGTGTCACTGGTAAACATAGCTAACATCCTGGAATACTTGGCAGAGCTCTTCCACAATGGCCTGTCCTATTCTTCCATTAAGATTCATGCATCAGCTATTTCAGCAGAATACAACTTGGATCCTCCAGTCTTCTCACATCCTCTGCTCAGGCAGTTTGAGAGGAATTAATAATGTAAAACCACCTAGGAAGCCACCATTGCCAGCATGGGACTTGTACTTTGTGCTAGAAAAGTTGACACTCCCTCCTTTCGAGCCAGCAGCAACAGCAGAATTACAGTACTTATCATGGAAAACTGCTTTCCTGCTTGCAATCACTTCAGCAAGAAGGGTTTCTGAACTACAGGCATTAATGGCAGTACAGCCCTTCCTGATCTTCCATCAAGATAGTGTCCATGAGAACTAATCCTACTTTTATGCCAAAGGTGGTCTCCAGGGTATCTTTAAACCAAGCTATCCACCTGCCTACATTCTTCCCCAACCCACAGAACAGGGGAGAAAGACTGTTGCATACCTTGGATGTACATAGACAATTACGTTACTACCTGGACAGGACCAAGAGCAATAGAAAAACTGACCAGCTACTGGTAGCATATGCAACAGGAATGGAAGGAAAAGCAATCTCAAAACAGACAAACTCTAAGTGGATAGGAAATTGCATTAGATTTTGTTACTCTTACCATGGGAAGAAAACTCCAGAAAACATCAGACCTCACTCTACAAGGGCTACAGCCACTACCACAGCTTTTTTACGAGGAGTGGCTACCAAAGACATTTTAGAGGCTGCTACTTGGAGCTCCGTGCATACATTTGCCAAGCATTATAATTTACCCTTATACTCCAGATCCCGAGCAGGTTTTGCCACTGCTGTTTTGCAAGGGATCTTAACTACACCATAATCTTATTACTCCTCCTCCCCCAGTTTGGCTATGGTATTCTACCCATTTGTAAGGACTGCAGATGCATCCTTGAAGGACATAGTACAGTTTTGTACCTACCATAAATGTAGATGTCCGATAGGCATGCATCTGCAGTCAGGATTACCCTCCCTCCTTCCCCTCTGAGGTACTCCTAGGGTATTTACCCATCTTCTAGCTAGCTGGGGGAATCCATTATGGTGTATTTGTTTGTATATATGTATATACATGTTTATTAAGAAACACTGAGGAAGATGGCTTCGGCTGATACCTTTATACCCGAATAACTGCAGCTATGACGTCGGGTGAAGTGCGACATCAGCCGAGGCCAGACCCAGACTTTGGAATCCGGCCGACCGAAGGGCTGCCTGACGACAGGACAACCCATTTGTAAGGACTGCAGATGCATGCCTATCGGACATCTACATTTATGGTAGGTACAAAACTGTACTTTTCTGTTACTGCACATATATCTGTTTTCTCCATACTGAGGAGTGCCTTGAGTGCATGCATTTTGAGGTTTAGACTTCTGGCATTGCGTAGCATTACCCTCAGTTTTTTGTTACTTGTGCTATTTACGGCGGTGGGTTTGTCTTTTCAGCCTTGCCTAAAAAAGGCACTATGGGAATGGCAAGAGCCTTGGCCAGTATTTGAAAGCCTAAGGGTGACAGGTGCAAGCTGTCTCTAATGAAGCAGCGTGGCCTGTCGAGCATGTCACCCCAGGCTGACAGACACTGGATCCCCTTTGAATGACACCAGAAGCTTAGCCAGTTGTCGAAATTGTTCATTTTTTCTCTATACTGTGGTATCATTCTTGGTGAGGGCAGGATGCTAGTCAGGGTCATACCGGCCTGGGCTACGTGATCAGAGAGCTCCTGCATGTCTCTTTTCATGTAGTCCAGGGAGGTACGGCTCAGGTCATTCATGTAGTCCAGGGAGGTACGGCTCGGGTCATTCACACCAACATGGACAATGACAGAGTCATATTTGTACTTGTTCTTGAGTGACCTGAATGCTTGTGTTATGTGGCGGATCCTGGCACCTGACAGGCAGCTAACAGTAACCTTCTCCTTGTTCAGCCTAGTGGGTGGGACGTCAGTGTGCCTGACTTGAGTCACCTATTACTAGTATGTTGGGTATGTTGTTTTGCCTTAATGGTGTGATTGCGTGGCACACTGGTTTTGTGAAGTATGTGTTTCATGGTTTGTGTTGGGGGTGGAGGTTGCTTGGATGTCTGCTTTGGAGGTCTCTGTTGTTTTTGCAGATTTTTATTTAGAACCTCTGATTATGTTTTTGTGTATTTGTGTGTTTTTGCCAGGGCTGGTTTCATAGTTCTATGTGAGACTGGTGGTGTGATGCAAGTAATTCCCTTCTCCTTTTGACTGCCTGGTCCAGTCTTAGGTTGAGAGAGCTTAGCCTCCAGTTTGGCTGTATAATTGCATCTCTTGCATGTATTAGTGTTTGGTGGAAGGAGAAGAGAGTTGTCTGTGTACATGAGGCAATTGTAACATTGCTTTAAAATGCCCAGACTCACCAGTTGGACCGGAGAGTACACCTGAAACTGCCCTTTGGACATGCCTGGATAGGTACAGTGAACTGATTTACTGATTGGCTGCTAAGGTCGAATAGAAAGCCTTGTCCTTCTCTACAGTATAGGGGGTCTAGTGCTAAGGTTTGTTAGTGCTTGCTATGAGTTTTGAGCAAGTGCCGGGATGAAAAGTGAATGTTTAAGTGCTTAAGGTGAAAGTTTGTCTAGTTCCAAGGGAAAAATTGAAGAGTACACTTTGTGGAGCCGGTAATAGTTATACCCTAGCTAACTGGTGCTGCCCGGCGCACAAATGCGGGTTTTATAGCAGGGAAATGAAAGATAGAAATTTTCCCAAAATGGCCAATAAACTACTAATTTCTGGGCTGAAACCACTACTCCAGGGACAGATAGGCTGCTCAAAGCTCTCTCTCACAGTGAACAAAGAAACTTCCTTCTGTGCAAAGTAAGGTATGGGCAAACACAGAAACGTGTAACACAGCCCTGAATTCAGCACTAACCTGAAAACTGGACTATACTAGCTTAGAAAGGCGGGAAAACAAGTATATTTTTTTTGGGGGGGGGGTTTGTTTTTTTCAGAAAATCAATCCGATACAATCAAAAAAATACTTTAAATGCACAGAAATGGCCATCACACATGAGTGTGTAGCCTACAACAGTTAAACAGGTCATTTAAACACAAAAATGACTTTGTTAAAGTGCAGGCAGTAAAATAAGTACAATATGTAGCTGAAACAAGCTTTTTAAATCACAGAAACTCCAGAAAATCGGCGTTTCAGGCGGAATTAGCTAAAGGCAGCAAGAAAATGCAGAAAAAATTATACTTAATCACTCCAATCTCTCTTTCTTGTCTCTCTACTGCTGTAGAACTCTGCAAGGCACCAGGCAGGAGCATGCTGAGCTGTATACTAGCGCAAAAACCTCGCAAATGTGGGTTTTATAGCAGGGAAATGAAAGAGATGGAAATTAGCCCAAAATAGCCAATAAACTACTAATTTCTGGGCTGAAACCATTCCTCCAGGGACAGATAGACTGCTCAAAGCTCCCTCACTCACAGTGAGCAGAGAAACTTCCTTCTATCCAAGTTAAGGTATGGGCAAACACAGAAACTTGTAACACAACCCTGAATTCAGCACATCAGGTCATCAACCTGATTGCCTTCAAGGGTTTTGTGGATAAGTCAGATTTTACTCTTATAGTGTGTGTTAATGAACAGTGGTCAAATTTGGCCAATGACATGGTAGCTGTAAGTGTTGAGTTTAAGGTGGTAATATTGTTAAGAACTAGGTCCGGTACTATTGAACCGTTAGTTGGGACTTGAACCAGTTGGTCTAGGGAGCTAGCTTTAGTGAAGTGAAGAAGTCTGTGTGTGTATTTATTTGAGGTGATGCAGGTTTCACAGTTAATGGGAGGGGCAGCTGAAATCTACCAAGAGCAGAAGTGAAGCTGGCTCAACCAGTGCCTTGTGCTGGTACCAAGAACTAGTACCATACTCTCCTTAAAAAAAAAAAAAAAAAATTTCCGCGGGATTCCAAATGGCTGGTTTACAAAACAATACCTAATCCATGACACCCCCCCCCCCCCCCCGGAGCTTTTCAAGTGAAGGGAGGGAAAAAAGCAGCCATTCTTTATATTGCATTCCAGCCAGGTAGCTAGATACACAATATACCCTTCCTTCATGCACTCCCTTCTGCCCCAGCCAGTCAGTTCTCATTTCTGCACCCTGCTCCTGACCCTCCTTAGTCATTATTTTATTAAAAAAATCTTTATTCCCTGTGTAGAGTACTACAGCACTTGGGTTGTAATTAAAAAATGTTCTCTCTTAAAATGTAGCAGATGGCTTGCTACATTTTATAATCTGCATGGAGTGCTACAGTGCTCATGATTTATCTAAACAAAAAAAAGAGAAATGGTTTAAACTGTAGCAAAATGCTTGCTACAAATGTAGGGAAGTACTGCTACAGTTTGTATTCAACATTGAGCATTACAGTGCTCAGATTTTATTTAAAAAAAAAAAAAAAAAAGGATATATCATCTCTTGCTACAGTTTATACTCTGCACTGAGTGCTACAGTGCTCAAGATTTAACAAAAAAAGAAACGTTTTAATGTTTTAAACTGTAACAAACTATTTGCTACTAAAGTTGCAAACTGTTGTTACAGTTTGGACCACCACAAAGGGCTGCAGTGCTTAGGTTTGACCATAAACGCAATACCGGCCTTTAGAAGCCAATATACATTAAAGAGAGATCGGGATTGGCCAGTCGCACCCTCCCCCCTGATACTTTGCTCCCGGGGCAGTTGCCTTCTTTATCTTGCCGTAGCTGTGCTACTGCCCAAGGGAATAGTGTTAGGCTTAATAGGAAGAGATGTAATTTTGTTTAGATATGCCTCATGGGCTGGAGGTGGAATGGAGAGGGTAAGGTAGTTGGCTGTGATATGTTACAGAGTTCTATTTACCATGTAAAGGATATAGTGAAGTTCAGTGTCATTGTCCTGGCATACGAGTGTGGAGGTGAAATGGTTTCTTAGGAATCCAGAAATGACCTTCCAATAACACTGTCATTTTCCATATTGGGTCAGGAAAGATGGTAGGTACCGAAACCTTGCATTGTGGGGGTGCTGTCGCTGTTGTGAAATCATGTTTCATTAACTATGCAGATATGTATATTTTCAAGAGTTAAGAATGCTTGTGAGGAGTGCAATTTTTTATTTAGGCTTTTAGCATTTAGAAGGGCCACCTTTTGTATAGTTTCAATAATACTGATTGGCTATGTAGGTAATTTGAGGAGACTGATCTTGCCTAAACAAGGTGAAAAGGAAAAGGTCCTGGTCACTGTATGCAAGCCATGATGAGAGAGTTGCAGGCCATCCTAATAAAGCATCAAGGTTTGTCAGTTGTCTTAATTACACCAATATAGCTAAGCCAGTATCTTTTGTATATATTGTGGCATCATTCTTGTTGATGGTTAGATATTTTTGGATAACTAAATTTATAGCAGATAATGCCCCCCACCCCCACCCCCAAAGCCTGAATGGCATCTGCAGCCTCAAATGAGTTTTGAAGCTATATGTATTGAAAAAGTAATTGGAAAGGAAGACCTGCTTTAGCAGATACTTTCTATATTATTTGATCTAATTGTTTCATATGTAATGTGATTTATTAACCTGCTTTGCACGTGATTAAATTTGCTTTTAAGCATGTTTCATATGTTTGGTCAGTTTGAGAGATGATTTTTTTTTTTTTTAACTGTGATAACTCTTTTTTTTCATTTATCTTGTGCACTTGACAAAGCACAGGGAATGTGAAAGCTTCTGTATGATACTGTTTCATTTATTACATTTTTGTAGTTTTCTTCGAGATAGTATTTTTGTTTTTTTATGGTAAGGATACTGCTCAATATTAGATGAACACCAATTTCAGGAGCATGTTCTAAGAGCTCATATCATGTCTATCTTCGTATGATCCAAGGAGGTACGTCTCAAGTCATTCACTCAGTGTTCCAATAGAGTTAGAATAGACATTTCAGCACTTTGTAATTGCTCCGATGTATTTTCCATCCTAATTATCTGAACAGTATCTTAGTAAAAAGCTTTGTAAACTTTATTAAGAATATGCCCACATAATTCTGTTGTATCCCTTGCTGGCTTCACTTGAGGGATAGCATGGAATTCCTCTTTAGACTTTAGTGGACTGGGCCCTGCCATGCACTGTGGTGCGCCCATTAAATTCTGTGCACCCTTTGACATCACTGAGGATAAAGTTCAGGGAGCATTAAGGGGATGTAATTTGGGGTGACTTAAAATTTTTTAGGGTCTGACTTTAAACCTTCCCCCATAAAACATGCATAAATAGGAAGATAATGCACAACTACACTGGTGATTACACTGCATGACATAGTGCGTAAAAAAAGCTGCAAACTATGATGGAAAACTATAGGGTGCAGGGACTTGAGAGCCCTTTTGACAGCTCCTGGCACCCAAGGGGCAGCTAACCCTTGCTTTCCATTTGCCCAGACCAGTGAGTGGTGCATCTGTATGTCTGGGGCAGGTGTTTTTTGTTTTGGTTGAACCCAGAAAATCTCAAGTTGGGGAACTCCCTGGATACTTCCAGTCTAAGTATTCCATTATCACTGCCACCTGTTCTAAGGAATATTTTTATTCATGCTGCTAGGAGTAGTTTTTACAGACTGAACTGTGGCTACAGCTCTTACATTAAGATAGGCCTGTGTACCACACTATGTTGACCTATCAAACAGAGGGGCATTTACAGTTATCTAGTTGCAACAGTGAGAGGAACTCTATGTACAGGAATGGACTTGAGTAAAATGGTGCCTTAGGCACTGCCTACTGTTTCACCCCTTCCTCAAGTACACACACACGCACACACACACACACACACACACACACACACACACACACACACACACACACACACACACTGTGCAGTGGCCCTCTCTGTTCTCCCTCCATACCAAGCTCCCCAAAATTTGCAAATTGCAATTTTCTTCCTCTTCTTACATTTTGCCTTACTCTTCAGCTTTTTCAAGAAGCCATGACTTTCTGTATATTCTGAAGTGCATTTTAATGTTTTTTTCGTATTGCACAATCTTTTCATTCAATGATGGCTTGAACAGAAGTTATGATTAAAGAAGGGAATTCACTGTTGCTGTTCAGCTTTAGTTTTCCTTTCATCTTTTCAACACCTCTTTCCTGACTGAGATTTCTGTAGATGGACATGCCACAAGAGGCAGGCATACTCTGAGTGGATTCATGTATGAAGTGTGTTAGAACATCCATGGAGAATCATTTCTCCATCTAGGAACAATTCTAGTTAATGCTACCCCACCCAAAAAAAAAAAAAAAAAGATATAGCCTTTCTCCTGATGCTATTTTTTTTCTCATGATGATGTTTTATGATTCCTCCTCAGGTGTCAGTTTGTTAAAGTGGATCAGTGACGTTCCACTTAGTGTCATGTTTCATTTTCGAACTTAGTATTCCTTATTTGCCGGACCCATCTTTAAATAAAATTCTTCATACAGTGAACTGCTCAACATGACATGAGCTGCTGTTGGGAGGAGGAAAGGGCTAATTCTTCTGCCGGCAGAGACAACGCCTCCAGTGTCATTTCTGGCACAGGTCTTGGGGAAATGAGCTAGACTACTTGGTCACATAATGGTCCCAGTTCCCCTGCAGCAAACATGCAGGTAAGACCAAGGGAACCCACAAAAAAAAAAACAGATTAATGAACAGACAAGCTATGCTGAGAATTTCAACACTGAAACAAAGACAACATCTGTCTTCAGGCATTTAGAAATACATAATCAAATGCTCATGGATGTTTTCTTAACGATAAAACAAAACAGAACATGTAACTGCACTATTAGAATGAAGTGTTTCATGCATAATATTCATAGTTGCAACCCATAGGTATGAACAAATCAACATTTTGTTTTTTTTTTACTGAAAATCATCTCTTGGGAATATTACATTAAGTGCTTGGATGTGTCCCTGTATCTCTTCATTACGTATTGTATGCAGATAATCCTCAGATGAGATTCACAGAACCTTACTTTAATAATTGCAACCTACAGATAAAATGTTTGAGAATGGGGCAAGGTGTACTGTAAAAACATCACACTGCAAAAGGTTGAAGAATCCTGGAGTTATCAGTGAAAAAGCTAGAATGATGGCCTGTACTATTTGAGACAGTGGGAAGCTCAATACCCAAGCATAGTGATGGAAATTAGGATGGAGTACAATGCCCAGTGATGACCCTCACTGAAAGGAAAATGCGGACTTGATAAACAAAAGCTCTCTTAACGGACACTGAGCAAGGAGGAGAGGCAGCGAACCACAGTGATGCAAAGACTGCTGAAAATGCAGCAGGTGGGCAATATCCAGCATGAATGCATTCATCTGAAGTTGATAGGTTGTCAGATAGTCATGTAAAGTGGTTTGTCCCACAAAACAGAAATGCAAAAGGTTAAAACCAAAACTGATAAAATGTATTGTATACTGAATGTGACTTTAGCTTCAGATGATTTGTAAAAGGTCAAAAATGTTAATATTCAACCACTGGATTGTAACCAAGAGAATCCATATCCAAATTGGAGGTGCGCTTGAAGAGGAAATGTCTGTTTTCATTGTGCAAAATAAAATTAACTAAATAGCTAGAAAAAAAAGTAGTCCACAGACTGAGAGGGGTGATAAAGTTGTACATGTTCTTCGTGTTTCACTGTTGCAGTCATCACATTTGGGTTATCCCTGCCAGGGTAGCCCTCGGCCTGCCCGAATACCAGAGACTTAGTATTTCTGTGTCGGTTACTGTCGCTTCAGGACTGACGTCAGGTCGTCAGTAGTATAAAGTAAGGCAGCCAGTGCCATTACATCAGTCTTTCTTGCTGTGGAGCCTGAAGCAGAAAAAAATTTATAATTGTCTTGCCTGTGGAAAGCAATTACCACACCGAGACTTCCATTCTTACTGCTTCACTTGTTTAGGCCCAGACCACGACGTCCTCTGTTATCACTTCTGTGCTTTGTTCAGCAACAGGAATATCTGTTGTCGGGCCCTTATTGTAGCCAGATATTTTCGCTTACAGTTCTCTAATTCCGATATGGCTTCGGTAAGCCATCTGACAGCAGATCTTTTGAAAAAACGTAAAGATAAAGACAGAGACAGACCGCACAGATCCAAACCTACCGATGACACTTACGTTAAGCTAGTCGTCAGTTCTCTGGTCCTCAGTGAGGGGCTTTCGCAGCCCCTGATGCCCACTTCTGTGGATTCGTAGGCCGCTACAGAGACCCTTTCGGAGTCAGGTATGCTGCAAAACCCTTCAAGTAAGGATCCTGCAGTCGTCTCTACCTTGGATGGGTCTGGAGCCGCTGAGCAGGCACTAGCTTCCGAGGAAGTCCTTCGCACTACCGATTCTTGACACAATCCAACGTCTTTTTTGCCACTACTGTTCTTTCAAAATGACCAAGTTTCTAAGACCCAGAGTATGAACCACACCCAATAAACCGACAACCCACTCTCAGGCTCCTGCTTCCTTGCCTCAGTCTCAAATGCTTAAAATGGCAGAAGACCTTATCATGCTGATCAGGGGAAGCCAAGCTACCCCCTCCAAAAGGAAAAGAGATCTGTCCCCTGTAGTTTTGTCTGAACAAGAGTCAGATGACTCTCATGCATCTGAATATGAAGACATGCAACCCTTTTCTACTTATGAGAATTCTCATGCAGAGGATTCCATTCCTTCAGCCTCTCCCCCAGAGGATTTTTCCTTTGGGGAAACCCTGCTTACCTTAAGAGAGCATTTCCAATGGGAGAGTCAAGACTACCCTCAGTCTAAAAAGAGACTCGGGGAATTCCTAGATCCTCCACAGCACAGATCCTTGGCCATCCCCCCAGTCCTGGATGTTGTGGAGGATGTTTTCCTGGACTCCAGCTTGACTCCTGACACCCTTCCTCCTGCACCCAGAAAACCAGACAGGTACTATAGAGTCCCGGACTCGCACAAATTTCTTTTTAAAAATCCCACTGCTGACCCTGAGGTAATTTCTCAAGGGCCTAAAGGGATTAAAACAACCTCTGCTAAGAATCCCACCCCCTCATATAGGGATTCCTGAACACTAGACAGATGGAGTAAAAAAGTATACACCTCAGCTAGTCTTGCTATCAGAGCACTAAATTGTCAGTTCCATATGCCAAAATTTCAGCAAGATACCCTGGAACTCCACAAACAAAAAATGTCTTCCTTTTCTGCTTGAGCAGAATCTAAAGAATTACAGGAGTTAATGCATTCTGCAAGTCAAGTAATTAAACACACCTTGCACTGTGGTTTTGACGCCCTAGAAGCTTCTTGCAGGGCAGCAGTCACTGGATCTGTCATTAGAAGTCATGCATGGCTTAAGGAACAGCCCCTGCCAGACCATGTCAAATCTAAATTGTTGGATGCCCCCTTGCACAAAGATAACTTATTTGGCACTAAGGCAGAAGAGATCTTAAAAAAGATGGAAGAAAAAGCAAGATCTATGCAAACAGTTAAGGATTTCTTGCAGGTGCCGCCACCCAGGTTCAACAGGCATTGTCCCACCAAACACTGGTCCTATCCTAGTCCCACTAAGCCACTCCAGCCTAGGCCTCGGGGAACCAGACCCCCTAGACAGCAGCCACAGGGAATGCGGAGATCTAAGCAGTGGACTACCTCCACTTCAAAACCAGGGAGTTCTAAGCCACCCCCTTATGGTAAGAACTCACAATGACTCACCTCCCCCACCCCCTCCCTCTGCCCACCTTCACTTACCCCTAGGAGGAAACCTCTCCATTCACGCAAGCACCTGGGCCACCATAACCAACAACCACTGGGTTCTGAACAGAACTTTTTCTGGTGCCCAGAACAGAGGGCACCTGGCGCCCCCATCCTCTATCTATCCATTCTAAACACATTTCTGTTGATCCCTCCCGCAACTGCTACCCATGCTGTACAAGGACGCTTGACTAGCCACCCTAGATCTAAAAGAGGCCTACCTCCACATTCCTATCAGGGAATCATGCAGTAAATATCTCTGTTTCAGGGCAGGATCTCAACACTTTCAGTTCTCTTTGCTTCCCTTTGGCTTATCTACAGCTCCCAGAGTTTTTACAAAATGTCTTGCTCTGGCTATTGCATTTTGAAGACAAAGAAATAGTCAAATTTACCCATACTTAGACGACTGCTTTATTCAGGCAGACAGCCAGGAAAAGCTGCTCAAGCACCTGGCCTTTTTAAAGACTCTACTAACCTCCCTAGGATACACAGTTAATGAAAAGAAATCCAAACAGGTGCCCACCCAAAGGATTATCTTCCTGGGAGCAAGCCTGGACACAGCATCCCAGATGGCATACCTTACACCAGAGAAACAAATTTTCCTGACAGCCTACTTCTCTCAAATAGCCACCAGGCCCCAACTATCTGCAAGGAAGATCCTGCAAGCTCTGGGGTTCATGGCATCTTGCATACTACTCATTCCATATGCCAGGCTGCATATGAGGAAACTTCAGTGGTAGTTAAAAAGCCTTTGGTGTCAACACTCTCAAGACCTGGAAACTCTTTTACCTATAATTCCTTGCCTCAGAAAAGATTTTCTTTGGTGGGCAACAGCATGCTCCCACAACAAGGGACTGTCTTTCTCACCACCCCCCACCACCCATATCCTATCCACAGACGCATCAGACTATGCTTGGGTTGCACACCTGGATGGCAGGTGCATACAGGGCCAATGGAGCCCGCAGCAATTCCCTCTGCGCATCAACCAATAAGAGATGATGGCTGTCCAGCACGCCTTGATAGCTTTCAAACCTCTTCTCTCTCCAGGTGCTCTCCTGATCAAAACAGACAACACCACTGTGATGTGGTATATCATTAAGCAGGGAGGGACTCGCTCCTATCCTCTATGCAGGCTGGCCATGACCGTTTGGCACACAACCTCTGCCATGCAACTACACCTGTTAGCGCAATTCCTACCAGGCTCTCTCAACTCTCTAGCAGACCAATTAAGCAGAAATTTTCTGCTCCCACATGAGTGGCAGCTCAACAGAAGAACCTTCACCCTAATAACTCAGAAATGAGGCACCCCGAAGGTCTACCTCTTTGCCTCCCACAATGACCATCAGCTCAGCAAATTCTGCACCAGGGAGCATCACTGCACGACTTGGAAAGTAGATGACTTTTTGGTTCCATTTGGGATGAATTGGAACAACATTCAGTTGAAATAATAGGTAGAAAGCAATCTAAACTTGGGCGTGACATCAACGCCTATCAGAACCAGGTTGCTTATGATAACTTTGTTAACAAAAATTATCAGACCAATAACTTTAACACCAACAGTAATAGCAACATCAATAGAAGATATCAACAGCACCCATTGGGTAGTGACAATAGAAAGACCTTTAGCAGCATTGTTTCTACATCAAACTCGGCTGGTAATTTTGGTCTTGACAGGAACGGTTCTACTGACCGTCAGAATTTTGTTGCTTTACCTTCTGATAACAGCGACGGTTTGCCTTCTGTTCACCACTCTAATGCTGTTGACATTCCTGATAAAGTAGGGGATGGGCGAATTACCACTATCACTATTGACGGTGATAATGAGATAACTGATAATTTCAAAAAGAAAGCCGATGTTATCTCTAAATCTGGCGTTAACAGTTCTTCTTCTTTTTTCACCAAAAAGGGTCAGAGCAGCAAGCAGACTGTTCTAACCAGAAGTCGGACTTTTTTGGCTTCGAATTCTTCAAGCGACGAAACATAGACAATACTAATGACAAATTTTGTATAATTAATTTAAGTAATTTTGAGCTTTCCAATACTGAGGCTAACATTCTCAAATATGGTTTAAATTTTGTACCTAGTATAAGAGCAGATTTTAGCAAAACTATTGTTGGTATTAAAATGTATACACGAAAATTAAACCTGTTTTATTTGATGAATGACATTCCCATTATGCAAAAGAGTTTAATTAAACCTTCCAGTTTTTCTCCACCATTGCAGCACACCATTAAGGTATTTGAAGAATTGTGTATAGAAGACATTAGACAGATGTTAATTAGTAGATCTAATATTTTTTACAATTTAAATAATGAGGAAAGGGCAGCCTTACGTAAACTCAGATCTATGACTTCTGATCTGAGGTTCATGAAAAGCGATAAAGGTGGTAATATTGTGATATTAGAACAACAGCTTTATAGAAATAAAATGTTAAATATTTTGAATAACACCGAAGAATATGAAACCATTAGTCTTCATCAAATTTTGTATAAACAACGTTTGATTTATTCACTTTTATATGATGCACTAATGTCAGGTTATATAGGGTATGAAGTGTATGATTTTTGCATTGTGCAGGAACCCAGGATAGGTGTTATCTTTGGAATTCCAAAGACACACAAATCTTTAACCGATCCTCCATTTAGGCCTATCGTGTCATCACCCCATTCTATTACTGAGGGCATTTCGCTTATCGTTGATGCTGTCTTAGGACCTTGTTTGGTCCATGAAGATTCTTACATCAGGGATTCTTGGCATTTTTTGGAGAAGTTTAATAGATTTGTTAAGAACAATTTATTTGATGTGAATAGGTTCACACTATTCACTATTGATGTGGTTTCTTTATATACCTGCATACCCCCCATTGTGAGGGTGTTGAAGCAGTTCGTTGTTTTTTAGCTAAGAAGAACTGTGGGCTTAATAAGAACGCCATTTCCACCATTTGTGGGTTTCTTGATATAATCTTAGATAACAATTTTTTTTCTTTTTGAGAAGATCTTTTATAAACAAAAGAGAGGTGTGGCCATGGGCTCTGCTGCTGCACCCGCTTATGCCAACTTGGTCATGGCTTGGTGGGAGCACCAGCACTTGCCCATGTTACGAGATAAATTCAACATCCCCTTTTTCTGTCTGTTCGTAGATGATTTATTATTCATCATTGAAGGAGACGTTAGTACTGTTAACAATTTTGTGACTGACATTAATGCCTTTTCTAGTTATTTAAAATTTACTTTAAGTAGTGTAGGGTCAAAAGTAAATTTTTTGGACGTGCTTCTTTGGTGGGATGAAGACGACAATAGGTTTCATAGCAGCATTTACCGTAAGGATTCATTCACTAATAGTTATTTACACTACAACAGTAACCACCCTAGGCACATTGTTAAAAACATTCCGCAAGGGCAGTTTATTAGGGCAAGTCGTTTGACTTCAAAAAATTGTATTTTAAGAAGAGAATTTGATTTTATTATTGATTTGTTTGTTAACAGAGGATATCCTATATGTGATTTAATTAAAAATAGTAATGACATTATGAATAAGCGCTTGACAGATACCAGGCATTATTGAATTACACAGTATATGACAATTCTAATTTGGGGTTGCTTAACAACACCAATATTGAACATAAATTGGTCTGTGCTTTGGATATGACTGTTGACAGTCAATACATTCAACAAATTGTTAGAAAGAATTGGAGAGTTATTAAGGGACATTCTGAACTTTTCCGGATTTTGGGAAACAAACCATTTTTTGTTTTTAAAAATGGTTTTAACATTAAGAAGGCTTTACAATCTAGTACCCCCCAAAATATCAATATTATTTCTGATAGAAGAGGCATGCATTGCTGTCATGAATGTAATATGTGTAGGTTCATCTATGAAGGACCATATATCAGTCTCGAGAGTTATAGAAAAACCATTAGCGTGCCCACTTTTGTGAATTGTAGTACGAAAGGTGTGGTGTATATCAGCATTTGCTCTGGTTGTTCATGTTTTTATGTTGGTATGACCAGTAGAAGTCTAAAGATACGCATCAGGGAGCATATCTATGCTATTAAACATAAGGATGATAACAACGCCTTATTTAAACATTCTGTTGTTTGCCCTTCATTTAAAAAGTTTATGTTTTCTGTTCTGGAGGTTGCCCAACCTGACCTGAGAGGAGGGGATTTTAAGAACTATTTAGAACAGCGTGAAACATTATGGCAGATTAGACTTAACTCTGACGTTCAGTCTGGCAGCTTGGCTTATTCCCTAACCCTGAACCAGTCTGCCAACGTCAGTAAACAGGTTCTAGATGTTATCCATGAGGCCAGACGCCCTAGCACCAGAAAGTCTTATGCTGACAAATGGAAAAGGTTCTGCATCTGGATCCAGGCTAAGGGAGCCAATACGGCACAGCCCTCCCTCCCTCTCATCCTGGATTACTTAGCTGACCTACTGCACAGTGGCCTCTCTTTCTCCTCTATAAAAATTCATGCCTCTGCTATTTCTGCTCATTTTCCCACTGAGCAGCCCCTTTTCTCACATCCTTTGATCAAACAGTTCCTAAGAGGGTCTAGCAACTTGAGGCCACCCAGAAGGGCACCAACCCTAGCTTGGGACCTTAACTTTGTATTGGAAAAGCTCACCCTGTCCCCTTTCGAACCAGCTTTTTCTGCAGAGCTAAAATTTCTCTCATGGAACACAGCATTCCTTCTGGCCATCACTTCAGCCAGAAGAGTCTTTGAGCTGCAAGTGCTCATGGCTGTGGTACCCTTCATCATCTTCCATGCTGACAGGGTATCCTTCAGAACTAACCCATCCTTCATGCCCAAGGTGGTGTCCAGTGTGGCTCTCAACCAATCCATCCTAATCCCCAGAACAAGGGAGAAAGGAATATGCACTCTTTAGATGTGCACAGGCAGCTCTGATTCTATCTAGACAGGACTTAAATCCTTCAGAAAGTCTGATCAATTGCTGGTTAGCTTTGCTACTGGTCTGGGGCAGAAGGCAAAGCCATCTCCAAACAAACCATCTCCAAATGGGTAGCACACTGCATCCATTTCTGCTACAGACAACATGGAAAGCCTGCCCCAAGGGGGTCAGGACACACTCCACCAGAGCAGCCTCCACCTCTGCAGCTTTCCTCAGTGGAGTCCCCACCAGGGACATCCTGGAGGCTGCCACCTGGGCATATGTTCACACTTACCACCTGCCTCTCTTCTCCAAATCCAGGGCAGGGTTTGCCTCTGCAGTCTTGCAGGGCATCCTAGCCAGCCCCTAGTTTTCTTGACTGCCTCCACCCATTTCCTCAGCTTTGGGAATCAACCCAAATGTGATGACTGCAACAGTGAAACACGAAGAACATAGTAGAGTTGTGTTCACTTACCATAAATGTAGATGTTAGAGTGTATTCACTGTTGCAGTCCTGGTTTCCTTCCCTCCATCCCCCTTTCTTCTCTTTCCTTACAAGGAACATTTTGGTATTTACTTTCTACTGGTGGGTTTCTTCCACTAGAACTTGGCTCCTACTTGGGTGCTCCTGACAGGGGAAGAAAAATTGATGTAATGGCGTCAGCTGCCTTAATTTATACTACTGACAACCTGACATCAGTCCTGAAGCAACAGCAACTGACGCAGGAATACTAAGTCCCTGGTATTTGGGCCGGCGGAGGACTACCCTGGCAGGGATAACCCAAATGTGATGACTGCAACAGTGAATACACTCGAACATCTATATTTATGGTAAGTGTACATAACTGTACTTTCTACAAGGCGAATATTACCTTAAAAGAAGCTTCTGCAGGCATTGTGCCTGAAGCTTGTCTGGTGGCTAGAGGATGCAAGGGACTGGGCATCTCAGAATTTCCTAAAGACTTTTCCATATGCTTTTTGAAGTCATTAAAATTGCTTCTTGGGAATTTGTCAAAAACAGCAGTCATTGTGCTTCATAGATAGCAGATTTAATTCCTTTTTATTTAATTAATTTTATTTTTTTTTTCTTATTGTCTCATCCTACTTGCATTCAACAATTAACACCTCTTATCCCCATCCTACTTTAACTCTGCTAAGATTTCATGTAAAACTGTAATGCCAACCCTGTGTTATTTCATATTGTAACAGCTCTAACAGGAATATGCACCAGTGGATTTTTCTTATTTTAATTTACTTATTTATGTGTGTGTGTGTGTGTGTGTGTGTGTGTGTGTGTGTGTGTGTGTGTGTGTGTGTAATTTTACCTTTTGCTTTTTTGACTGTATTTTCACTGCAATCGTGGATTTTTTGTCATGTTGTGTAATACCATCATTCTTCAATAGTATTACATAAATGTAAATGCATTGTCTTCATATTATGTTGTTCATGGAGTTTTTTCTCCCCGGGACTCCATTGAAAACACGCTCTTCTTGGCCCAATGGACTGTCCCAGTAAACAAACTGTAAAATAAAAATAAAAAAAAAGAAATTTAGCTTTTTTAATGGGAAATGAACTAGCTCATTATATCTACATCTGGCTTGACCATAAAATATAATGTCAATAAAATGTAGTGCAATGGAATGTTATGGAAACCAGTAAAAAGTTTATTTGGTCTTAAGATGCTTCACTTCCATGTTACTAGCCCAGGTAAGGTAGAAGACACTATGTTTGGTACCAGTGGAAGAGGATACAGTTGGGCCCTACTGTCTGTATCTCATGTAATCTAATGTAATAAAGACAGCTTGATGAGGGACTATGCCCTCCACATGAGCAATTTATTTTTCTAGGTTTAAAAGTCTTTACAGCAACCAAGATATTCCATCTAAAATGTTTTTTTCAGGTTGGGAATGATTGGGGTATGATGTTTTTTGTTTCAGAAGTGAAGGACATGGTTCCTTTTTGCTGAGTCCATACATTTGCAGAAGAGAAAACTGGTAAAGTCTGTCAACCTTTGCTTCCTCATGTCATGAAAGCAGCCAAGCCCCTTCCCCACCACTGGTTGCTCAACTGACTAAAAAGTGTCAAATTTCTTGGATTGCCAGACAGCGCAGACCTGATTCCGGCTTTTAATATGAATTATCACGTCTATACAGAATGTACACTAAATAAAAAATCGGGGTGCAAAAACTGAAATCGGAACAGGTGCCTCTGAATTTTTATGACTTAGGAGAAGATGGGAAGATGCCTTGTTTAAATTGTTTGGGTTTAATGATACATTGCTTGGAAGTTTGCCCTGATGGAGGGACTTGGGGTGGGCATTTAATTTCAGATTTTGGGGGACAGGGCATATTCTTACTTACTTGCTGACCTTCAGAAGTTATCCATAGAGTTGTGAGTAATACAAAAGCAGGAAAAACTATTTGGCAGATGAATTTGATAATGTAGTGTTTTTATGAGTGATGTATGTGGACAGATACTGCCCTTTACCTTATTGATACCTCCTCATTAGTGGACAGTGTTAAGTCCACTAAACTTAACCCCAACTTTGTGAAATAGACACATGAAGCTCTGGGGCACAGAAACATGAAGTGCTGTCTATGACTGAGATGATCAGAGTTCAAAGAGCAGCTTAGGTGCTGGAAGAGCTGGGGTTGTTGATGGTGGGATTTAGTTGCTATTGCCAGCTTTTCTATCCTGATGAGAGAGATGGAAGGGTGTCGCCATTTTGCAGGTGGGGCTTGTGAGATGCTGACATTTCTGGGATTGAGCACTTGAGCTTGGCAGTCCCACATCAGCAACTGTAGCTCTCAACATGTTGCTTATGATAATGTGCACATTCAAACTGAAGGCTTTGGACACCCACACCCCACATAGTAACATTTGTGCTCATTCAACCACCACATATGAGATTAAAGTTAATAGGTAAAAAATGCATTTGCTTGTGTTTTTGCTTCTGCAGTTGACTTGCATCATAAAACAAATGTGTGGCCTGAGCAACAGGAGTGCTGGTGATTGGCAAGCAGCATGGGAGAAAAAGCAACAAGAGGAAAGAAAAAGAAAAAAAGTCCACTAAACTTGCTTCACAGAGGTGACTGCAGCTACAAGTGAATAGCAAAATAACTATTTTAGTCTGAGAAGTTTAACCACTTCCTGTGGTCAGAAGAAGAGAATCATTTAGCAGACTGCTTAACCAGAAAAGGAGCTTCACTTCCACCCTTTCTGTTCTTCTACCGAAAGTACTAAAACTACAAGAATGTTTAGATTAAAAAAGGGGATTTTATGTTATTTATTTTTATTTTGGGAAAAGTTATTTTTAATCATATTTGTATGCATATATAATATATACTTTAATGTTTGGTATATTTTATAATATTTATTTTAGCAGTAATCCACAACTGGGTATTTGTTAATCCCTTGATACCCAGATCCAGGAGTGGATTATTGCTATTACAATGGTATCATTTAAGAAAGAAATAACTTACAATGTCCTTCTATTCCTATGTTGCAGTATTCTTAGTGTGGGATTCTCCGCCTCAGGTGACCCGAACATTGGCCCAGTACAAAAACTTAAGCCTGGTTGCTGCAGGTGCGTGGGACGTCACACATAGCGCCATAAACCAGGGACGTTAAATGTAACATCTGCACGCACAAACATCAGAACTTTTCAGCCACAGTCCACCATCACATCGATCGCCTCGCTCCTCTACTTTCAAGATGTCTAAAAGCTAAGTACCCAGTTGGGGATTTTGTTTTGTTTTGCTTGCTTGAGCTTTGTTTGCTGTTCACACCCATTAGCCGATGTCCGATAAGAAGAGTAAATGCCGATGTGGGTGTCCGATTCCACATAAGGAAACTCACGACTGTTGTGCATTTTGCCCAGACCGAGAACACGACCATACATGTTGTCCTATTTGTCAATCCTTTGTGCAGAAGATGCTCAGAAGCTGTCTGTCCGCCCTTAATTTGTACATAGAAAATCAGAGGCTTAAAAAATTAGCACACAAGATGGATCCTGAGTCGGCTGCCCAGGTGGAACCACCATGAAAAAAGGCCTAGTTGCCAAGGCCTAGTACTTCTGCCACTCCACCCTCGGACATCCCTCCAGCGTCTGATTTAGGGGTGAGGGACATCCGTTAGAGCAGTCTACTTTGTCGACTCTCCTCAAGGAAACCACTTCAGAAGTAACGGCCGGCACATCCACAGAGACAGCTCGGACATCGGTCCCTACCGACGTCGAGAGGGAATCAGCCACTGTCAGATGACCGACTGGGATGCCACTACCTGAAGCCCCTGAATCTAGGCCTCCTCCTAGGACTACTCCTTTAAAAAGGAAGCAGAAAATTAAACACCTCCACCCCTCCACGGAAGGAGTTCCTGACTGGCAGTCTTTCACCAACTCATTGATGCAGGCCTTCATGGCCCTTAGGCCCATGGCCACTTCCCCCTCCAACATCCCTGTTCTCAGCACTAGGCCTGCCTCAACTTCTTCCATCCACCTTCCCACTTCCCAGGAAGGAGAAGAAGAACAGGAGGTTTACTACTCATCTTCTGATGAGTCCATTACTTATTCATCTCAAATTGCCTCTCCACTGGAATACTATTCCCCTGATGAAGAATCCATAGAAGGGGACTCTCCACCAGAGGATATCACCTGTGGGGAGACCTTCACAAAGATGAAAGAATACTTTAAATGGGATACTTCCCAAATGACTGAAACTCAAAAGAGATACTTTGAGTTACTTCAAGTGGAATTCCCCCTCCCCTTCAGCCATTCCACCAGTTATTCCTGCATACTTTGATGCATTCTTTTCAGCATCAAAAAACACAGATTCACAACCACCAACAACTAAGACCTGACCGTTTCTATAAAGTGCTGGATGATCAAATATTCCTGGTAAAACCAACCCTGGGAGACCCAGAAGTGATTGCTGTATCCTCTGACAAGCAGTCAAGACCGATTCCCTCCTCATCTCTTTTACCTACTGACAAAGACAGTAAGAACATGGACAGGATAGGAAAGAAGGTTTATATCTCCTCCATCCTAGCCTTCAGAGCTATAAGCTTGAAGGCCTTGTAAGAGATCTGGGGACACAGGTTGACAACAACCTCTCCTTCGACCACCACATTGCCACTGTGGTTAGAAAGTCCTTCTGTGTGGCACATCTCATTACCAAGGGTTTTGCATCCAGGAAGAAAGAGGTCATCATCTCTCTCTACTCTTCCCTGATTAGGCTAATTATCGAGTTTAATGCCCCATTTGGCATGTACCTCACTAGACGCATGCAACAGCTGCAAATTTCACAGAAGTACCTCACGAAGAGGATCCTGGGCCTTAAACACATGTCCCACATGGACAGACTCAAAAAAACTCCAGCTATTCTCGGACTCCTATCATCTACTAAGAAGCGATCTCTGCTTGACTTGCAAAGCCATGTCTGACCCAGCTCTGTTAGAAATGCTACATCTAAAGAAATCCCAATCCCTCCACACCACACGCTTCAGAGACCTCAGCCTCATTACCACAATTATCGGAACATGCTGGAGGGACAAGTTCATAACCCAGAGACTGCCCATGCTCTGGAGTAGACTTCCCATACATGTCAAGCAGAGTACCTCACTGGCCCTCTTCAAAAGAAATCTTGATGAGTGAATGGGAAATAGAAAGTTCACCCCAAGGATCACTCCAGTGGTGCTACTAGATAGAGGCACTGGAAAGAAACATTGGGTGGTACGATGCCAGGGCACTTTTGTGGGCTAGGCTTGTAAAGCTTCCAGGGCCATTAGCCTAGTACACACCTATGAAACCCATATGATAAAATATGGTTTGGACCTAGTTTCCCAAGCTTCTACCCGTCATCCATGACTGACTGCCCCAGCAAAACAGAGGTAGCATCAAAACTGTCCCTGGCTTCTCAAGTGGCCAAACATTCTATTAGATTCAGTTATGATGCAGCAGAGTCCTCTGCAAAGTCCGCTGCTTCTGCATCAGCCCTATGCTGATACTCATGGCTGCGCCTTCAACCCTTACGAGAGGACTTCAAGACAAAAATCCTTGATGCCCCTCTAGACCACCACATCCTGTTTGGTAAGCAGTCTGCAGACCTCTTTAAAACCTTCAGGAGAAAGGTAAAGCGCTTCAAGACATTAAGCACCTGCTGGTGTCTCCTATCCCGAAATATTATGGAAATTACCCTGCTAAGACTACCTTCGTCAGGAGGACCCTCTCCTCTGCTACTCCATCCTCTTCCAGGAATAGAAAAGGAGCCATGAGGCAGACCACTTCCAGACCAGCCACCTCTCAACCTACTCAGACAGCCGTTTCATGACAGAAATGGCTCCAACAATGCGTGACTGCCTTGCCCACCTACACTTGTCAGCCCGCTTCTCCCACTGCCTTCCCCTTTGAAGAACCATCACCACAGACCACTGGGTGTTGGCATTGGTACAAGAGGGATATTTCCTCTCTTGGAAAGAAAAGCCCCTTACAAGGGGTATCCCATTTCCCCCAAAAAAAACAACTACACCTTATTCCCCAGATCCTAAAGGATCTTCTGAACCATGGAACTGTAGAATCTGTCCCTCCAGGACAAGAAAGAAAAGGCTTTTACTCTAGATTAGATTATTTCTTGTCCCCAAAAAAGGCGACCCTTGGAGGCAAATTCTGGATCTCTCCTTTCAAAACCTCTTTCTAAAAGTTCCATCATTCAGAATGTTATCCCTACAAACCCTTCTCCCACTGTTGCCAGTCCAGGCCTTTATGGCCACACTTGATCTAAAGGACACCTACCTCCATATCCCCATGAAACCTTCTCACAGAAAATATTTGCGTTTTACTGGGCCCTGTTCTCACTTTCAACTTACAGCTTTGCCCTTTAGTTTATCTACTGCACCCAGGTTATTCACAAAATGTCTGGCCCCAGCAATATCCTTTTGCAGAACCAAAGGCATTCAAATTTAACCCTATCTAGATGACATCCTCATTCTGGCAGAAAGAGAAGACACCCTACAAAACCACCTACAGTTCATGATCTCCCTGCTGGAAGGCTTTGGGTTCACCCAACATTTCAAAATCACCCCTAACTCCTCAGCAGGACAAAATCTTTCTGGGTTGCAGAATCAGAACAGACCTGATGTGGGCATTCCTCCCTCAGGGCAAAGTTCTCTCCCTCTCTACCCACTTCCAAGACCTGATGCATGTCCAACAGATATCAGCAAGACAATTCCTACAGGATGTTCTTTGTGTTTCACTGTTGCAGTCATTACACTTGGGTTATCTGCCTGCAGGTAGCCCTCAGTCGCCCTGAATACCAGAGTCTTAGGATCTCTGCGTCGGATGCTGTCTCTTCTTCCATGACATCAGGTCATCAGGGGTATAAAACATGCAGCCGACGCCTTTGCATCAGCTTTTCTTGCCAAGCAGAGTCCGAAGCAGAAGCAGTTCGCAAGTGCCAGTCGGCCGCCTCCTGAAATTTTCATTTTTCGAGTTTCAGACCTAGTCTTTTAAAAGGTAAGTACCACGTTGGGGATCCTTTTTTCTTGCTCTAACCAATGTCAGAAAAAAATTAATAATTGTCTTGCCTGCGGAAAGTAAATACCTCACATAGATTTTCATTCTTACGGCATCACCTGTTTAGGCCCAGACCACGACGTTCCTCACTGTTGGTTTTGTGCTTTGTTCAACACCTGAACTATTCATTGTCTGGCTGTCTTTGTTGCTAAATTCTTTTGCTGTCATTCCCTGTATTCCGAAATGGCTTCGATAAGCCATCTGACTACCGATTTTCCGGAAAAACATAAGGATAAGACAGAGATAGACCACATAGGTTCAAAACTGCCAACGACGCTTGCGTTAAGCTAGTCACCCGTCCGCCGGTACTCAGTGAGGCACTTTCGCAGCCCCTGATACACGCTTCTACAGATTCACAGACCTCTACTGAGACCCATTCGGAGTCCAGTATGCCACAAGATGCTTCTTCGACTATGGAACCTGCGGATATGTCTGCCTTGGATGATTCTGGAGCCGCTGTGCAGGCACAGGCTTCTGAGGGTGTATTCAGGCCTTCCGATGTTGATATTAAACCGACGACTTCATTTCAAACCAAAAATACCGAATTTCTGAGGCCCAGAGTTCGCACTACGCCTAGGAAACAGGCGACCAAAGTGCATTCTCAGGCCCCCATGCCACAGAAACAAATGCTTAGAATGGCTGAAGACCCTATTACTTTAATTAGGGGAAGCCAGCCTTCCCCCTTTAAAAGACCTAGAACTGATTTTCCTTCTGTTTCTTCAGATTGAGTCCTATGACTCTGATCCTTCTGATTACCAGGACATACATTTATCTACCTATGAGGATTCTGATTCAGAGGATTCCATTCCCTCTGCTTCCCCACCAGAGGATTTTTCTTTTGATGAAACCCTGCATACCCTTAGAGAGCATTTCCTCTGGGAGTGTCAGGACTACCCACAGTCCAAAAAGAGACTCGGGGAATTTTTAAACTTGACTCAACACAGTCCTCTAGCTATTCCTCCTGTTCTGGAAATTGTAGATGATGTCTTCATGGAATCCAGCCTTATCCCTGATACTTTGCCTCCAGCTGACAGGAAACCTGACCGGTACTACAGAGTACTTGACTCCCACAAATTCCTCTTTAAGAATCCTGCTGTGGATCCAGAGACCACTTCCCAGGGGCCTAAAGCCATTAAGGCTACTACAGCCAAACTCCCTACCCCTTCGGACAGGGATTTGTAGGGCTTTAGACAGATGGGGTAAGAAGGTATACACCTCTGCTACTCTTGCCATCAGGGCTTTAAATTGCCAATTTCATATGTTAAAGTATCAGCAACATATTATGGAGCTAAACAGAAAATGTTGATTCCTGATTGTGCAGAACATAAAGATTTACAAGAGTTAATGCATTCAGCTAACCAAGTTGGAAAACGTATTTTGCAATGTGGTTTTGATGCCTTAGAAGCATCTTGCAGGGCTGCTGTCACTGGGTCTGTTCTTAGAAGGCATGCTTGGCTTAAGGAACAAATCTTGCAGACCATGTCAAAGCAAAATTAGTAGATGCTCCATTAAACCAAGAACGTCTGTTTGGCACTATAGCAGAAGTCCTCAAAAAGGTGGAGGAAAAAGCTAAATCTGTGCATTTCCTACATGTACAGCCACTTAGATTTAGTAGGCATTGGCCTTCTAAAAACTTTGCTTTTCCAGTCTCTCCCAGACCTTATCAGTCCAAATCCAGGGACAGCAGACCACCAAGACTACAGTCTCAGGGTATGCACAGATCTAAACAATGGAATGGTCCTGCCTCAGAAACAGGGAGTAGTAAGCCACCACCCTGTGGTAAAAATTCACAATGACTTATCCTTAATTCTTCCAACCGTTTCCCAAGTACTTGCACCCTTAGGCAGAAAACTAGCCCTGCATGTAAAAAACTGGGAGTACATTACCCAGGACAGATGGGTCTTGAACATTGGAGCCCAGGGATACAGATTCTACTTCCACTCACTGCCAACCCCATGCGGATGGCCAGACCTCCCCCCAAACCAGTAGGCAGAGGCCCAAAAGCAAGTACTTTCTCTTCTCAGTATCAAGGTTATTCAACCTGTCCCAGCAGAGTAAAAGGGACAAGGTTTTTACTCCAGATTGTTTCTGGTACCCAGAAAAGAAAACTCTTGGTGCCCTATCCTGGATCTGTCTATTCTCACCACCTTCCTGGTGGTTCCAATCAAAATGCTTACTCTCCAACAGCTGCTTCCAGTGCTAGCCAAGGACTCCTGGCTAGCCACCCTAGACTTAAAAGGAAGCTTATTTGCACATCCCCATAAGGGAATCTTGCAGGAAATGTCTACGTTTCAGAGCAAGCTCTATGCACTATCAGTGCTTTGCACTTCCCTTTGGCTTATCTACCGCGCCCAGGGTTTTCACAAAATGCCTAGCTCCAGCCATTGCATATTGCAGGCAGAGAAAAATTCAAATTTACCCGTACTTGGATGATTGCCTGATTCAGATGGACAGTCAGGAATTGGTATGCCAGCACCTGACATTTGTAAAGAGACTTCTAACTTCACTGGGGTATACCATCAATGAAATAAATCACATCTGGTACCCAGCCAAAAGATTGTATTCCTGGGAGCAAGCTTGAACACAACTTCTCAGATGGCATTCCTCACTGCAGAAAAACAAATTTATTTGACAGACTACTTCAATCTACTGGCCACCCAAACGCAGTTATCTGCAAGAAAAATACTGCAAGCCCTAGGGTTCATGGCCTCATGCATTGTACTAATTCCATATGCAAGACTGCATATGAAGAAACTTTAATGGTACTTAAAAAGTTTCTGGTGTCAACATTCTCACGACCTGGAAACAATGATTCCTATCGTTCCTTGTCTAAGGACAGAGTTCCTTTGGTGGACAGAGGCCTGCTATGACAAGTGGAGCCCATTCACTTAACCCCCTGCCGCCCAAACCCTAACAACAGACGCATCAGACTATGCATGGGGGGCTCACATGGCAGGACAATGCATTAAAGGCAAATAGAGCCCAAAGCAAATGCACCTGCATATCAATCAAAAAAAAATGTTAGCTGTACAGAATGCACTGACAGCCTTCAAATGCCTTATTCTTCCAGGACAACTATTGATAAAGACAGACAACACCACAGTTATGTGGTACATAAACAAGCAGGGGGGAACTCATTCCCACCCACTGTGCAGGTTAGCCATGGCTCTGTGGAATACAGCCTTGAGCAATCGAGTGCATCTGCAATCTCAATTCCTGCCAGGCAAACTAAATTCACTGGCAGACGACTTAAGCAGAAATCTAATGGACCCACATGAGTGGAAACTGGATCCCAAATCATTCAAGCTTCTGATCCACAGGTGGGGGGGCATCAGAGGTGGACCTTTTTGCTTCCCCACAGAACTGTCAATTGAGCAAATATTGCACCAGGAATCCCCACAACCAAGCATGGAAAGTAGATGCCCTGTCCTTTTCATGGGAAAACCTCTCAGTCTATGCCTTTCCCCCTTTGCCCCTCCTCTTGAAAGTTCTACTAAAGATCAAACAGGACAAGCCAAGGACAATCCTGATTGCACCAGACTGGCCACGCCAACACTGGTACCCACTTTTATGCAGTCTGACAGTAGTGCCACCATGACACCTGCCTCAGATCCCTTTCCTGCTGTCCCACCAGGAGGGCCAGATTTTGCATCCTCAGCTACAAACCCTGAACCTAGCAGCCTGGCTCATCCCCTAAACTCATCACCAGCAACCCTCAGTATACAGGTGCTGGATGTCATCCTTAAGACAAGGAGGCCTATTGCTAGAAATTCCTACTCAGAAAAGTGGAAAAGATACTGTTCTTGGAGCCAGTCTCAGGGAATGGACACAACTGTGCCCAGCTTACCTCATATACTAAATTACTTAACAGAAATGCTCCACAAAGGCATGTCCTTCTCTTCAATTAGGATTCATGCCTCTGCCATCTCAGTTAATTATAATATTGAGCCACCCCTCTTTTCTCATCCTCTGGTCAAACAGTTCCTCAGAGGAGCCATAAATTTAACACCCCCAGGAGAGCTCCCACACCAGCCTGAGACCTTAACTTTGTATTAGAGAAGCTCACGCTTCCACCCTTTGAACCTGCTGCTACAGCAGAGTTAAAATTCCTCTCCTGGAAAACAGTTTTACTTCTAGCCATCACCTCAGCAAGAAGAGTGTCTGAATTGCAGGCCCTTATGGCCTTGTAACCCTTCATTATCTTCCATGCAGAGTGGGTTTCCCTCAGGACCAACCCATCTTTTATGCCCAAGGTGGCATCTAGTGTGGCTTTAATCCAATCCATTCCTTTGCCAACCTTTTTCCCTAATCCTCAAAATAAGGGGGAAAGGATCCTACACTCCCTGGACGTACACAGGCAGCTTAGGTTCTATCTGGACAGGACTAAACCTTTCAGAAAATCTGACCAGCTGCTAGTCAGCTTTGCTACAGGAGCAGAGAGCAGGGCCATTTCAAAGCAAACCATCTCTAAATGGATAGCACACTGCATCCATTTCTGCTACAAACACCATGGGAAACCTACGCCACAGGAGATCAGGGCACATTCCACTCCATCAACTTCTACAGCATTTCTCAGGGGAGTCCCTACCAGGGACATCCTGGAAGCTGCAACCTGGAGCTCTGTATACACCTTCACCAAGCATTACCACTTGCCTATCTTTTCTAAATCCAGAGCCGGATTTGCAACAGCAGTCTTACAGGGCCTGCTAGCCAGCCCTAATGCTTCTTGACAGCCTCCACCCTTCCTCAGCTTTGAGAATAGACCCAAGTGTGAGGACTGCAACAGTGAAACATGAACATAGTACAGTTGTGTACACTTACCATAAATGTAGATGTTCGAGTGTATTCACTGTTGCAGTCCTGGTTATCCTCCCTCCAGCACCCTGACTTCTCTATACTTCTACCTATCCTTTTTGTTTGGTCATAGTTTATAACATTGGTATTTACTTTTTACTGGGGGTGTTCCACACCATGTAATTGCTTCCTATTTTGGGGGCTCCTGACATCTGGGGCAAGAAAAACTGATGTAATGGTGTTGGCTGCATGTTTTATACTCCTAATGACCTGACGTCATGGAAGAAGCGACAACATCCGAACACAGAGATCCCAAGACTCTGGTATTCGGGCCGACTGAGGGCTACCTGTAGGCAGATAACCCAAGTGTGATGACTGCAACAGTGAACACACTTGAATATCTACATTTGTGGTAAGTGTACAGAACTGTAGTTTCTGGGTCTAATGGCAGCCACCATCCCTATGCTAACTTTGGCCAGGATGCATATGAGAAAACTGCAGTCGTACTTGTGGTCTCAACACGCTCACCCTCTACAGTTTCAGATTCCACTCTTGCCCTGCCTCAAAGCAGAACTAAGATGGTGGATACAACAAATCCAAATGAACCCAGGCCTTCCACTTCAATCCCCCACCCCTACTCAGTACATGCGTACAGACGCATCAGATGTAGGCTGGGGGGCTACCATGAAGGGCTTTATGGTACAGGAGACCTGGCAACCTACCCTCCAAAAGAAACATACCAATGTGAGGGAAATGACAGCAGTCCTTTTGACCCTGAAAGCTTTTCTCCCAATGCTGCATCCGGATCCTCTTCAAATCTTCATGGACAATACCACAGTCATGTGGTACCTCAACAAACAAACAAAGACGGACCAAGTCCTAACTCCTTTGCTGGATAACAATCCAAATTTGGGACCTTGCCTCCTGAAACAACTTATCCCTGCTAGCAACATGCATCCCTTCCAAGGAAAAACAACAAGCGGATGTTCTCAGCAGATCATCCTCTCTACAACATGAGTGGATGCTGAACAGGGAAATTTTTCTGGACATTGTCCACTGGTGAGGCACACCTCAGGTAAATTTGTTTACCTCCCCCCAGAACAGACAATTGAAGAAACTCTGCACCAGAGACCACTCTCCACTTGCCTGGAGGGTGGAGACCTTCAGAATTTCATGGAAGGGATGGTTTCTATATGCATTTCCCCTTCCCTCTCATACAAAAGGTTCTCCTGAAGATCAGGAAGGACAAACCAAGTAAAACTCCCTGTTGGCCAAAGCAGCACTGGTTCCCCTACTACTTTCAATTGCCAAGGGCAATCACCACAAGTTACCCCACATGGTGGACCTGCTGACCTAACAGGAGGGAACACTCATTCATTTTCACCTGCAGACGTTATCTCTATCACTCTGGGTGATAAACTTTTAATTCCCTTCAGACACCACTGTTCTGAGGACGTGCCTTCAGTCCTGATGGAGGCCAGGTTTCCTGTGTGTCTGAACTTCATGTGGCCTTTCATACTTCTCAGTGAAAGTCCACCTTTCTGCAATTTCTGCCTGCTTACCCATAGAACCCCCTCTACTAGCCAGGCTAGATGTTAAATTATTCCTGAAAGGGCTCTTGTACATCAGACCACCAAGAAATCCAATCCCAACCCTTGGGACTTATACTTTATCCTAGAAAAACTCACACTGTCTCCTTTCGAGCCAGCCAGTTCCGCAACACTCCAAATGTGCACATGGAAGACTGTTCTGCTGGTGGCCCTTACCTCTGCTAGAAGGATATCAGAGTTACAAGCTCTCATGGCCTGCCCACTGTACACCATCTTCCACAAGGACAGGGTGACCCAGCGCACCAACCCTTCTTTCATTCCAAAGGTGGTCAACGAGCTGTCTTTAAACCAGTCCATTCACCTGCCCATCTTTTTCTCTTCTCCCTCCAATGACAGTGAGAGGGATACTCCATTCCCTGGATGTTCACACGCAACTAAGGTTTTATTTAGATAAAACTGTATCAGTCAGAAAATCCAACCAACTGTTTGTATCCTTCCACCCCAGGGCCCTGGGCAAGGCAGTCTTCAAACAAACCATCTCCTGCTGGATCAGAAAATCGGTCTGCTGCTTCTTCTCCCACCATGGCAAGGACCTACTACAGGGGGTAATAGCTCAATCTACCAGAGTCGTGGCATCCTCATAAGCCTTCCTCAAAGGCCTGGACACAGCCTCCATTCTGGAGACAGTCACCGTGTCCACTATACATACTTTTACCAGACACTACAGATTGGACCATGTCTCCAGAGCCAGGGCAAGGTTTGCTTGGGCAATCCTGCAGGGCTTTCTGGAATCAGCTACCTCTACCTCCTCCCTTCCTCCTTCCTAAGTTGTGGCACTCTCCCATATTATGAATACTGCAACATAGGAATAGAAGGACATAGAATAGTTGTGTAAAATCTTACCATAACCATAGATGTCTTTCTCTTCCATGTTGCAGCATTCCTTCCCTCCCACCTGTCCCCCTTCATTCCTTTTGACCTGTCTAAAAGGCAACCTGGTATACCACCTAGACTGAAGTCAAACTAGCCAGCAGGAAGTACTTCACACTTCTTGTGGACATCATTTTGCTCTTTCTACTCGACTGTCCTGACTGGGCAATTAAGTTCTGAGGTCTGTGCGTGCAGATGTCACATTTAAGGTCCCTGGTTTATGGCCCTGCTTGTGACATCCCACGCAACTGCAGCAACCAGGCTTAAACTTTTGTATAGGAGCTGATGTTCAGGTCGCCTGAGGCAGAGAATCCCACTCTAAGAATACTGCAACACGGAGGAGGAGGACATCTGTGGTTATGGTAAGATTTTACACAACTATTCTTTTCTTAAAAAATGTTTTTGTATGACAACATTTTATTGTTCTTCCACATTCTTTATTTTTCTTTTGATGTACTGTGGTCTGAATGATGAGTACATACCCATGCTCATACAGTACACCAGGGAAAAAATAGGTTTTAATCGTCAGTCAATATATGTAGCCAGTGGGTACGTTTTAGACTCTTGAGCTACCACAATTCGCCTTAAAAGGCAGGTATAAAACATTTTTATGGAATTCAGGTATCCCAAAATTAGTGGGAATTCAAGGGGATGTCAAACTCAGAAAATCTCGCAAGTCCTTTGTTAAAATACCTTGCATCACTGCATCATTCAAAAACAGATCTGTCTTTCTATACGCTATATTCATTTGATTGATGGAACTAATTTCATAACTAGAATTGTCTGTAAATATATTAAATATTTATCTATATACTCAGAAGTGTCATATATGATGATGCCACCTCCCTTATTGCATTTCTTTGCCCTTGTATTCCTATTGTTGGTTAAATCATCTAGTAACAATTTCTCTTGTAGTGTTAAATTATATCTAAAATAACCTTTGATTTTATCTTATAAATATCTTGTTTATATGAATTTTAAAATATTTAAAGAATAAGGTGGGGTATGGAAGTATAATCACTTTTTTTTTTAAATTAATTAATATCAGAATTAATAGTGTTGGAACTATATTGACTAGCAAACATTATTTTCCCTTTGAAGAGCTTTAATTCACACAGAGCATTAGCTATATCAAAAGGATACATACGGACAAAATGAAAACCTTTTTCTAATGAAGAAAAATATTGTTTAGTAGTAATACTATAACTGAAAATATTAAAACCGTTATGGGCATTAACATCATCATCATTACTTAGTGTAATGTTTGTTTCCATTCTGTTCCCCTCTGTCTTCTCTTTCATGATTGTTTCTATCTTGTATGTTGCCCCTTTGTGTGGGACCGATCCCAACTCTCCTGTTTTCTCCAATTCTCTGGGAGTTTCTCAGGGAGGAAATCTAAAGGATTATTAATGGTAAAATTCCAGTGTACCCTGTGACACCTTTGCACTGGCCCAGTAATCAAGGATCCTCAATCCTCACCATTAGCACGAGTGAGGGACATGCACATTGGGAGGATGACAAGTACACACACAGGAAAGTACAATTTCCCTTAAGAACACACACACAGATTACAGTCCGTCTGGGGCTGGTTTCTCCCTCTTTATCCAGATCCCCAATAAGACTCCTTACTGGCACATCTATAGGGTTAAGATGATCTCAGCCAAGTGGTCAAGCCAAAACATCCAGCACCCTCACTGTCCGACCAGTGCTTTGTGTCCCTGCCCAAGTAGCTGACATACACACACACACACTCTCACTGTGGGATTTGTTTTACATACAAACACACAGACACTCATGGGGAGGGCTGGCACAGATTCACTAGCTATGTCCCCTTCTGACCAGACTATAAGGTGTACCAGCTGCCACCAACCACTCTTTATCAGCTACTATAAGGCCCTTACAAAGGGTGACCAATTGTACTGTGTAATGTTACTGTTATCCAAATGGAAAGTGTCCAAGACCTTTAAGGCTATCTAGGAGTCACCTGTACAGTATCACCAAATAGATATGCAAGTACTCTACAAGCTTAAATATTTCTAAACAAACCAGCTTGACCCCACACACAGTTTGGCTTTGTCAAATGGAGATCATGCCTGCTTAACTTGGTCAACTTCTTCGAAACAGTCACCAAAGCCATGGACAAGGGAAAGATGGTGCACACTGCATACCTTGACCTAGTCAAAGCCTTTGACACTATTCCCCACTAGGGCATAATATATAAACTCTCTCTCTCAGCTAGGCATCAACACTTATGTTACCAGATGGGTAGCTAACTGGCTCACTGAAAGAACTCGCTCAGTCAAAGTAGTGGAAGCCACCTCTAGTAGTAGACCCGTAATGAGTGGTGTACCCCAAGGATCGGTCTTGGGGCCTCTAGTGTTTGGGATATACTTTTCTGAGGTGCAAGCCAAAACCAGTGGTTTGTGGTTGACCAGGTTTGCAGATGACTGCAAGCTGGGTGCTGTCGTAAATTCCCCTAGTGATGTGAACGTCCTCCAAGAGAGCCTTACCCAAACTAATGACTGGTGCCAGAAACATGGCCTCAGACTTTGACAAGAAATGCATCATTATCTCCTTTGGGGAAAATGTCATCCCCACCAATTATGACACTAATAACAATGCACTTAGCATGCAATCAGTCATGAGGGACTTGGAGACCCAGGTTGATAGCAACCTGACTTTTGACCACCACATTGCCTCCGTTGTACGGAATGCTTTCTACATGGCCCACCTCATAAATAACGGTATTTCATCCAGGAAGAAAGAGGTCATAACATCATTGTACTCCTCCCTTATCAGACCCATTATCAAGTACAGTGCACCCTTCTGCATGTACCTTGCCAAGCACTTGCAGCAGTTGGAGAGACCATAGAGGTTCCTGACCAGGAAAATCCAGGATCTCACCTATCCTATACAGATAGGCTAAAAGCCCTGTCGCCCTTCTCAGTCTCATACAGACTGCTCAGATGTGACCTGTGTCTGGCATACAAGACCATTTCAGACCCAGGCTTGATGGAGTTGCTACATATCCGTAAGACAAACTCCACTCGTGCAACCTGCATACAAGACCTTAACCTGATCTGTGACATTAATAGAACTTGTTGGCAGAATAGATTTGTGTCCCAAAGACTCCCCTGTCTGTGGAATAGACTCCCTCTCCATGTCAAGCAGAGTACTTCTCTAGCCCTCTTTAAGAGGAACCTGGATGACTGGGTGGGAAACAGAAAATACACCCCTGGGATCCCACCTGTGTCCCTGCTGGACAGAAGAAACAGGTGCTGACTTTGAGGGAACATGGGTGAAATTCATGGCTAGGCTTATAAGGGCCTCCAGGCCAATAGCCTAGTTTCATCCTATGAACCTATGAAATATAGTTAATAATAAATAATAAAAACACAAGACAATACTCAATAACTCAATACAGTGACAACAAAGTTCAGAATTACAAGAAATATTTTAAAACAACATTGCAGGACAGTCTCACATAAATGCAGGAAACATCTAAACTAATCTTACTAAATTCCTATCCATCTCTAAGAGAAATCACTGTAATGTACGTCTTACTTAAAGAGCAACACACGGGCAGAATTGCTGGGTGAATGTTTCTAAGTCCAAAGACAAATACAAAATGCACAGACTCGCTCTCTGAGATAGTTCTTAAATTACTATCGAACATTACTGCTGGGTTATCTCAGACACGTCATTCTTGATCACCTCTGCCTTCAGTTCCCAGGCTAACAGAAATTTAAAAATTTAGCACCTCTGTGTCAAAAATACTTAGCTCTCAGAAGTTTGCCTAGAACTGGAAGTTGTAAAATAGTTAAACACTTTTACATTTTGAAACCTGTAACTATTTCTGTTTCCAGACAATAGAAAGAACTCATAGCTGTAGACATTCTGTCTCCTAGCTGAGATAAACACCATCGTAAAACTCTCTGCTTTTCTTGAGGGTTTGCATGTTAACTCTGTATGTTCCAGCCTTTACCTTCAAAACATACATTTGCATAGGCATATAGTTTATACCCAAGGCAAGATAAAGTAGTCCCCAGTGGGTAAACCAGTACCATTGTATCCAGCAAACCACAAAACAAATGAAAGCAACGGTAAAGTGAAGCACGACTTCAAATACCATCCAATAAATGTTTTTATAATTTTTTTGGATGGTATTTGTAGTCTTGCTTCGCTTTACCGTTGCTTTCATTCATATAGTTTATACACATGTCTGCTCTTTTCCAGCAGGGTACACTGTGGTTACATTCTTGAAGCTCAGTACATAACATACAGTTCAACACACACTTCTGCACCAGTAGTTTAATACACACATAACATATAGGTTCATAGGTAGGTACTAGGCTATTGGCCGTAGGGCCTATATAAGTCTAGCCCAAAAGGTACCCTGGCTTTTGCCACCCAGGAAAATTATTTTCCTGTGCCCCTGTCGAGCAGAGCCACAGAAGTGATCCAGTGGGTGAATTTCTTATTTCCCATCCAGTCATCAAGATTTTTCTTGAGTGCTAATGTGCTTTGTTTGATATAGATAGGTAGTTTGTTCCAGAGTATGGGAGGTCTCTGGGACAGTAATCTATCCCTCCAGCATGTTCTGTTTATTGTGGTGACAAGATTTAGGTCCCTAGAGCGTGTAGCTCGGAGGGATTGGGATTTCTTTAAGTGGAGCATGTCCAACAGCTCTGGGTTTGACGTAGCTTTGTATGTTAGGCAGAGATTGCCTCTGAGTAGGCGATATGCGACGGAGTAAAGCTGGAGTGTTTTGAGACGTCTGTGTAGGGTATCTGTTTGAGGCTGGTAATTCTCTTTGTGAGATATTTCTGCAACCTTTCCAGTTGTTGTAGATGTCTTGTGAGGTACATACCAAAAGGGACATTGTACTCTATAATGGGTCTAATGAGTGTTGAGTAGAGGGGAACAATTACCTCTTTTTTCCTGGATGAGAAACCTTTTGTGACGAGGTGTGCCATGTAGAAGAAATTCCTGACTTCTGTGGTGATGTGATTATCAAAGGAGAGACTACTGTCCACCTGTGTCCCAAGGTCTCATCACACTTTCGGTGTTAAGTAGACTACGGCCTATGTGGTAGTTAATGGGTACAGAGTTTTTACCAAAAGAGATGACAATGCACTTTTTGGCATTGAGCTTGAGGCCATGGCTCTGACACCAGGCATTTGTCTCAGTGAGGCCCGTTTGTAGGATGTCCACATTGTTAGGAGTTTCGATTAAGGATCCTAGTCTGTAGTCATTATTTAGTTATTTTACATTTGTTGCCCGGGAAAGTCCGACTGGGTATATGCCCATTTTCAGCGGAGGCCCGGGGAGAAAAGCTCTATATATTCAGACATGAGATTTACATAATATAAGAGTACAATCTAGCATATCAGTTGAAAAAATAATCTGCGTGGAGACATGCGTGAATGGGCGCACCTTCGTTGAAGGTTGTGCGTCAGGGCTGGTAACTCGGCACATAAAAATCAACTACCAATCATTAGCAGACCGGAGTTCCGCTGTGGGCGACCCCTAACCGGGAAAAGCTGAAAGACTCAACATAATTATAGTAAAGACACAGTTCAACAGGAGAAATGACCTATATGTCAGAGTATAATATCACAAGGAAGGCTCCATATATTCAGATAAGCAAAATTTTACATAATATAAGAGTATAATCTAGCATTTCAGAGGGGGGGGGGACAGCAGCGTGTTTATAGCAAAGACACAGTCTGACAGGTAATGACATATGTCGGAGTATAACAACAATGTAAGGTGCAAGACATTTGCCTAGTAGTATTAATTTCTCACACAGAGAAAAGAGTAAACATTGTACTGCAATCATCTGCTAGTTAAAGGATATGAAATACTGATAACCTGTTGACAGCTAATAGTAGAGATAGCAGCTAATTAGTGGTACAGGAGAAAGGGGGGTTAGTTGGGGTATGGACAAGGACATAGCCTGTGAGATTTTTAGGTGTGCTTTAAGAGTATTTTCAAAGAGACTGCTGGAAGGGAGGGTAGTTATGGCAGTGGGAAGTGAGTTCCAAATTTTGGATATGGAGTAGGAGAATAGCGCTTCCCCTGCAGAGTTGTTGGGTTTGGTGACTTGGAGTAGATTTTTGTTGCAGGAGTGAAGGGGTCTATAGGATTGGTAGGGAGGGAGAATGTATGAAGTGAGGGAATTTTAAGAGGGTGGTTTACAAGTTTATAAGCAAAGGTAAGTTGGGTTAGGTGTAGGAGTTGAGGGAGCTCAAGCAAGTGTAAGTTCATCTGCGAACTTCATTAGCTAAAGACCTTCTGTGTTAGCCTGTACTTTAGAGAAGTAGATACCAAACGGGTGAGGACCCAGGACTGAACCCTGTGGTACTCCACTTGTCACTGGTCTGAAGTCGGATTTGAAGTCTGCTACTTTCACAGTGTGGGTTCTGTCAGTGAGCCAGTTGGCAACCCATCTTGTGAGATAGGGATTTATACCTAGTTTAGTGAGTCTATCTGTAATTCCAGAGTGGGGGATGGTGCTGAAAGCCTTGGCGAGATCTAGATAGGCTGTGTGAACCACCTTACCCTCATCTATGGCTTTGGTGATTGCATCAAAGAAGTCTGTCAGGTTTAGGAGACATGATCTGCCTTTTACAAACCCGAACTGGGTGGGGTCCAGAATTTGGAGATTACCAATGTCTTTATAAGTTCCCCTTGCAGACCAGGCTTGTCAGGCTAATGGGGCAGTAGTTCCCAGGGTCCATGGTGGATCCCCCTTTCTGAAGTGGGATAACCGTTGCTGGTGCCATTCAGTGGGCACAAAGCCTGAGGTGAGGCTATGTTTGAACGTGGTACTTAGGTGGGGTGCCAATTCGTTCTGTAGTTCATGTAGAATGCAGCCTGGGATGTTGTCAGGTCCCATGGATGCTGTTTTCGTAGCTTTGGAGAGTGCTTTTTACCCGTGCAGCCGTGATTACGGGAACTTTGCGTTCTTCTGGTATAGAGATGGGCCCTTTTGCCATTGTGCTGTAACTCAGAGCAGATGTTCATCGTGTTTCACTGTTGCAGTCATTACACTTGGGTTATCCTGCTGGCAGGCTACCTGCATTTGGCCTGAATTCCAAAGTCTTGGTCTTGCGTCGATTGCTGTCGCCTCTTCCCTGACGTCAGAGTGCCGGGGGTATAAAAGATGCAGCCGACACCATTTTCTTCAGTCTTTCTTGCTGCGCGGTGCCGGAAGCAAAAGCAGTTCGTAAGTGCGGGTCGGCTGACTCCTAAGATTTTCAAAAACGAATTTCAGATCCGAAGTCTTCATTAAAGCTAAGTACCCCTTTGGGGAATCTTTTTTCTTGCTCCAGACCAATGTCAGAAAAAGTTAACAATTGTATTTCTTGTGGGAAGCAAATACCTCATAAAGATTTTCATTCTTACTGTATTCCTTGCCTAGGCCCTGATCACAATGTTGCTAGCTATCAGTTTTGTGCTAGATTTAACCAATGCACTATTAAGCGTCGGTACGATTTTGCCTTTAATTACTTTGGCCGAAGATTCAATTATATAATGCTATCAGAACAACCGACGACCGGAGCTTATAAAAAGCGCAAGGAAAAGGACAGGCATCCGAGGTCCAAAACCGACGACGAGGCTTCCGCTAAGCCAGTCGCAGGTTCTCAGTGAGGTGCTTTCGCAGCCCCCTGACGCCCGCTACCTCAGAGCCACAGGCCGCTGCCGACTCCCACGTGGAGCCAGCTAGGCCTCTGGATACTCAAGGTATTGGACACTCGGAAACTATTCCTTCAGATGGGTCCGGAGCTGCTGAGCAGACATCGGCTTCTGAGGGTGTTTTCATACCTACACAGTTATATGTAAAGCCTGCCTCAGCTTCCAAAGCAAAGACTAAAGCAGCTCTAAAGACAAAGAAACAAGTACAGCATTCTCCTGGACAGACTTCCATGCCTAAAAAACAGATGCTCAAAATGGCCGAAGACCTAATTACCTTGATCAGGGGTTTCCATCCCCCTCCTGATAAGAGGCCTAGGCAAGAGATGGATTATGAATCTTCAGATCAGGTTTCCATTTCCTCTGACTCCTCTTCTGAGCAGGAATACTCTCTTCCTTATGAGGATTCTGATGCTGAAGAATCTATTCTTTCAGCCTCTCCTCCTGAGGATTTTTCTTTTGGGGAAATCCTGCATACCATGAAGGACCACTTCCGCTGGGAGAGCCAAGACTACTCAGAATCAAAGAAAAGTCTTAGAGATTCTCTTTTATTACCTCAGCACAGGCCTCTTGCTATTCCCCCTGTGTTAGACATTGTAGACGATGTATTCTCAGAGCCTTTTTCCTGACTCTTTACCCCCCTGCCCTTGTAAAACCAGACAGATACTACAGGGTTCCAGACTCACATAAATTTCTTTATAAAAACCCTGCTGCTGATCCAGAAACTATTTCTCAGGGTCCCGAAGGGGTCAAGGCTTCTACTGCAAAAAACCCTATCCCCTCTAACAGGGATTCTAGGGCACTAGACGGATGGGGGAAAAAAGTTTACACTTCTGCTACTTTGGCTGTGAGGGCTTTAAATTGTCAATTTCATATGCTTAAATATCAGCAATACTTAATGTCATTGCTAAAGCAGAAAATGTTGGCAAATTCTGATTTTGCAGAAAATAAGGAAATGCAGGATTTATTGCATGCAACTGAAGAAGTGGGAAAGCATACATTGCAGTGTGGTTTTGATTCTCTGGAGGCCTCTTGCAGTGCCGCAGTTACTGGTTCTGTCATTAGGAGGCATACTTGGTTAAAGGAACAGAATCTACCTGATCATGTTAAAGCAAAATTACTAGATGCTCCATTACAGCATGATACTTTATTTGGTGTTAAAGCAGAGGAGGTGTTTAAGAAAATGGAGGACAAAGCGAAATCTATGCAAACAGTAAAGGATTTCTTACAGGTACAGCCACCCAGATTTAGCAGGAACTGGCCTACAAAAAATTGGTCCTTTCCACAAAAGGCAGATACAGATGCCCTAGAGGCAGATCCCAACCCCAGGGCTCATACAGGCCTAAACAGTGGGATGCTTCTACCTCCAAAAGCAGAAAAGACAAATCACAGCCATACAGGAAACTGTCCCAATAACTTCCCTCTGCCAGCACCAAGCACCTATCTTTTGGCAACCCCCTTAGGGGGAAAACTAGCACTTTTTTCTCAAAACTGGCACATGATCACCCAGGAAAAATGGGTCTTGAATATAGTGTCCCAGGGCTACAGGTTCCACTTTCACACCCTGTCAAGGGCAAAAGGTATGCCAGACCTGCCACACAATCAATGGGCAGAGGCACAAAGACAAGTTTCATCCCTCATGGACATGAGGGCCATTCAGCAAGTACCACAGCAAGAGCAGGGACAAGGATTTTACTCAAGACTTTTCTTGGTACCCAGAAAGGACAAAGCCTGGAGACCAATACTGGACCTGTCTATTCTAAATACATTTCTGGATGTTCCAAACTTCAAAATGTTGACTTTGCAGCAGCTTCTGCCCATGCTGGGTAAGAAGGCTTGGCTTGTAACTTTGGACCTAAAAGAGGCATACCTGCATGTACCAATCAGACAGTCTTGTAGAAGATACCTCAGATTCATAGCTGACTCAATGCACTACCAATTCTCTGCACTGCCCTTTGGCTTATCTACTGCACCCAGGGTCTTCACAAAATGCCTGGCACCAGTAATTGCATGTTGCAGACAAAGAGGAATTCAAATATATCCTTACTTGGACGATTGCCTTATTCAAGCAGAGAACAAGGACATTCTACTAGAGCACCTGGCGTTTGTAAAAAGATTATTGATTTGCCTAGGGTATACAGTAAACAAAAAGAAATCAAAATTAGTACCTTCTAAGGGGATAATATTCCTGGGTGCAAGCTTAAATACAACTGCCCAGATGGCTTATCTCACGCCAGACAAACAAAGGCAACTGACTTCTTACTTCACAATGTTGGCAACAAAGACCCAGTTATCTGCAAGAAAAATTCTGCAGGCTTTGGGCTTCATGGCATCCTGCATTCTGTTAATTCCATATGCCAGACTGCATATGAGGAAACTACAATGGTATCTAAAAAGTGTTTGGATTCAACATTGCCACAGCCTGGAAACATTGATTACCCTCATTCCTTGCCTTCAACAGGAGTTTCGATGGTGGGCACAGGCCTGTCGCCTCAACAAGGGACAGCCATTCAACCTACCCACAGCCAGGCAGTCAGTAACAACAGATGCTTCAGATTATGACTGGGGGGCCCACATGGCAGGAAATTGTATTCAGGGCACATGGCCCTCAAGCCAAATGCATCTTCATATCAATCAAAAAGAGATGCTAGCTGTTCAGAATGCCCTGACAGCTTTCAAGGACCTTCTTCATCCAGGACAACTACTGATAAGGACGGACAATACTACAGTCATGTGGTACATAAACAAGCAGGGAGGCACACATTCCTACCCCCTCTGCAGACAAGCCATGACTTTGTGGGACACAGGATTGACTTATCAAGTACATCTGCAAGCACAATTCCTGCCAGGAAAGAAAAATACTCTGGCAGACGAACTAAGCAGAAACATTATGGATCCCCATGAGTGGAAACTGGATCCACAAGTCTTCAGCATGATAACAAAGAAATGGGGATGCCCAGACATAGATCTCTTTGCCTTCCCTCACAACTGCCAACTACAGAGATTCTGCACAAGGACTTATCACAAGCAAGCATGGAAAGTGGATGCTCTATCATTCAGCTGGAAAACCCTAACAGTATATGCCTTTCCTCCTCTGCCTCTCCTTCCCAAGGGACTCCTAAAAGTCAGACAAGAGAAGCCAAAAATGATTCTGATTGCCTCAGACTGGCCCCGCCAGCACTGGTACCCAATCCTAAAGAGCTTGTCTCAAGGCCCAGCCTGGACATTGCCACTAATTCCTCACTTACTGACCCAACGAAACAGTCAGATCCTGCACAGCCAACTCAGGACTCTAAATCTGGCAGCATGGCAAATAATGTAGCCGTTCACAACACACCTCTCTCTAAAGCAGTGATGCGTGTTATTTTGGAGGCCAAGTACCAGAAAATCTTATGCAGAAAAATGGAGGAGATTCTGTGCTTGGAACCAGGCACAAGGAATTGACACGCTTGTACCAAATATTCCTCAGATTTTGCAATACCTAACTGAGATGCTGGACAAAGGCCTATCCTTCTCATCAGTTAAAATCCATGCCTCTGCCATTTCAGCTCATTACAATACGGAACCATCTATTGTTTCTCATCCATTGCTAAGGCAGTACCTCAGAGGGGCCAAAAACATAAGACCTCCAAGGAGAGCACCAGTACCTACATGGGACCTCAATTATGTCTTTTGAGCCAGCCAATACAGCTGAAATGAAGTTCTTATCTTGGAAAACAGCTCTGCTCCTAGCAATAACCTCTGCAAGACTAGTCTCAGAGTTGCAGGCTCTCATAGCTGTGGAACCTTTTATCATTTTCCATCCAGACAGGGTTTCTCTGAGGACAAACCCGACATTTATGCCTAAGGTAGTGTCCAGTGTGGCTCTTAACCAAACCATTCATTTGCCTACTTTTTATCAAAACCCACAGAATAAGGGTGAGAGGCTCCTGCATTCTTTGGACATACATAGACAGCTACGCTTCTACTTGGACAGAACTAAAGCTTTCAGAAAGACTGAGCAACTTTTAGTGGCATATGCTGCAGGATCACAAGGAAAGCCTATCTCAAAGCAGACTATTTCAAAATGGATAGGCCACTGCATTCGATTCTGTTATTCACAACATGGCAAATCAATCCCTAAGGGCATTAGGCCCCATTCTACTAGAGCAGCAGCCACTTCAGCAGCCTTCCTCAGAGGGGTACCAACCAAAGACGTTTTAGAGGCTGCAACTTGGGAGTTAAGTGCACACTTTCACCAAGCACTACCATTTACCTCACTACTCTAAATCCAGAGCAGGCTTTGCCACTGCAGTTTTGCAGGGCCTTATAGCCTCTCCTAATCCTATTTAGACCCAGCCACCCTACCTCAGCTTTGGGATTCAACCCAAGTGTAATGACTGCAGCAGTGAAACACGATGAACATAGTACAGTTGTGTACCTACCATAAATGTAGATGTTCGAGTGTATTCACTGTTGCATTCCAGGTTACCCACCCACCATCCCCCTTTTCTTTGCTGGGACTTATCTGTACTTCTCCATCCTATACAACCTATGTGGTCTATTTGCTTGTAGATGAAGGAAATGTTTGTTATTGCATGCATGCTTATTAGCATAAATTTTTAGCCTACCAATTTGGGGGCATCTGACATCTGGGGCAAGAAAAACTGAAGAAAATGGCGTTGGCTGTATCTTTTATACCCCTGGTGGTCTGACGTCAGGGAAGAGGCGACAGCAACCGATGCCGGACAAAGACTTTGGAATTCAGGCCGACTGCGGGTAGCCTGGCAGCAGGATAACCCAAGTGTAATGACTGCAACAGTGAATACACTCAAACATCTACATTTATGGTAGGTACACAACTGGTACTATCTGAGTGTTGCCATTGAGATTCTTGACATAGCTATAGAATGCTTTCTGGTTGTCTTTAGAAACAGTGGCGATTTTGCTTTTGTAACTAGCTCTGGAGGATTTTAAGGGATTTCAGCTTTTTACAGAGGCTGACCAGGGAGTTCCTCCAATCATAGGATTTTACTCGTTTTTGCAGCAGTTTCTTTCTTCTGTTGTAGAGTTTGTTTATGGCAGGGGACCACCAGATTGGCTTCCTTTTTTTGGTGGATAGCATCTTGGTTCTGTTAAGGATAGCACGATCCAAGACAAGCATACAAATCGTATTATTATTCACAAATAACATCGATGTATTTACAAAATTCCAGCTAGCTGGGCTGGCAGCCTTAACATACTCTCAAAACTGTTGTTATTATGTACTTCAGAATGGTCAAAGTTTTAGTTTATATTATTGCTAATATGTGTGATGTAGTCAAGATGTTGATAGTTTAATAAAGATGTTTCTTGTTTAAAAAAGGGTCAGGAATTGAATAATTTATGTAATGTTGCTTAGGTTATATGATGTTATAGCAGTATATGTGAAATAAAATGTTTGTTAATGTTAATCCGTTAATACAGTTTGATTGCTTTTGTATAAATGTAAATTTGCTTATGTCACAAATGATTCAGTAAAGGTGGTTAAAAAAAATTTGTAAGGTGGTTATCCCAAAAGGACATGTGCTTTACATTGTTTGTACTGCAAAGTGTCCCTTTCAGTCTTCTTTTTTCTATAAATAATGGACTGTTGTTGTTTGCCAGTATGTCTAAAAACTGTTATCGTATGTATCTTCAAAATTCACATGTAGTAGTGGGGGCAGTGAGTGATCCCACTTAGCCCAATTTTGTTTTGAAGGGCTGGGAATTGAAACATGATTTCACAATGGAATTTTTTTAAGCATTGTAAGCTCTGCTTACAGTGTTTAGATCCATCCATCCACAACCCCTTTTCCCATTTTTGCACATGGGGTCGGGGTGTTACTTCAACAGTGGCAGACCTCTAGTCAAGTTTTATACCTCCAGGTGGCTAGCCCTGCCTCAGTTATGATTTTTAAGATGACATTTTTATTTATGGAATGGTCTATCCTATAAAATAAGTGGTTTATTGATTTTTTTTTCTGTTTTAGGGTTTCTACTATGTTTTTAAAATTTACATATCAATTTAGTAAAGAAGTTATTAATTATTTGGACAGAGCTATTCATTTGGGTTAAATGGGTTTGTGTCAAATATATATAGAAAGCCCATTTTTTTATATCACAAAAACCTGGCATTTTAGCAGGGGTGTGTAAACTTTTTATATCCACTGTGTGTGTGTGTGTGTGTGTGTGTGTGTGTGTGTGTGTGTGTGTGTGTGTGTGTGTGTGTATATGTATATGTGTATGTATGTATATATATATATATATATATATATATATATATATATATATATATATAAAATCAATCAGACGTGTCCAACCTGCGGCCCTCAGAGCTTTTCCATGCGGCCCCCAACCTGTAACTGCAACATCGATGTACGCAGACCCCAAGACATTTTTTTTTGTTTTGTGTTTTTCGCACCTGTGACCTGTAACTCTAACGTCAGTGTGTACATGTCCCAAAGCACCCTTTTAGTTTTGATTTTTTTTTTTCGCCAAGGAAGGATCTGTGTGTTTGTGCCATTATTTCATGCCAAAGAATCGGTGTGTGTGTGTGTGTGTGTGTGTGTGTGTGTGTGTGTGTGTGTGTGTGTGTGTGTGTGTGTCCTCTTGCTGAAGAGGAACTCGTGTATAGATTTGCCGCCATTGGCTTTGAAAGGGACAGCACTTACCTGTGTTAATAGGTAAGTACAGAGTGAGTGAGTGAGTACATGCATGAAAGCAGAATGTTTTTATATGTGAAAGTAGAAGTGTGTGTGTGTGTGTGCATGACAGAGAGACACGTGTACAAAAGAGACTATTGACGATCAATCTACCTACTGAACACAAATAAGTTAGCTCACAAATATATCATACATTAAAAGTACACTTTCATTAAATTGCAGCTTTCCTGATAGTGTTGTATTGAATATGAAGTCATACCTCTTAACTGTGTGGATGTTTGCTTCATCTTCCAATTTATGTTTTTGCTTAGGAAATAAAAGTGGTTATCCAAGGTGATGCAGTTCCAGGGAGGTAAGAATGAGACAGCAGGCCTAGGGTTAATGGATCAGTAGTGGATTGACTTTGTGGGAGCGTAGCATATAAAGTTGTATTGTTTTTTTCTGACAAACAAAAAAGCACCCAGTACTGTTTTGTCATTGGTTGGTTCTAAGCAGTGGCAGATTGGATAACAATAAGCATAGCTTTGGTGGATCATCAGTACTGGCAAATCAGGTGGGTACAATGTCATTTTTTTAAATGCTGGGGGTTTTAGTGTGTATGTGTGTGCTTATGTGTTGGGAGTGCTGCAGCAGTAGATGATTATTAAAGACAGACTCTTACGGACTGTGGAGAATATGTTTCTTTGTTTCAAAACCTGATACTTGGGTACTAGGAATGCCAAAAGTAGATTTTTTTAAGACATAGCTTCTTGCCATTTGCAGTGGATGGATATTTATGTTTAATGAACAATGCTAGCAGTATGAGTGCGGTCCTGTAGGGATCTGGGGGATGCCAAGTCGAACAATGCCAATGTCTTGTAAAGTAACCTGGAAATGGATATTGGGATTTTACTGAAAAAATTCAGTAAGTGGGCTTAGAAATATAGTTTAATTAAACAAAGTGCCCTTGCAATTTGCAGGCCATAATTTTAATTTGTTTCAGATAGTCCATATCCTGGTAGATTGTATACCATTAGACTTAATTAGGGAGAGCTGTCATTCTGGGGAAATAAGCAGCCCTAGTTTCAGTGAAAGCTCTAAGATTGTTTGCAGGTAGGAAGTTGCAGGATGTGGATGCAATGTGTTCTGTTTATTATTTTGAATGTAGTTGTCGTTTCAAAGCATTCTTTGTTGCAAAAGAAGGCAGGATTGAATGAGCCATATAATGCTTAACTGACAATGATGGGATAGAAAGATTATAAGTGATGTGTAATGCAACTACAGTTATTTCAATGGTGTCTGTGATGCATAACTATTTTTGGGCCTGTGTCCCACTTTTATTTTTTGCTTTGTCCAGATTTCTTGCCCTAAGGTTGAGAGGTATGGTTCCATACTAAATCAGAAAGTTGTATTTGCCTTGGAAGACGTTCCAGCATAATTACGAGAAACAGAGCCTTTTTAATATCTCTGCTTGTTTCCAATATAAACTGCCATGTAACCTTGCAAATAACCTTCTTATTAAGCTACTTAAATTCTTTTGGAATTGACAGGTATGCTTCATTGGTTCGGACGTAAGCATAGAGTGCTAATGTGACAGCTCAGTAAACTGTCAGTCTGTGAATAACTTCTGCACAAATTAAAATGTCTGAATATCAATGAATGTCAAATGGCTTTAGCTCGGTGGGAAGTATTATGTTTACTCCAGTATGTAGTATGATCTTAGAGAGTTTATGGATTTCTTATTGATTTACTTTTGCTGAGCAGTTGTTTGCTATTTTATTGACAGCCCTTTTGGTGGTGGGAAATTGCATGGATGAGAACATCTCTAGTATGATTTGTTTTCAGATATTTTGACTTCCAGACAATTTCATTCAGTGACTGTGTGTCATGTTATTACTGAGGTTGCCTATTTTACAAGTAGGGGCTCCTTGTGTGAATGTGTGAAAGAGAGAGAGATTTAATACGTATACTGAATATAGTTTTGCAAATGGAATTCTTAGTTAAATAGGCCCCTCTTCGTGGGCAAGTAGACTTGAGTAACCAGTATTCAATCTTAACCATCCAGCAAAGAAAGTTTAGTATGTAGATTTTCCATCCGGTTTGATGAAGGCTATGCTACTTACCCAAGGAGTACATTTATCCATCCAGTTGCTGAACTACATTGTTTGATAACGAGAGGAGCTTTTTACAGAAGTTGAAGTTTTTGTGTCAAGAACCTGTCCATACAAGGTGGCTTGTTTATGTTGCAGTGAATGCTGTGGTCTTTGTAGTGAGCGTTTTAAGTATAACCAGTATTTCTGAGGTGGAGGAAGTCTCTTAAGGCAGGATCTTTCTTAGCCTGGAAAGCAAGTCAATGGTGAAATGTATAGGGGCCAGTGAGAGACGGAGGAAAGCAAGAAGCTTTTTAGTCTGTTTGGATAACTAAGTGAACTTAGTCCTTTAACCTTTTTTGTCAGAAATGGTTGTAGTCTTTCTTTTGGCAGGGTGTTTTGCTGAGGCACATGCCAAAAGGGGCTTTGCACTCAGTAATGCCTCTTATAAAGGATGAATACAGGGATGTTATGACCTCCTTGTCCCTGGATGAGATACCCTTACAAATGAGGTGGGCCATGTATAAAGCTTTCCATACAACGGAGACAACATAGTGGTCAAAGTCAGGTTTCTATCAACCTGGGTGCCAAAGCACCTCACAACTGATTGTGTGCTTACAACATTGTTATTAATGTGATAATTTGTGGGGACATCACTCTCTGCAAAGGGGATGATGCATTTTTGGCATTTAGCTTGAGGCCATGTTTCTGGCACCAGTCATTTGTTTGGGTGAGCGTCTTGTAGCTTATTCAGAATTGTTTTACTAAGTCAGTAATGTGAATTCTTTACTTTATTGCAAATTTAATGGCTTATTTTTGTTGATTATAGTATTGTAGGACTGCTTATGGTGACATTTTATGTAGCTGAGCTGCTGGAGTGTTTTTTCCCAGTGAGAAATGGTAGTGCTGTAGTGAATATCTGTTTATTTGTAAAAAAAAAAAAAAAAAATATATATATATATATATATATATATATATATATATATATATATATTAACTAAGATGTTAGAGTTAACTGTTAGATTAAAGAATTAGAGTTAGAATTGGAATTTTAAGCCAAATGTTAGGTATTTATTACATTTATTCACTGAAGCCGCGGTGGTGCAGCGGTAGCGGTGTTGCCTCACAGCAAGAGGTTCTCCCGTTCGATTCTTGGCTGGACACCTTGCGTGTGGAGTCTGCATGTCCTCCCCGTAGTAGAGTGTCATTCGAAAGACATGCGTAGAAGGGCGTGCCTCTGTTGAAGGTTGGGCGTCGAGCTGGCACCTCGGCACCCATAAAAAATCTACTGCCAATCATTAGCCAATTCGGAGTTCCACTGTGGCGACCCCTAACCGGGAACAGCCAAAAGAAGAACAACATTACATTTATTCATTTTTCGAATGCACCTACATTACAGCCAGGAGGTCGACTTTGGTCGTTCGCGGCCCCAAGACAATTTCTGTTTACTCAATGCGGCCTGGGCACGGGTTAGGGGTCGCCACAGCGGATCATCTGTTTCCATTTCTTCCTGTCCTCTGCATCATGCTCTTTCACACCAACCGCCTGCGTGTCCTCTCTCACCACATCCATAAACCTTATCTTAGGCCTTCCCCTTTTCCTCTTACCTGGCAGCTCCATCCTTAGCATCCTTTTCCCAATATACCCAGCATCCCTCCGCAGCACATGTCCAAACCAACGCAATCTCGCCTCTCTTGCTTTGTCTTCAAACTGTCCAACCTGAGCTGACCCTCTAATATACTGATTCCTAATCCTGTCCATCCTAGTCACACCCAGTGCAAATCTTAACATCTTTAACTCTGCCACATCCAGCTCTGACTCCTGCCTTTTCGTCAGTGCCACCATCTCCAACCTATATAACATAGCTGGTCTCACTACCCTCTTGTAGACCTTCCCCTTTCATTCTTACTGGTACTCATCTGTCACAAATCACTCCTGATACTCTTCTCCACCCATTCCACCCTGCCTGTACTCTCTTCTTCACCTCTCTTCCACACTCACCATTACTCTGAACTGTTGATCCCAAGTAGTTAAACTCATCCACCTTTACCAACTCTACTCCCTGCATCCTCACCATTCCTCTACCCTCCCTCTCATTTACACACATATATTCTGTTTTAGCCCTGCTGACCTTCATTCCTCTCCTCTCTAAAGCATATCTCCACCTCTCCAGAGTCTCCTCAACCCGGGGTCCCTACTCTCACTACATATCACAATGTCATCTGCAAACATCTTAGTCCACGGGGCCTCCTGTCTAATCTCATCTGTCAACCTGTCCATCACCACTGCAAATAAGAAAGGGCTCAGAGCTGATCCTTGATGTAATCCCACCTCCATCTTAAACATATCTGTCACTCCCACCGCAGTCCTCGCCAATGTCACACTACCCTTGTACATATCCTGTACCACTCTTACATACTTCTCTGCCACTCCCGACTTCCTCATACAATGCCACCACAACTTCTCTCTAGGCACCCTGTCATATGCTTTCTCTAAGTCCACAAAGACACAATGCAACTCCTTCTGACCTTCTCTATATTTCTCCAACAACACTCTCAGAGCAAATATTGCATCTGTAATTCTCTTTCCTGGCATGAAACCATACTGCTGATCACTAATCATAACCTCCCTTCTTAACCTAGCTTCCACTGCTCTTTCCCATAACTTCAAGCTGTGACTGATCAGTTGTATCCCTCTGTAGTTACTGCAGCTCTGCACATCACCCTTATTCTTAAAAATAGGTACCAAAACACTTTTTCTCCACTCCTCAGACATCCTGTGACTTTCCAAAATTTCATTAAACAATCTGGTTAAAAATTCCACTGCATTTTCTCCTAAGCACCTCCATGCTTCCACTGGTATGTCATCTGGGCCAACAGCCTTTCCATTCTTCATCCTCTTCATAGCTGTCCTTACTTCCTCCTTGCTAATCTGCTTCACTTCCTGATTCACTATCCCCACATCATCCAACCTTCTCTCTCTCTCTCTCTCTCTCATTCTCTTCATTCATCAGCCCTTCAAAGTACTCTTTCCATCTACTCAACACACTCTCCTCACTTGTGAGTACGTTTCCCTCACTGTCCTTTATCAACCTTACCTGCTGCACATCTTTCCCAGCTCTGTCCCTCTGTCTAGCCAATCAGTACAGGTCCTTTTCTCCCTCTTTAGTGTCCAATCTCTCATACAACTCTCCATATGCCTTATCCTTAGCCACCTCTCTCTTTGCCATGCGCCTCATCTCCTTATACTCGTGTCTACTTTCTTCATCTCTTTGACAATCCCACTTCTTTTTCGCCAGCCTCTTCCTCTGTATACTCTCCTGTACTTCCTCATTCCACCACCATGTCTCCTTGTCCTCCTTCCTCTGTCCAGATGTTACACCAAGCACCTTTCTAGCAGTCTCTCTTACTAGCGCTGCTGTAGTTACCCAGCTATTCGGTAACTCTTCATTGCCTCCCAGTGCCTGTCGTAACTCTTCCCTGAACTCCACCTCACAATCACCCTTTTTTAACTTCCACCATTTAATCCTTGGCACTGCTTTCACACTCCTCCTCTTCTTGATCACCGTCATCCTACAGACCACCATTCTATGCTGCTTAACTACACTTTCCCCAGTCACCACTTTACAGTCTCCAGTCTCTTTCAGACTGGCCCTTCTACATAGGATATAATCCACCTGTGTGCATCTTCCTCCACTGTTGTACGTCACCCTGTGCTCCTCCCTCTTCTTAAAATACTTATTCACCACAGCCATGTCCATCCTTTTCGCAAAATCCACAATCATCTGACCTTCTGCATTCCTCTCCTTAAGACCATACCTACCCATCACTTCCTCATCCCCTCTGTTCACTTTACCAACATGCCCAAGTCCGCTCCAATCTCTAGTCTCTCACCCTTGGGTACACTCACCACCACTTCATCCAACTCACTCCAAAGTTTTTCTTTCTCATCCGTCGCACACCCAACTTTTGGAGCATATGCACTAACAACATTCATCATTACACCATCAATTTCAAGCTTCACACACACACACACACACACACACACACACACACACACACAAGTGTCTGTCTGTGTGTGCATGTGTTTATATTTATCAATATAAACCAGAGGCGAAAATTAGTACTTCTTGAGCATCGAAGTTGCTGGCTGAGCCTCCTTAACACTCAGAAAAAACGAACCTCAAACTGTTGCCAAACTCAACTGACTCTTCAAAGTAAACAAGGACTTACAAGTTGTTGAAAAATAACAAACCAAGCATACTGGAAACTATTGCATAAGGAAACAGAGAGGTAAAGTAAAATCTTATGACGTTTTAAAAACAATAGTTAAAAATCTGTGTTATTGCCCTTCTTTTCATGTAAAAAAAAAAAAAAAAAAAAAAAAAAGAGTGACAACTATGTAAGTAAGTGTTACTAAACGTGGGCTTTGTTTTTCAATTGAATTGTACAGGTTATAGGTCACATTAAAGGTGGGAAAAGTTTTGAAATGATTTGTTGTGGTCTCATTTTTTTATATCACAAAAACATGGCATATTAACAGGGGTGTGTAAACTTTTTATATCCACCGTATATGTATATGGGTCTACTTTCATTCACTGAAAACTCATTTCAATTCACCCCCCAAAAAATCGCTGAAAGTTCAAATCACTGAAAACTCATTTCACTGATTGTAAGTACAGTTGGGCAAATAAAACGTATATGCCCTTTTCCCTACTGTAGTGCGATCCTGAAGTTAGTATATATGGTTAAGGAGGGTGTGGGGGGCACAGACCCCCATATTTTGGGGTGTGTAGACCCCCCCACACCTACTTAGCTTTTATATGTATGAATCTCATTTTACTGAAAGCTAACAATAGTCAACCAAAAGTAGGTGGGGGGCTATGCCTCCCACACCCCCATGTGGAGGGGCTGTGCCCACCTGCAGCCACCCTAACTATATATACTAACTCCAGGATCGCACTACAGTGGGGAAAAGAGCGTATATGTTTTATTTGCCCAACTGTACTTACATTCAGTGAAATATGATTCAGTGAAATGAGTTTTCAGCGATTTGGTATGAGTGTTTTGAAATTCAATGAAATTAGTTTTTAGTGTGTGTGTGTGTGTGTGTGTGTGTGTGTGTGTGTGTGTGTGTGTGTGTGTGTGTGTGTGTGTGTGTGTGTGTGTATATATATATATATATATATATATATATATATATATATATATATATATATATATATATATAAATTTTTTTTTTTTTTATCTCATTACATCTGAGTGAAGCCTCCAGGTGCATCTGCAGTCCACTCCTACTGACGTCGCTAGGTGTCAAATATTGCTTGTTCATATTTCCATCAATTATTCCAAAACCATGTTATGTACAAGGTTTTAAAAGATTTCATCTTAAAGCTTACATAGTAGCAAACTCAACTGCATTAATATTTGACGTCTTAGTGCAGCTAAATAGATGTTTTTGTGATATTAATTTATATAAATATAATTTTCACATTTTTCTAATTATCTCAATAACCAGGTAACACAGACAGAACTCCTTACCCTCAAATGAAAGCTCTCAGCTAGATGAATAAAATGCTACTTGACGGTGTGCGTGTAAATTGAGTGGTTGTTGAGATATTGTAAGTTTACAAAATATTACAAATGGAATAGTTAACTGTGTTTACTGTGACCTATAAAATTTGTTTAAAGACCTAGAACCCTAAGAATACTACCACTATAAAAATGTTGTGTGCTGAATAGTCTGCCATTTATAGTTATTTCATAACTTCTGTGGTTCCAGAGGTATATACATTTGTTTGAAATGTGAGGACATAATTTGATTCTGTCAAAAGGCTTAGGCTCCACCCATTGGAAGTTAGAGTGCAAACTTACTGAGCTCCATTAGAGTGAATGAGTTATATATATATATATATATATATATATATATATATATATATATATATATATATATATTCAGAAACAAAGATACAGATGCATATTTTTGTGTATGCAAAGGATAAATTTCCCCTCTGCTGCGGTGAACTGTATAAGGATAAGTAGCAGCAAAGCAATGGCAGTAAATCCACCAAGCGCTTCTTGTTTGGTGAAAGAAAGGGACTTTATTTACTTATATTTTTTTATTTTTTATTCTCTGTTTGATTTTATTAAATATGTTCAAAGCAAGTTTTCTTGTCTTTTGGACTCATTTTGAGAGCTATCCGCATTCAAACAGGATGCTACCCTTGGTGGATTTACTGTCGTCGTTTTGCTGCTATTTTTGTGTATGAGTTTCTAGCCGCTTAGTATGTTTTTTTACTGGGTGGCCATTGAACTTCAGAGGATTGTAATTGTGATCCTAAAACTGAAAGTGAGAATCTGGTGGAAATGCCTATCGGAGATTATTATTCCAGTGTGCTATTGCAAAGTACTACAATCTCAAGTTTAATATTAAGGAGATGGGAGTGCAGGAAGCCAAAGCCTTCCTGCAAAAAGGCTTCAAAATGTAATGAGTTTTGAACGCCACTGTTACTTGTTTGAATTTCAGTGTAATTTTTGAAAGGGTGGGACTTGTGATATATCAGACAGTACTTATAAGGTGACTTGGCTTTGTGGAATGCGACATTGAGATGTAATGTTTTCAGACTGGTTTATCTACAGTTTGTAGTTTACTGAGGTCTTAATGTAAAAGTTGTCTTCAGAAATATTTTTGCTTTGTGTATATATTTTTGTGTGTGTGTGTGTGTGCGCACATGTGCGTGTGTGAGAAACAGTACACAGCTGTTGAAGTTTATAACTTTTATGAGACAATTTTAAGTGGCCCGCTGGGGAATACTTGTTTACTCTGTTAGATTCTTTGACACTTAAAGAATTTATCATGTTTGCAACACTTTGTTGTTAACGTCATAGTAGATCGGATGGTGGTTTGCTGCAAGTAAACTGTAATGGTATCTTTGAGATCATGTCACTCAATGAAAAGGGACATGGTGAATTTTGTCCCTTTTTTTAGTTTGTGGGACCTTGATTAGAGGTAGAGGTAGAACATTGACATTAGAGAGGTCATACTTGTGTATGATGTTATCTAGCGTGATGTTTTTTATTATGATTAGATTTACAGTCTTAATTATCACATTTTGCATTGATTAATGAAGATATAATACTTCATCGTAGTTCTTGTCAGCTGAGTACTGAATCTGCTTCTTATGCCTCAGATTAACCAGGATTACCCTTTGACCTCCACCACCTCATCCAAAGACTCCTATTTGTAGTGAGTTGTAGTAGCTAAACAAAGTCAGCATTTGACCATAACAACCTAGAGGGAGCCCTGATCTGAACCAATTAATATCACATAGATGCGATGAGTCTTAATCCCATCACTTTTCTGATTTGGCCAGCAAACAGAAGTCGGGCTCTTTATAGGTTCATAGGTTCATAGGTTCATACTAGGCTATCTGCCCGAGGGCATTTATAAGCCTAGCCCATAGTTTTGTGGCTTACGCCACCCCTTAGTTTGGAGAAACTATGCCCATTATTTAGCTGTGCCTCTGTCGAGCAGTGACACTGAGGTAACCCCTGGGGTGTATCTGCGATCTCCCATCCATTGGTCAAGATTCCTCTTGAACAAGGCCAGCGAGGTGCTCTGCCTCACATAAACCGGGATTTTGTTCCACAGCATAGGGAGTCTTTGGGTGATGAATCTATCCCTCCAGCACGTCCTATTAATAACCGTGTCGAGGTTTAAGTCACCCGCCCTTGTGGCTCTGAGGGATCTAGATTTTTGAGATGAAGCATATTCATCAAATCTGGGTTTGACATGGCCTTGTATGTCAGGCATAGGTCACCTCTGAGCAAGCTGCACGCAACTGAATATAACTGGAGTTCTTTCAGTCGTGCAGCATAAGACAGATTTTTGAGACCCTTTATCCTTTTGGTGAGGAACTTTTGTGGCCTCTCCAGCTGCTGCAAGTGTCGGGTCAGATACATTCCGAATGGGGCATTGTACTCGATCATTGGTCTGATGAGTGATGAGTATAGGGAGTCTATGACTTCCCTTGATCTAGATGTGAATCCCTTCATGATAAGGTGGGCAATGTAGAAGGTCTTCCTAACTACTTTAGCAATATGAGTGTCGAATGAAAGGCTACTGTCAACCTGGGTTCCCAGGTCCCTAATAACTTCTTCTGTGTTCATGGGATTGCCACCTATATGGTAGCTAGGGGTAACCTTATATTTTCCGAAGGGTATGACTATGCATTTCTTGGCATTTAACTTGAGGCCATGGCTCTGGCACCAGTTATCTGTTTCTGTGAGACCCTTCTGAAGGATATCTGTGTCGGATGTGTTCTCAACTATGGCCCAGTTTGCAGTCATCTGCGAACTTTGTCAGCCATAACCCTCCTGTGTTTGCTTGTACTTCAGAAAAGTAGATGCCAAACAAGAGTGGGCCCAGGACTGAGCCCTGTGGGACACCACTTGTGACAGGCTTAGAGTCTGACATGGCGCCAGCAACTCTGACCCTGTGGGTTCTGTCACTCAGCCAGTTTGCAACCCATCTTGTAATGTATGGGTTTACATTTAAGTTGATGAGTTTTTCAATGATACCCGAGTGGGGTATTGTATCGAAAGCCTTCGCCAGGTCTAGGTAGGCTGTATGGACTGCCTTTCCTCGCCAATGGCCTTGGTGACTGTTTCGAAAAAGTCAACCAAGTTTAAAAGGCATGATCTGCCTTTGACAAAGCCAAACTGGGTTGGATCCAAAGTCTGCAAATTCCCTATGTCTTTATTTATGAGATCCATTATGATCCTTTCCATGGCTTTGCAGATCAGGCTTGTCAAGCTAATAGGACGGTAATTTCCAGGGTCGGTGGAGGCACCGCCTTTGTGGAGTGGGACCACAGTCGCTGTGCGCCACTCCTGGAGTGCGATCCGGAGGTGAGACTAAGATTAAACAGCTGTCCTAACTGTGGGTTTAATTCCTCGTTGAGTTCATGGAGCACACAGCCGGGGACACCATCAGGTCCCATGGATGCTGTGTTCTTTGCCTTGGAGAGAGCAGTTCTCACCTGAGCGTTGGAGATGTTTGGGGGGCTACAATCATTTGGTATAGATATCTCTCCTTTGGGGGGGAGGGGGGGGAGAAGTTTGCACTGAACCTGTCAGCCAGTATGTTGGCAATGTCTGTAGGATCAGTAATCTTCACATCATTTTGAACTAATTCTGAGCATATCTGGGAGTTTCCTCCTAGGTTTCTGACATAGCTAAAGAATGCTTTATGGTTGTCTTTAGAGTCCTTAGCTATTTTTTTCTCAAAATTAGCTTTGGATGATTTTATGAGAGCTCTTAGCTTTTTACTTATAGTGATCAGCGGTGTCTTACCTTTTAAGGATTTTGCTCTATCTTGTAGTAGCTTTCTCCTTTTATTGTAGTGTTTGTTTATGGCTGGGGTCCACCAGACTGGACGCTTGCCTTTGGTACAAAGAGTCTTTGGTTTGCTTGGGATTGCGTGATCCATGCAGCCTGCAGGTGCTGGTAGAAGGCATTTTAAGTGATTCAGCGGTTTGAGTAATGTTAACCGCGGCTCAGGGCCTTAAAGGAGACCACCCTAGTGTCTAGAAGTGTGAAGTCGGCTTGAGAAGTTCTTTACTGTGGTCTTTTTCATTTCGGTGGGGGGATGAGGACCTCCAGCGAGATTAGTTTGTGATCAGATCTCACCAGTGAGGGGTATACTTCTGGCGTTGAACATTGTGCTCCCATGTTCGTGATGATGAGATCAAGTATGTTCTCTCCTCTTGTGGGGATGGTGACTAGTTGTTCCATGGCATTTGAGTTTATGAATTCCAGGAACTTTTGGGCTAGAGTGTTTGGGCTTGAGTAGTGTTCCCAGTCTATATTAGGGTAGTTGAAGTCACCTAGTATGATGGTATTCGGAGATACATTTATCCCCTCCAGTGTTTTCAAGAAGGCCATGTGAGGTTCCTGAGTTTGCGAGGGTGGCCTGTAACATGCTACAATTTGCAGAGCAGCCTTGCCTATGGTTAATTGCACCTGGATGGTTTCCGATGCATCGTGCGATGCCACCAATCTTGAGGTGTGGGTGTCCTTGATGAATATGGATACCCCTCCTCCTTTCTTGGTATTGTCCGGGTTTTGGTTTAGGCTGAATAACCACTACAACCGGTCACCTTCATGAATAAGTCAGCTCAGCCTCCCAAAAAACAGGAGAACAAGCCCCAACTATTAACTTTAGTTTAAACAGACTTTACATTATTACAAGCTGATGACCTAAGGACCTGAGGGAGGGCTAAAAAGGAACAAACAGGTTAAAATGTGCAAGTCTAATTTGACTAGACTGTATACCTTAAAATAATAACTTGCACTTCTTACATTTCCATCATTTCAGTCTAATTAAATCAACCTAATGTTGGTGTGATTAAAAGAATCCATGTTGTGCATATGCAGAATTATTTTTTTTGTGGTAAAGAGCAGTATTAGCTGCACAGTGACAGACCAGATTGGTGACTTCAATAGTGTTGAGAAGGCACAGAGCCAGAATATTCGTTGCACAACTTGACGGTCTCTGCTGAGGTACTGCATGACCTCAGACCTAAGTGACTGTGAGCTACACCTGCTTTATGATTTAATTATGTCCAAATAATTAGATATTAAAAATCATGTATTCCTTTAGTAATAGCCTATTTTCTTTACAGAGATGAACTACTATTGTTCAGTGTGTATTTTGTAAAAGAGAGGAAATAACTGCACAACTAAGAAAGATAATATACTTAGATTTCATGAATCATGTCTCAGTATGTGAAGATGCAAAGTAAGAGCTTGTGAAATTCTGTATTGGTATGGTGTAACTGAGCGAGTAGGGCAATATCTGAAATTGTGAAATCAGTAACTAACACAGAAAGCAGAATCAAAAGGACCAAGTTGCACCACCTTTACTTTGGCTATTGACTTGTTTCAACTCAAAAACTTGTATTTTTTGCTTTGTGTTAGTCAAAGTTTCCACAAACTGTTAAACTGAGAGGAAGTACAACAGACGAAACTGTTAATTACTGCCCTTACATCCTTTTTTGAGATCTGGGTACCAGAAGATGTAATCACCAGTAGTGTACTATAGTTTGTACTTATGAGTTGTGTATGTTGGAGAAACTAGGGGAATTCTGACATCTCACATCGTTTCAAATATCTCGTAACAGGGAGTAAGTTGGGCACATAGTAGAGAATGTAAAGAATACAATCAAAACGCTGACTGTTCCAGCTCCATTGATGGTTAATAATCTGTCTTGGAAAACTCCACTACATCAGTAGGGTATTGGCCACCTCGACTTCTGATGGGTAGATACCTAAAATCTAAGTGTCTGGTTTCATTCTCGCTGTACGTTCCAGGTAGCAAAAGATCTATGATTGAACTACAGCAGGAAAGGCATAGGAAAGGTAAACTGTTTTGATGGAACGGCAAAGATGTTATCCCTTTTAAAAGGAAAGGGAAAGAGTGAGTGTAACTGTGCCAGATTATGGATTTTAGGATAAGAATGTCACTGGAAGTGTATCACTCAAAGAAGTAGAGGGACTCATCTGAGCTGTATTGGGCTGAAGGTGAGGATAACAGAATCCGTATTAGAAACAGAAGGCACTTAAATAGATCAGCATTGATTCAGAGAGCTACAGAATGCTGGTGTGAGAAATAGTACAAAGAAATCACAAATGTCCTCTGTGTTGAATGCAACTCCTGCTGCTGCTTATGAAAGAATTTATGTTCAAAGTGATGATCTGACTTTTTCAGCAAAGTCCGAGTTAAATGATGTGACAACAAAGTCCTCCGGGACTGACATAATCTGTAGGAAAGTAAAGAGGACATTTCTGAACGTTTGCCTAGTTTAAAATCAGAAGCAGTAGCTTACCCAGTAACTTTATTATCAGGAAAAGACCATAACACCTGTGGTACTAATATTTGTAAATATTCATTATTATGGCAGACTGATCACAGAATGCCAGTCAAGATATTCAGATTGTACATAGCTGTATTTAATGTGAATATATGCACTGAATTTCATTTGCTTATTGTATTTCACGTGACACACACAGTTAATGCTAAGATGTTTGAACACTGAGTAAAACTGAGCAAGATGCACTTTGTATTTTTTTTTAATGATGAATGAAGTCAGATATGCAAGTGCCTTTTGTTAAGTGTGAGGACCTTAATTGTAGTCCTTAGATTTGTGGAATTACAAGTGCGAGTTCAAAGAATTATCATAAAGTCCTTGGTTGTGGTATTTGGGAATATTTCTCATTCTCTGAGGTGTAGGTATATCAGAGCTGCTACATAAAAATAGTGGGTATAAGGTATGCTGAGAAGCTAACAATAAATCAGATAATTTGAAACTAAAAAATAACAGTAATACAAAAAAGTGACAAATTCATTGCAGAAAGCTTTGTAAGGTATTGGTCTCTTCTTCCCCTTACAGGCAAATCAAGTGGTCATTTGACTTCCTGTAAAAGAAATGTATTGAGAGATGTATACATACATCCATGCTCATGTATATGGTTGGGTTTATCCATCCATCCATGCGTTTGAATCCTATGCAACTGTTAATGTGACCTCATGAACCTCTGCTGCCATCTATTAAGTTTACTAAGCAAGTAGGAAACAGAAGTAGATTGTCAGACCTTTCTTCCATGTCTCTGTCACACACCCACACCTAAGGACTGTTTAGATTCACCAATCCACCTACTCCTTGTCTTTGAGATTGTGTAGGGAAATCAAAGTACCTGAAAAATCCTCTTGAAGTTCAGTAGGTCATAAGCTTGATGATCAAGTTTGTGATGATGTACCATCTTTAGAGTAGAAAGTAGTAGTACCATGGGAACTTAGACAAGTGACATTTGAGGAGTAGCTGACAGTTTCTTTTTTGTAGTGTAGAATGAGTTGAATCTTTTTTTTTTTTTTTTGCAGAGATGTTTTTGAAGCAGGCTGTGCATTGCTAAAGTATGAAGCCCTAATTGCCGCACCAGTGACCTGGGTTCCATTAATATGTCTTAGTGCTAAAAGAGCCAGTTAGGAGGATGGGAGTAAATGCTTGGCCACAGCCAGCCTATGCATCCTGGGAGATGGGTGCAGCTTAGTCCTGCTGCAGTAATATAATTTGCAGGAATGTGGCTAGTAGAGCAGTATATCATAGGATAGAAGAGGTTAGCTGTGTGGTCTGCCAAGCTGCGCTTTGAAATATAGCAAATCTGGTTCAATATGCTGATGACTCCACCTTAATCTGCTCTGCCCCTACCGTCCAAAAACTTCAAATCAAGACCCAAGAAGCCTTTACATCAAAACCTGGCTTACAAACTCCCATCTAATACTAAATCCTAAAAAGACCCAACTTATGCTGTTTTATCCTTCCAAAGCAGCATCACCTACTCCCCCATTCTCTCTTTCTGCATCGGATAATACCCCTATCTTCCCCCATCACACAGACCAAATTACTACGGGTCATTATTGACAATAATATGAAATTTGATAAACACATAGCTCATACAATAACCAAAATCAACAAAAAACTAGGTACTCTTTACAGATGTAAAAACTTTCTAACCAGCAACAGGAAAGTTACCTTGGCTCATACCAGCCTTCTCTCTACCTTTATTGTATGCTTCTCCTGTCCTAATTAATCTAAACAAGAGCGATTTAAACAAGCTATCAGTATGCTACAACAAAATAGCAAAATTTGCCACAAACTCCTTCTACCATACCCACCACTGTCAGGCCCTAAAACAGCTTTACTGGCTGGAACTCACTAACACCTTAGCTCTAAACCAACTTCTTCTAGCTCACCAAATACTGTACCAACCTGACAAAACTCCAGCCTTACAAGACCTGATCATCTTCTACTCCAACAACCGAGAACCTAAATCCACTAACAATACTAATTGCAATCTCCAAAAGCCGTTACAGTTCTGGTGACTCCCTGTATTCTAGCAACATTGCCAAGACTTGGAACTCCCTACCACTACAAATCAGGTTACAACCTAACAAAGCCATCTTCAAAAAAACAGCTTATTTCCCACCTAAACAACAACTGGACATGCAACTGCCTGGCACCTGGCTGACATATTCTAACTCCTTTCCCCTACCCACTATCCAACCTTCTCTTTAAAACTCCCACAGATGCACTATATATTATCACACATTACTTGTAACTGCCTAGCACCTGGCTGACATATTCTAACTCCTTTCCCCTACCCACTATCCAACCTCTTTAAAACTCCCACAGATGCACTATATATTATCATACGTTACTTGTAACTGCCTAGCACCTGGTTGATAATATTCTAACTCCTTTCCCCTACCCACTATCCAACCTCCTCTTTAAAACTCCCACAGATGCACTATATATTATCACACGCTACTTACCAACTCACTGCCACATCTATACCCACTAACTCTCCCATAGACTATTGAAAAGCTTTCCCTTAAAATGTCAATGCTCCTCATATGAACTTGGCTATATTCTCCTTTTTTAGTTTTCCTTTCTCGTCTTATCTTCAGTACATCTTCAAGATTATCTCTACTAAACATACTGTATGAACAACCGTCATATGTTACTACCTGCTATACTTTTAATTTTGTCTAAATCTATATGCTTATGTAAATATGTTATTATCTGCTATATTTTTATAAGTGAATGTGTAAACCACAATGCTCATGTAAATGTCTTGTGGGATAGTATGTTAGCAATTGTTCTGGAACTTTTCTCCCCAGGCCTCCGCTGAAAATGGACAGCTCTGATCAGTCGGACCTCCCCGGTAAACAAATGTAAAATAAAAGAGTGTGTGACTGATGTACTTGTTATATCAGTTAACCTTAATTGTAAGCTTTGTCTTAGTTATGTTCTTGTTACCTGCCATTAGGATGGAGAAAATTTTGTAGCAAAACCACTAACTCTGCCTTATGGTGGCCTAATCCCCAGTCCTTATCTCTCTGCAATCCCCATTATAATGAGGATAATGGTGTATTGACAGGTGGACCAAATCTGAAGGACCTGATTGTTATGTAGAGTATTAGGAAGAAAACCTGTTCAAACATGTTTTAGCTGTCTCAGAACTTGTCTTCTTTTTTCGTTTTTAATCTTGTTGCATGTTTAGTTTGGAAGCCAGCAGCATGTAACCATCTTCCATATCTGGGACTGCGCTCCATGACATGCATATATTGCTTGCTCTTTAAACCAGGGTCATCCTCAGAGAAGTAGAAATCCATGACTGGAGAATGCTGTGGACCAGGAAGAGAATTCCAGCTATTTTTCTGGACTCCTTAAATTCCCTGCAACTAAAAGAAAACCTAGTTGTTCTTGATGTGGCAACTTCTTGACTAAAAAATGGAGTTTCTATGCAGTAGACTTACAGCCCTCCCACTCTTGGCAACCAGATATAGTGCAATGCCACCTACCATCACCCTCTGGCTTTAGTGCAGGTACTGTTTGGTTTGCTTTATGCTTTTGAGTCTCCTGTGCAAATGAAGTCTACATTAATATTATTCTCACAGAAGACTCCACTGATGCAAGACTTACCCCTCCCCAGGGTGTCTTCAACTGGTCACTCCATCTTTCCCTGGATGTGCCCTCTAGTGCCGTGGCTGCTTCTCAAGCTCAGGATTTCTGGCCTGCAGTCAGAGGTGCATCTCCCTCCACCACTGAGATGACAGCTCTGATTTTTCTTTAAACATATTTGAGTTGCTAGTTTGACTATCTTTGCTGGGATGAGATTTCATTTCACCATATTTGATGCAGTGTTATTTTTCTTATGAGGAAGTCATAAATCTCATTAAATTTGATTTTCTCCCTTTTGATTTTGTTTGCATTTTGATTAACACAAAAGCAGTCCTTAAATTTTAGTGGTAAATCTTTATTTTCTACCTTAGTTGGCCAAAGTGCACACATCTGTATCTGCATGTATAGGGTGTAGAGCATGGAGTATTGAAAAATATTTGCAGGTTATAGGCACAACAGTTGTATAGTATTTTGTGAATCCTTTAGACCTTGATACTGAACAGGTATAGCAGTTTACAACCTTAAATAAAATTATAGTAAAGTGTGTACTACTCTTTACATCTTTCTGTATTTTAATAATTTTTGTTTCAATTGTGTATTTTTTAGTCGTAAATTCTTTTCCTTTTTTTTTCATGGTCAGAGAATCCTGTGCTGCAAGAAAATGGGTTCCATTATGAGAGATGGAAGGGACAGAGTAGTTTCCTTGGTATCTGATCGAAGCAACCAGATTGTTGGATGCCATGTAAGTAATGCAGTCTTTCATATTAAATGTAGTAACTCCTTGCTGCTACACAGACCCTGGTTTTGTGCCAGATATGTGGAAAGAAGTAATTGCGATATGTGTGTCCAAAGCGAACATGCACATCTGTGAACATCTACTTGACTAATGAGCCTTAGTATTAGTAGTTAGGAAGTGGTTTGATTGAATCATTATCCAGTTGCTACCCAGCACTGTCAGACAAGGGCTGGATATTAACAAACATGAATGCATGGAAAGCCTAGGCAAACTTGTTTGACTAATCTAATCAGCTTCTGTTGAAATTTACCAGATACATTGGCTCAGGGACTGCCAGTATAGTTTACCTGGATTTGACTAGGGCCTTCAGTTCAGTACTCTATTCATATGTAGTAGAAATTATGTGCACTAACCAGGCTGATTAACAGACTAAGCAGTAATATCTTCTAAGACTTTTTTGTAATATTTTAGTCATAAAGTTCATTCTCTGTCAGCTGTTTTCTAGCAGAAATACAATATCCCTTTATGTTAGCATCCTTCTGCAGCTGTCATGCTCAGTCAGCCACCTCTGTGTTATGTATGGTAACTTTTGTACACCTCTGGCAAATGGATCCTGCATCCTTCTGGTTTTAGTAATTGTGCTGCACTGTTTTCGGTTGTGGCCTGTTTAGAGTATTCCATTTCTGGCACATAATTAGTAAGTTTAACAAAGCCCTTAATTTGTCTTTAAGCATTACATATATGTCTAACATATCTTCTGTATTACCTTGTAACTCTGGCACTTTTAGTTTGGCCCCTTCTTTTTTATGTATTGTGTCTCCCTGTGTCTTCAGTTGCTCTGCATGTAGCCTGGCACTGCTTAAACCTTCTAGCTACCTTTTCTCGTTTACAAAAGTTCTGTACAGCTTCCTTATACCAATCCCATACTTTTATTATATGACTTTCCTCTTGTGTGAAAAGCTTATCATTAATGTTTAAAAACTATTGTACTCTGCTTTAAAATTGTTGGAAAAAAATGCAGGTTAACACTACTTTCTGTCATATCTTTCCTTGTAGACATACCCTGTCATGAGCAATGAACATCAGTCTTGTAAAATATGTGCAGTGTAGAAAAAGCTATCCATGATGTTCATCATGTTTCACTGTTGCAGTCATTACACTTGGGTTATCCTGCTGGCAGGCGACCCGCAGTCGGCCCGAGTTCCAAAGTCTTGGTCCGGCATTGGTTGCTGTCGCCTCTTCCCTGATGTCAGTGCGCCAGGGGTATAAGTTGCAACCGATGCCATTTTTTTTTCAGTCTTTCTTGCCACGTGGTGCCCGAAGCAAAAGCAGTTCGCAAGTGCCGGTCGGCCGACTCCTGAGATTTTCAATGCATTACCAATTCTGTGCACTGCCCTTTGGCTTATCTACTGCGCCCAGGGTCTTCACAAAATGCCTGGCACCAGTAATTGCATTTTGCAGACAAAAAGGAATTCAAATATATCCCTACTTGGACAACTGCCTTATTCAAGCAGAGAGCAAGGACATTCTTCTAAAGCATCTGGTGTTTGTAAAAAGATTGCTAATTTGCCTAGGGTATACAGTAAACGAAAAGAAATCAAAACTAGTGCCCTCTCAAGAGATAATATTCCTGGGTGCAAGCCTAAATACAACTGCCCAGATGGCTTATCTCACGCCAGACAAACAAAGGCAACTGACTCATTACTTTCAAATGATGGCAACAGAAACCCAGCAAGAAAAATTCTGCAGGCCCTGGGCTTCATGGCATCCTGCATTCTACTAATTCCATATGCAAAACTGCATATGAGGAAACTACAATGGTATCTAAAAAAGTGTTTGGACTCAGCATTGTCACAGCCTGGAGACAATCATTACTTTAATTCCCTGCCTACAACAGGAGTTTCGATGGTGGTCCCAGGCCTGTCACCACAACAAGGGACAGCCTTTCACCTTACCCACAGCCAGGCAGACAATAACAACGGATGCATTGGATTATGCCTGGGGGGCACATATGGCAGGAAAATGTATTCAGGGCATGTGGCCCAAGGAACAAATGCATCTTCACATCAATCAAAAAGAGATGCTAGCTGTACAGAATGCCCTGACAGCTTTCAAGGACCTAATACATCCAGGACAACTATTAATAAAGACAGACAATACCACAGTTATGTGGTACATAAACAAGCAAGGGGGCACACATTCCTACCCCCTATGCAGACAAGCCATGACTTTGTGGAACACAGCACTGACCTATCAAGTACATCTGCAGGCACAATTCCTGCCAGGAACAAAAAATACACTGGCAGACGAACTAAGCAGAAATCTCATGGATCCTCACGAATGGAAGCTAAATCCACAAGTGTTCAGCATGATAACGAGGAAATGGGGACGCCCAGACATAGATCTTTTTGCCTCCCCTCACAATTGCCAAATACAGAAATTTTGCACAAGGACTTCGCAAAGTCATACTGGAGCTAGCATTAGCCTGGGTGCAACCTAGCCAACCCTTACCCATAGTGTATAGTTCCTCCTCTCTAGTAGTGACACATGTGGGACCCCCATTATTTAGTAAACACATGTAATGTGTAGTGAGTGACTGACACTGAGACTCACCCAGGGAGCATGCATCTCCCATCCAGAGATTTTTTTGAGATGTGCAGTGCCAATGCTGTCTCTCACATGAACTGGGATTTTGTTCCAGAGTATGGGTAACCTCTGTGTTATGAATCTATCCCTCCAGCATGTCCTATTCATATTTGTGCAGTCTTATCACTCTCAAGCATGGAAAGTGGATGCTCTATCATTCAGCTGGAAAGGCCTGACAGTCTATGCCTTCCCTCCGATGCCTCTTCTTACCAAGGTCCTACTAAAAGTCAGACAAGAAAGGCCAAAAATGATCCTGATTGCCCCAGACTGGCCACGCCAGCACTGGTACCCAATCCTAAAGAGTTTGTCTCAAGGCCCAGCTTGGCTTCTACCTCAAATTCCTCATCTTCTGACACAACAAAACAATCAGATTCTGCACAGTCAACTCAGAACCTTAAACCTGGCAGATAATGTAGCCACTCAGACTGCACCTCTCTCTCTCTAAAGCTGTTATGGATGCCATTTTAGAAGCCAGGAGGCCCAGCACAAGGAAATCTTATGCAGAAAAATGGAAGAGATTCTGCGCTTGGAACCAGGCACAGGGGCTCGCACCACTTGTCCCTAATATACCTCAGATTTTACAATACCTAACTGAGATGCTGGACAAAGGCTGATCTTTCTCATCTATTAAAATCTATGCCTCTGCCATTTCAACTCATTACAATACGGAACCTCCTATTTTTTCACATCCTCTACTACGACAGTACCTCAGAGGGGCAAAAAATATAAGACCCCCAAGGAGAGCACCAGTACCTACTTGGGACCTCAATTTTGTTTTAGAAAAACTCACACTGCCTCCTTTTGAACCAGCCAGCACAGCTGATCTAAAATTCTTGTCATGGAAAATGCCCCTAGCAATAACTTCAGCAAGAAGAGTCTCAGAGTTACAGGCATTAATGGCTGTGGAACCTTTCCTCATTTTTCATCAGGACAGGGTTTCTCTTAGGACAAACCCAACATTCATGCCAAAAGTGGTCTCCAATGTGACCTTAAACCAAACCATTCATTTACCTACGTTTTACCCAAATCCCCAGAATAAAGGGGAGAGAATTCTGCACGCTTTGGATATACACAGACAGCTTCTATTCTACTTGGACAAAACAAAAGCTTTCAGAAAAACTGAGCAACTGTTTGTAGCATATGCTGCAGGATCACAAGGAAAGCCTATTACAAAGCAGACAATCTCTAAATGGATAGGACACTGCATCCGCTTCTGCTGTACACAACATGGCAAATCAGTGCCTAAGGGCATTAGGCCTCATTCTACCAGAACAGCAGCCACTTCAGCAGCTTTCCTCAGAGGAGTGCCAACCAAAGACATTTTAGAAGCTGCAACCTGGAGCTCAGTGCACACTTTCACCAAGCACTACCACTTACCTACCTCTCTACTCTAAATCCAGGGCAGGCTTTGCCACTACAGTTCTGCAGGGCTTGGTAGCCTCTCCAAATCCAATTTAGACCCAGCCACCCAACCTCAACTTTGGGATTCTACCCAGGTGTAATGACTGCAACAGTGAAACACAATGAGCATAGTACAGTTGTGTACCTACCGTAAATGCAGATGTTCGAGTGTATTCACTGTTGCAGTCCAGGTTACCCACCCACCATCCCCCTTTTTTCATTGCTGGGACTTTTCTGTACTTCTCATCTCTATACTACTTATGTGGTGTATTTGCTTGTAGATGAAGGAAATGTTTATAGTAATATATGCATGTTTTTTGGCATAATTCTATCTTTCCAGCCTTCCTATCTCGGGTCACCTGACATCTGGGGCAAGAAAAACTGAAGAAAATGGTGTTGTTTGCAACTTTTATACCCCTGGCGCACTGACGTCAGAGAAAGGTGACAGCAACCGACGCCGGACCAAGACTTTGGAACTCGAGCCGACTGCGGGTCGCCTGCCAGCAGGATAACCCAAGTGTAATGAATGCAACAGTGAATACACTCAAACATCTACATTTATGGTAGGTACACAACTGTACTTTCCTTGCTAACAATAATTTTGTGCATTTTTTAATATGATTTCTACCTCTACGAGAACCTGATTAAATATATCTAGGAAGCCTTCATGCATGTTCATCGTTCCTATACTCGCTCTAACACAGATACCCTTGAGCTCTAGGATCAGTGTGTTTGGACCTTGCCAGTGGAAAAAAAAACTGTTTTCCAGTCTTTTGTCCAGAAAACTATCCCATCTTGTGCTGTAACCCAACCCCCTATCTTAATGTTTTTGCTACAGTTGATCAATTCCTGTTGAGATTATATCTTTACAGTCTTGCATAACACTGCCTCTGGCTTCCCTGTTACTGATACAAATCTTCCTTCATTATCTTTTTGTATTTTTAGTAACTGTAGCATGTTTCCACCAGAAACTTGGAGGTGAATTTGTATAGACAATTTCAATCTTGCAGCATTACAATTGCAGTATTTTAAATATCTTTATTGAGGTGTCGCATTCTAATTTGCATCGGGAGCTTGTGTACTCTTCTAGAAAAAGAAACAAATAGTAAAAGTAGTTTTGATTTTTAGCGTTGTGCAGTATGTTTCCTTTTTAAAAATTTTCATTCATTCCAAAGTAAACTGCTCAGTTCCTGCATTTCCTTAGGACTCGTTTCTCCTTCCATCATTGCTCTTGTATTGTATTGATGTCCTTCCATTTCACTGTTGCAGTATTCATAACATTAGTATTCATAACATTAGGATCCCCTGCCTAGGGCAGCCTGACATCTGGCCAGTATACTAAAGCCTTAGGTTGCTTTAAGGTATGCTGTACATCACACATATGCTCCCTGCATAGTGTAGGGCATAAAGGTGACGTCTGGACATACTATCCTCAGAACTTCTTTGCTGCCAGTCCAAACACCATCTCTTGATCATTTGTTTGAACACCTACATTCCATTGCTGGTTTCACTGAGCCGTTGCAGATAAGTGCCCCATTGTGGCTCCTTTTTACTTGTCTTTTGTTGCTTGTGGGGTTCATGTTATCCAAGAAGGGTAAATGCCAGTGTGGGAGACGGATTCCCCATAAAGACCACCATGAACAGTGTCTGCTTTGCCTTTGTGCCTCGCATGACCATATACTCACTGTTTCATCTGTCAGGCTTTTGTACCTAAAACGGTGTGTAGTAGAGTTTCTCTTTAGTGCTGTATCTTGAGAATCAGCAACTTAAACTTCTCGCGAAAGATACAGTGGAGGAACCTTCCCACTCCGAGGGACAGCTGTTCGTGAAGAAGGGCAAGAAGCTTAGGCCAGAATCTTCCTCAGTTCAGCATCTGCTAGACATTTCTCCTGATGTGAATGAATACCTGGAGGTTCGCCCAGCTTTGTTGTTGGATTCCTCTTCTGCATCCGGTTTGGAGGCAGGCAGAGATCCAGCTTTAAGCAAGTCCGAGGAGGCTTTGCAGATGTCCATTTCTGACATTCAGGGGGAACAGTGGTTGATCATTTCTGAGGGGGCTAGGGGTGTTCCTCAAATTTTAGTCAGATAAGAAGTCCCTACTACAACTATTGAATACTGTCCTCGGTCGGAGCCTGCCAAGTTTTATAAGGCAGCCATCCCATTAAAGAAAAAAACAGAAAACTAAACATGTTTCTCCTGTCCCTAAGGATCCACGGAGAGAGTGGCAGGCCTTCACTGAGGTTTGTTTAGTGTTTTCATGGCATTAAAACCTCTTCTGAGTGTTTTGGTTCCAGCTCCTCCTTGGTTCTCTACTTCCCTTAAAAGACCCAGAGAACAGGATTCCTCTGAGGAGGAATTGGATTCTGATGAGGAATCATTTGTTTACTCTTCTGAAATTCCTTCTCCTTTGGACTGTGGGTCAGAGGAAGAGGAATCTACCAATCCTGATACTCCCTTTGAACAGATTTCTTTTGGGGACACAATCTCCGGGATGATGGAGTTCTTTAAATGGGATTGTACTCGGTACCTCTTTGAGTCTCAGATACCTATGAGTGGCTGCAGATGGAATGTCCCAAACCTTCTGCTCATACTCTTGTTTTAAGTGCTTTGTTGGATGTGTTTTCTAATGCCTCTAAAGCTCCAAATTCTCCGCTCCCTGCTCCTAAAAAATACTTGTAGGTTTTTTAGGGTGTCTGAGGACTATAAATGTTTGTACAGGTGTCCTGCTGCTGTGACCCCTCAGTGGTGTTTGTAGCCTTTGACAAGCCCAAGTTTTACTGCCCTCTGGTAAGACAGCAGAACCATGGAAAGGCTAGGCAAGATGGTTTACACCTTGGCTACCGTGGCTTTTAGGGCTGCTAATTATCAGACCTATATGTCCAGATGCATGTTGGCTCTCCTATCCCAGGCTTGTCAGGTTATTTCTGATCTTCCAGACTCTGAGAGTAGAACTTTCCCTGTTAGGGAATTCCTCCCAGGTGAATTGTCATTTCATCAAGTGTAGTTATGATGCAGCAGATGCTTCTTCTAGGGCTGCTGCTTTTGGGTCAGTGATGAGGAGGTATACTTAGCTTCAGCTTCAGCCTTTGCTTGATGATATCAAGGCTACATTCATGGGTGACCCACTTGATAATAAACAGTTGTTTAGTGAAGCTGCTGTTGATTTATTTAAATTCCTTCAGAATATGGGAAAGGCTTTACAGAACCTTAAACATGTGTTTGTTTTTCCTGTTCCTAAATTCCAGAGAAACTACCCCAATAAGCAAGCCTTTGTTCGCAGGAAATCTTGCCCTCCTCCTGAGGGCAAAAAAGGTGGCAGGCAGGCTCCTCCTGCTAAGGCTGCTCAGACTTCAGGGCCTCAGAAGTCTTCCTTTCCAAATAAACCAGGTGCTGCCTGAATGTCCTATTCTTACCAGCCACTTTCTTCTTTCTCTTTTCGTCTTTCTCTCTCTTTTCCTGTTTGGCTAAAGATTACTCGGGATCCCTGGGTTTTGTCCGTTATTCACCAGGGGTATTTCATGGTGTGAAAATCCCTTCCCCCTTTTATGGGTATTCCTCAGCCCCCTCAAGAACAACTCTCCTTTTTCCACAGTGGTGCTTTGGGACCTTTTGATTCAGGGTACTATTCAGGAAGTGCCTGTGTCCCAAATGGGGAGGGGGGTTTACTCCAGGATGTTTCTAGTTCTCAGAAAGGAGGGTACTTGGAGACCAATTCTATACCTGTTTCATCTAAACACTTTTCTAAGGGTGCCCACTTTTCGAATGCAGTCCCTTCAGATTTTGGTCCCTCTTGCTTCCTCAGGCTTATATGGTGTCTTTGGATCTCAAGGATGCTCATCTTCATATTCCGTTGCATCCCCTTTTCAGGATGTTTTTGCTTTTTTCTGTTGCTTTCTGGCATTTTCAGTTCTCTGCTTTGCCCTTTCTACTGCCCCAAGATCTTCATATTCCGATGCATCACCTTTTCAGGATGTTTTTGCTTTTTTCTGTTGCTTTCTGGCATTTTCAGTTCTCTGCTTTGCCCTTTCTACTGCCCCAAGGGTATTCACCAAACACATTTTGCAGGCTTTAGGGGATCCAGGTATTTCCCTACTTGGACAATCTGCTGTTTCAGGCATCCTCTCTTGAGATCCTGTTGCAAAATTTCCATTTTGTCATCTCTCTTCTTCATAGCCTGGGATTTGGAATAAACTTCAGAAAGTCTTCTCTTGACTCCTTCTCAGGACCATGTTTTCCTAGGTTGCAGGATTCAGCCAGTGCCTTTGCTGACATCCCTGCTTCCTCCCAAGACCCTTGACACTCATCTCCTTCTTTTAAACCCTTCTTCCTCTGGATTCCATCACAGCCAGGGAGATGTTCATCGTGCATACAGCTGCAGTAATCAAATATGGGTTCTCTGCCGTCAGGCGGTCTCTCGGTCGGCCGAATTCCAAAGTCTTGGTCCGGCGTCGGTTGTTGTCGCCTTCTTCCCTGACGTCAGTGCGACAGGGGTATATAAATCACAGCTGACGCCATATTCTTCAGTCTTTTTTGCCGTGCGGTGCCCGAAGCAGAAGCAGTTCGCAAGTGCCGGTTGGCCAGCTCCTGAATTTACAACAAAATCTGAAACCGAAGTCTTCATTAAAGCTAAGTACCCCGTTGGGGAAACTTTTCTTACCTCAGACCGATGTCAGACAAAGTTAACAATTGTATTTCTTGTGGGAAGCAAATACCGCATAAGGATTTCCATTCCTTCTGCATACCTTGTTTAGGCCCAGACCACGACTTCTCGGGCTGTCGCTTTTGCGCTACCTTCAATAAACGCACTATTAAGCGTCGGGCGGAGTTCGCCCAACATTATTTTGGTAAAGCCTTTGATTATAAAATGTCATTGGATACTCAGACTACCGTTTTGTCCAAAAAACGAAAGGACAAGGACCGACACGCGAGGTCCGCGGTCTCCACTGACACCACGCCAAAACCGGCTACACGTGGTCCGGTTCTCAGCGAGACGCCTATGCAGTCCCTGACTACCGACGACACTTCTTGGCGGTGTCTTCTGTACCCGAGACCGCTGGTACCTCGGCCCTTACTCAGACTACAACCACCGAATCCACAGTGACTGTTGAGCCTCCTAATGTGGACAGGTCCACTTCCACCCAAGGTGTATTTAGGCCCGTTTCTTCCTTTTCCATTAAGGCCTTCACGAAGTCCAAATCAGCCATGCATCCCAAGAGGCCTGTTGCACAGGGCCCATCCCCAGGCTCCATGCCTAAAAAGCAGATGCTTAAAATGGCTGAGGATTTAATTTCCTATATCAGGGGTTCCCAACCCCCTCCAGGCAAGAGACCCAGAGTGGAGGAAGACTCTCCCTCTTCTGAACAGGGCTCCATTTTCTCAGAACATTCGGATGTGGAGGAACACTCGTATTCCCCTTATGAAGATTCTGATGCAGAACAGTCCATTCCTTCTGTATCTCCCCCTGAGGATTTTTCTTTTGGGGAGACCTTGCACACCTTGAGGGATCACTTCCATTGGGAAGGCCAAGACTTTTCTGATTCCAAGAAAAGGCTTAGGGAATTTCTTTTGTTACCTCAACACAGGTCTCTGGCTATACCTCCTGTCCTGGACATTCTTGATGATGTTTACTCGGAGGCTTGTCTTAATCCAGATTCCATGCCTCCTGCTCCAGTCAAACCTGATAGGTACTACAGAGTCCCTAACTCTCACCAATTTCTTTTCAAAAGCCATAATGCTGACCCTGAAACCATTTCTCAAGGCCCCAAGGGAATGAAGGCCTCTACTGCCAAGAATCCACTGCCTTCCGAGAGAGAATCTAGATCCTTAGAAAGGTGGGGGAAAAGGGTATACACCTCGGCCACCCTAGCCATGAGGGCCTTAAATTGTCAGTTCCATATGCTTAAATACCAACAGATGTTCTTCGTCTCACATTGCTGCAGTCATGACCTGTGGGTAGTCCGCTGTCCTCGGTCGGCCCGAATACCAAAGGGCTAGGCTGGTGTCGGTCATCGTCGCTTAGAGCTGACGTCAGTACGCAGTAGTACTTAAGCGCATGACCGACGTCATATCCTCAGTCTTTCTTGCCGCGTGGTCCGAAGCAGAAGCAGTGTTTGCAAGTGCCGTTTGGCGTTCTGAAATTTTCATTTACCGAGTTTCAGACCGAAGACCAAGTTGGGCTAAGTACCCCGTTGGGGACATTTTTGTCTTTTCTTGCCTCAGTTATCCGGATGTCAGAAAAAGTTAATAATTGCATTTCTTGTGGGAAACAGATACCTCATGGGGATTATCATTCTTTCTGTATTCCTTGCTTAGGGCCTGAGCACGACGTAGTCGGGTGTCGCTTTTGTGCTAGATTTAATAAGCGCACCATTAAATGGAGGTTAGACTGTGCCAGGCTTGTTTTCGGTAAGCGGTGTAACTATAACATGCCGTCGGATCCTCCGACGCCCGCTACCGCTAAAAAGAGTAAGGATAAATCTTTGAGGTGTAAACCGGATGAGTCGTCCGTTGCGGACGCCGGTTCTTCGGAGCCTCCGGTTGAATCTGTGGATCCTGCCGAGGGTTCGGCTGAATCCCAGGGGGAACCTTTACTTTTACAGGAGTTGGCCTCTCAGGAGTTAGGCCAGGCCGAGGGTGCTTCTCAGGTTTCAGTAGTTCCATCCTTACAAAAGGTTATTAGGCCTTCTACTTCAGTGGCTAAAGGCCATGCTAAGGCCAAACCTGGTCTTGTTGGCCCTGGTCATACTTCTAGCTCTCCAGCCCCTGTTCCTAAAAAGCATATGTTGAAAATGGCGGAGGACTTGATTACTTTGATCAGGGGTTCTATGCCCCCCCCAGAGAAGAGGCCTAGGGTGGAGGCAGATTTAGAGGGAATGGATCATTCCTCAGACTACTCTGATTCCTCAGCTGAAGAAATTCAGGATTTCCCTTCCTATTCTGATTCGGATGCAGAGGACTCCTGTCCTTCTGCTTCTCCACCAGAAGATTTTTCTTTTTCTGAAACTTTACATACCATGAGGGAGCATTTCAAGTGGGAAGGTCAAGATTTCTCAGATTCTCGGAAAAGGCTTAGAGAATTTTTGTTTCTGCCACAACATAGGCCCTTGGCTATTCCTCCTGTCTTAGATGTTGTTCAGGATGTTTTTTCTGAATCTTCCCTTAATCCTGATTCTCTGCCTCCGGCTCCTGTTAAGCCAGATGGGTATTACAGAGTTCCAGAGGCACATAAGTATTTGTATAAGAGTCCTAGAGCTGATCCGGAAACTATTATTCAAGGCCCAAAGGGTGTTAGGGCTTCTGTGGCTAAGAATCCAGTCCCTTTGGATAAAGATTCTAGAGCGTTTGATAGGTGGGGGAAAAAAGTGTACACCTCCTCTACGTTAGCTATGAGGGCTTTGAATTGCCAATTTCATATGCTGAAGTATCAGAACTTTTTATTTGGCCAATTGAAATCTAAGGTGGATGCTTTATCTGAGGGTATAGAGTGTAAGGAGCTCCAGGAGTTGGTTCATGCATCAGATCAAGTTGGCAAGCATTCTTTGCAGTGTGGTTTTGATGCTCTTCAGGCTTCTTCTAGGGTGGCTGCTACAGGTTCAGTTATTCGTAGACATGCCTGGCTTAAGGATCAAAATTTGTCAGAACATGTAAAGGCTCGGATTTTGGATGCTCCTCTTCAATCTGAAGTGCTTTTTGGTCCTCCTGTGGAATCAGTTTTGAAAAAGATGGAAGATAAGGCTAAGTCTATGCAGACGGTCAAGGATTTTTTGCAGGTGCAGCCTCCTAAGTTTAGTAGGAATTGGCCGGCTAGGGGATGGTCTTATCCTTCTTCGGATTATCAGCCTAAGGGCAGGTCTAGACGTGGTAGAGGCAGGGCTCACGCTCAGGGTTCCTTTAGACCTAGGACTTGGAGTTCTCCTGCACAGTCTTCTGGTGAGGGCAGGGGTCAGCCCTTTCGTAAGCAGACCCAATGACCTGTATCTTCTGCTGCCAGACCCTTCTTTACTGGCAGCTCCTCCAGGAGGAAAGTTGGGACTTTTCAAAGAAAACTGGAATTTGGTCACCCAGGACAAATGGGTGTTGGATATAATAAATCGAGGTTACAAGTTTTATTTTCACACTTTTCCTCCTTTCAAAGGCATGCCGGATGTGCCTCCTCAGCAAAGGCTGGAGGCTCAGGAGCAAATTTCTTTACTTTTGCAGATGGAGGCAATTCAGGTGGTCCCTCCTTCAGAAGTAGGCCTAGGATTTTATTCCCGTCTATTCCTAGTGCCAAAGAAAGGAAACACTTGGAGGCCAATTCTGGATTTGTCCATTCTCAACACCTACCTAGAAATTCCAAAGTTCAAGATGTTAACATTACAACAACTTCTGCCTATGATAGGCAAAGATCACTGGATGGTAACCCTGGATCTCAAAGAGGCCTTTCTTCACATCCCTATCAAGCCCAGCTGCAGGAGATTCCTGAGATTTCGGGCTGGTACTTCACATTATCAGTTCTCTGCATTGCCCTTTGGCTTATCTACTGTGCCCAGGGTATTCACAAAAGTTCTGGCTCCTGTGATTGCTTTCTTCAGACAGAGAGGAATACAAATTTATCCTTATTTGGACGATTGCCTGATTCTTGCTCAAAACAAAGACAAATTACTACAGCATCTCCAGTATGTAATGGCAGTTTTAAGGTGCCTAGGGTATACTGTGAACGAAATAAAGTCCAGTCTAGTGCCCTCTCAGGACATGTGCTTTCTGGGTGTGAGACTGAATACAGCTTCTCAGATGGCATTTCTGACCCCGGACAAACAAAGAACTCTTCCTCTCTACTTCCAGCAGTTATCAGTAATGTCCAGGCTGACTGCAAGGACAGTCCTCCAAGCCTTGGGGTTCATGGCATCTTGCATTCTAGTACTTCCCAATGCCAAACTGCATATGAGGAAGCTACAATGGTATCTCAAAAGTGTGTGGGCTCAACACTGCCACGGTTTGGACACTGTCATTCGGATTATACCTTGCATCCAGAAAGAATTACTGTGGTGGGCTCAGGAATGCCACCTAAACAAGGGACTCTCTGTGACCCGACCAGAGGCGAGTCAGATCCTAACGACGGATGCCTCGGACTTGGCTTGGGGAGCACATTTCAATGGAAAATGGATACAAGACATGTGGCCTCCCAAACTACTACATTTGCATATCAACATGAAGGAGATGTTAGCAGTTCAGTTTGCTTTGATGGCCTTCAAAGACCTACTTCAGCCAGGACAGGTGTTGATCCAAACAGACAACACAACAGTCATGTGGTACATCAACAAGCAGGGGGGAACCCATTCCTACCCTCTTTGCAGACAAGCAATGATTTTATGGGAGACTGCTCTGAGTTTGCGAATCAATCTTCAAGCAAGGTTTCTGCCAGGAGCACAGAACTCCTAGCAGATATTTTGAGCAGACAAATGGTGGATCCCCACGAGTGGAAACTGGATCCTCAGATTTTCAAACAATTGACTGTGGCTTGGGGAACTCCAGACATAGATCTGTTCGCTTCTCCACTGAATTTTCAACTTCCAAAATTTTGCACAAAGATGTTCCACCCAGATGCTTGGAAAGTGGATGCTCTATCTTTCAGTTGGAACAACCTTCACGTTTATGCTTTTCCTCCTCTGCCTCTTATCCCCAAGGTACTCTTGAAAGTCAGACGGGACAAGCCTTGCATGATTCTAATAGCACCAGACTGGCCACGTCAACATTGGTATCCTCTGCTGAGGAGTTTAATCCAGGAGCCTCCTTGGCCTCTGCCACAGGTTCCTCATTTGTTGTCCCAGTCAAACAATCATTTTCTCAATGTCCAGGTGCAGTCCCTCCATCTGACAGCCTGGCGTATTCTGTGATGGAGCCGGTGGGGTCTCAGCTTCCTCAACAGGTTTTAGATGTCATTTTGGAAGCTAGGCGGCCTAGCACTAGAAAAGTTTATGCTGATAAATGGAAGAGATTTTAACCTTTGGAGCACTGCAAAGGGTTTTGATGTTTCAGTGCCTAATTTGAGTTTTGCACTACAGTACCTTACTGAATTACTGGACAAGGGTTTGTCATTCTCTTCTGTGAAGGTTCATGCTGCAGCCATTTCTGCTCACTATGATTGTGACCCTCCTTTATTTTCTCATCCTTTGTTCAAACAATTTCTTAGAGGGGCAAAGAATATAAGACCTCCACGTAGAGCTCCTACTCCTTCCTGGGATCTCAATTTTGTTTTGGAGAAACTTACTTTACCTCCTTTTGAACCTGCAGCTACGTCTGAACTGAAGTTTTTGTCTTGGAAGACTGCTTTTTTGTTGGCCATTACTTCTGCTAAGAGGGTATCTGAATTGCAGGCTCTCATGGCAGTTGAACCTTTTTTGATATTCCATAAGGATAGAGTTTCTTTGCGGACTAACCCTACTTTTAGGACTAAAGTGATTTCTAGTGTGGCCTTGAATCAGTCTATTCATTTGCCTACTTTTTATGCTGACCCCCAAAATAAAGGGGAAAAGGTCTTGCATTCTTTGGATATCCACAGGCAGTTACGTTACTACTTGAGCAGAACTAAGGAGTTCAGACAGACTCAACAGTTATTTGTTTCTTTTGCTTTGAGTTCACAGGGGAAAGCTGTTTCAAAGCAGACTATTTCAAAGGGGATTGGTCATTGTATTGCTTTTTGTTATTCTCATCATGGGAAGGTTGTTCCTGCTGGGATCAGGCCCCATTCTACTAGGGCCACTGCCACTTCTACTGCTTTTTTGAGGGGTGTAGCTACTAAGGATATTTTGGAGGCAGCTACTTGGAGTTCAGTACACACTTTCACTAAGCATTACCATCTCCCTCTCTATTCCAAGTCCAGGGCTGGGTTTGCCACTGCAGTTTTACAGGGCATGTTAGCAGCTCCTAATGCTTTGTAATTTGCCAGCCTCCCTTTTTCCTTTGCTTTGGGATTCTACCCACAGGTCATGACTGCAGCAATGTGAGACGAAGAACATAGTACAGTTTTGTACCTACCATAAATGTAGATGTTCGAGGATTTACATTGCTGCAGTCCAATTTTCCCTCCCTCCTTCCCCTCTATAGGTTGGGGTTGCTGGGTTTCCTTTGGAGATATTCTTTATTTACACACTGGGGGTTGTTGGGCATTTCCTATTTTTGGCTTTGGCCTTTCTTTTTAGGCCTTCTGACATCTGGGGCAAGAAAGACTGAGGATATGACGTCGGTCATGCACTTAAGTACTACTGCGTACTGACGTCAGCTCTAAGCGACGATGACCGACACCAGCCTAGCCCTTTGGTATTCGGGCCGACCGAGGACAGCGGACTACCCACAGGTCATGACTGCAGCAATGTAGATCCTCGAACATCTACATTTATGGTAGGTACAAAACTGTACTTTTCTGCTATCCCAATTAAGAAACAAAATGTCTCAACCTGAACAACCAGATTTGAAGGAATTGCAGGATATGATGCATAGTGCAGAACAAGTGGGTAAACACACCTTACAATGTGGTTATGATGCCTTAGAGGCCTCAAGTAGAGCTGCTGCTACAGGAGCAGTCATTCGTAGACATGCTTGGCTTAGGGAACAAAACTTGCCTGATCATGTTAAAACTAAACTACTAGATGCTCCTTTACAAAAGGATGTGCTATTTGGTACTAATGCTGAGGAGATACTACGGAAAGTGGAAGAAAAAGCTAAATCTATGCAAACTGTCACGGCTTTTCTACAGGTACAGCTACCTCGTTTTAGCAGAAATTGGCCTTCAAAAAATTGGTCCTTTCCAGCCACAGACAAGCCCCAGAGAGGTAGATACAGGCGCTCAAGGGGCAGAGGGCAATCTCAAGGATCATATAGAGGCAGACAATGGCAATCTCAAGCACCAAGAGGTGGCGAAGACCGTGCACAACAATACAGAAAGCAAACCCAATGACTTCCTCCTTTTCATGCCAAGCAAATCTCAGCTGGCAGCTCCCTTGGGAGGAAAGCTGGTACTATTTTCAGGAAATTGACACATTATCACAACAGACAAATGGATCCTTGACATAATAAACAGAGGCTACAGATTTCATTTCACACTCTTCCAAAAATGAGAGGCATGCCAAACCTGCCACACAATCAAAGGGCAGAGGCACAAATACAAATTACAAAACTCATGGACATGAAAGACATTCAAGAGGTTCCTACTCACGAACAAGGTCAAGGTTTTTATTCCAGACTTTTCCTGGTACCAAGAAAAGGAACCGACTGGAGACCCATTTTGGACTTCTCCATCCTAAATACATTTCTACTTGTACCAAAATTCAAGATGCTCACATTACAGCAACTTCTTCCCATGCTGGGCAAGGAGTTTTGGCTGGTAACATTGGACCTCAAGGAGGCATACCTGCATGTCCCAATCAGACAAAGCTGCAGAAGATACCTCAGATTTCTTGCAGGTTCAATCCACTATCAATTCTCTGCATTGCCCTTTGGCTTATCTACTGCGCCCAGAGTATTCACGAAATGCCTGGCATCAGTAATTGCCTACTGCAGACTTCAAGGGATACAAATCTACCCTTATTTGGACGACTGCCTGATCCAAGCGGACAGCAAGCACACTCTTCTGGAACATCTGGCTTATGCAACACGGTTACTGAATTCTCTGGGATACACAATCAACAAAGAGAAATCCAGGCTAACACCATCTCAGAAAATAACTTTCCTGGGTGCCATCTTGGACACAAACACCCAGATGGCCTATCTTACGCCAGAAAAACAAGGGCAACTAACTCAGTACTTCAAAACACTAGCAAATTGTACCAGGCTTACTGCAAGGAAAATCCTGCAGGCTCTGGGCTTCATGGCATCTTGCATTCTTTTAATCCCATGTGCAAAGTTGCATATGAGAAAACTTCAATGGTACCTAAAAAAAACCTATGGTCTCAACACAGCCAAAAGTTGGAAACCATAATACCAATAATTCCATGTTTGTAAAAGGAATTTCTATGGTGGGCCCAAGCATGTCAAGCAAATACAGGCCTCCCATTCTGCAAGCCTCAAGCAAATCAAGTCATCACAACAGACGCCTCAGATTACGCCTGGGGGCGCACATGACAGGCAGGTGCATTCAGGGCAAATGGTCCCAAAAGGAAAAGCACCTTCACATCAATCAAAAAGAAATGCTAGCAGTAATAAATGCAATTACAGCAATTACAGCATTCAAGGACCTCCTGCACCCAGGACAATTATTGATAAGAACAGACAACACCCCAGTAATGTGGTACATAAACAAACAAGGAGGAACACATTCATATCCCCTGTGCAGACTAGCCATGACACTTTGGAACTTGGCTCTGGAATGGCAAATCGAACTTCAAGCACAGTACTTGCCAGGTTTGGAAAACACTCTGGCAGACAATCTAAGCAGAAATATGACAGATCCACACGAATGGAAACTACATCCACAGGTGTTTCCAAAGATAATCCAAGCATGGGGAAGGCCAGACATAGATCTCTTCGCCTCCCACAGGAACCATCAACTGGAAAAGTTTTGCTCAAGGACTTTTCATCCAAAGGCCTGGAGGGTGGACGCCCTTTCATTCAGTTGGACAGCATGGACAGTGTACGCTTTCCCACCTCTGCCTCTTCTACCCAAGGTGCTCCTGAAAGCAAGAGCAGACGGACCGAAGATGATACTGATTGCTCCAGACTGGCCAAGACAGCACTGGTACCCACTCCTAAGGAGCCTAACACATACTCCTCCCTGGCCTCTACCTCTAATGCCTCTTCTGCTGACTCAGCACAGCTACAAAACTCTTCACAGTCAGCTGAAAACACTCAGTCTTGCTGCATGGAAAATTCCTTAACACCTCAGCAGACCCTACTCTCCAAAGAGGTGCAGGATGTCATTCTGGAGGCCAGAAGGCCATCTACTCGGAAGACTTACTCAGCAAAATGGAAACGGTTTTGCTCTTGGAATGAGAAAAAAGGCCAGGATCCTAGAAAACTGAATTTGCCTCAGGTATTACAGTATCTAGCTGAACTGCTGAACAGTGGACTTTCATTTTCCTCCATAAAAATCCATGCCTCAGCCATTTCTGCAGAATTCAACACGGATCCGCCGTTATTCTCTCACCCACTTTTAAGGCAATTCCTCAGAGGGGCTAAGAATATAAGACCACCAAGGAAACAACCAGTGCCAGCCTGGGATCTTAATTACATTCTAGAAAAATTAACATTGCCTCCCTTTGAACCAGCTGCCTCAACAGATTTACAATACTTGTCCTGGAAAACAGCTTTCCTTCTGGCCATTACCTCAGCTCGTAGGGTTTCGGAACTTCAAGCCCTCATGGCTGTGCAGCCCTTTCTTATCTTCCATCAGGACAGGGTTTCCCTTCGAACCAATCCGTCATTTATGCCTAAAGTGGTATCCAGGGTAGCTTTAAATCAAGCCATACACTTACCTACCTTTTACCCCAATCCTCAAAACAAAGGGGAAAGGCTGCTACATTCCTTAGACATTCATAGACAGCTTCGTTACTATTTGGACAGAACAAAGCCTTTCAGGAAATCACAACAACTCTTTGTGTCTTATGCTGTAGGAGCTCAAGGGAAGCCTGTTACCAAACAGACAATCTCTAAATGGATAGGCCACTGCATACGATTTTGTTACTCCTATCATGGGAAATCTGTCTCTGTAGGCATCAGACCACACTCCACCAGGGCCACAGCTACCTCTACAGCCTTCCTCAGAGGAGTTCCTACCAAAGATATCTTGGAGGCAGCCACTTGGAGTTCTGTACATACCTTCACAAAACACTACCACCTGCCTTTATATTCCAAAACTAGAGCAGGCTTTGCTACTGCTGTGTTGCAAGGCATTCTGGCTCATCCCAGTTCTACCTAGTGCCTACCACCCTGTGCGTAGCTTTGGGATTCTACCCATATGTGATTACTGCAGCTGTATGCATGATGAACATAGTACAGTTTTGTACCTACCATAAATGTAGATGTTAGAGTGCTAATACAGCTGCAGTACAGGTTTCCCTCCCTCCTTCCCCTCTAGGTACAGGACTAGTGGCTAACACCTCCTCATTCAACCTATTTTGGGTTATCCTCCTATGGTGTATTTGCTTGCAACTACTCTTTTTTGATAACACTGCATTGTTTGTGTGTGTGTATATATATATATATATATATGTATGTATATATATATATATATATATATATATATATATATATATATATAAAATTTATCTATTGCCTTCCTTTTGGGGGCACCTGACATCTGGGGCAAGAAAGACTGAAGAATATGGCGTCGGCTGTGATTTATATACCCCTGTCGCACTGATGTCAGGGAAGAAGGCGACAACAACCGACGCCGGACCAAGACTTTGGAATTCGGCCGACCGAGGGACCGCCTGACGGCAGAGAACCCATATGTGATTACTGCAGCTGTATTAGCACTCGAACATCTACATTTATGGTAGGTACAAAACTGTACTTTTCTAAGAGCTCTAGGTTTCATGGCATCCAAAATCCCTATGCTCCCTCTGGCCAACCTTCACATGAAGAAGTTTCAGTGGTCCCTGAAGTCATTTTGGCTTCAGCATGCTCATCCCCTAGAATTTGTAGTTCCTCTTCTACCTTGTCTGAAAAAGGAAATCCACTGGTAGATCCAGCAGCTGTCCTTAAATCCATGGCCCCTTTTTCATTCCCCTCTTCCCTCTCAGGATCCGTCCACAGATGCTTCAGACTTGGGATGGGGAGCAGCTTTTGGCTCCCTAAAGGTGCAGGGGATGTGGTCTGCTCTTTAACAGAAGGAGCACATTACTGTCAAATAGATGAAAGCCTTTCTGCTGGCTGTTCAGACTTTTCCATCTTCTTTTTTCCCTGGGACCTCTCCAGGTGTTTACAGACAACACAACAGTGACGTAGTATGTAAACAAACAGGGGGGACACGATCTTACCTTCTTTGTCAGTTGGCAGTCCTAGTATAGGATGTTGCTGTCCAGTATCAAGTGACTCTTCTGGCAGTTTACATTCGCTCAGGTCAAAACATTGTGGCAGACGCTCTGAGCGGGTCCTTAACTCAATCCCATGAATGGATGCTTCACAGGGATGTGTTTCTGGACATTGTCCTCCAGTGGGGTACTACTGAAATAGATGGTTTTGCCTCCCCTCTGAACAGACAACTTCCTCTGTTTTGTGCCAGAGTCTCAGGTCCTCCAGTGTGGAAAGTGGACGCCCTTTCTTTTTCTTGGGAGGGGATCTTCCTTTATGCTTTCCCTCACCTTCCCTTCATTTCAAAAGTCCCATTCAAAATTTAACAGAACACCCCCATAATCTTGTTGGTGACTCCCTTTTGGCCAAGACAACATTGGTTCCTTCTGCATTTATCCAAGTGCAATCATCACATGTTAACTCACAGGGCAGACCTAGTGAGTCTTCAGAAAGATAAGTACCCCGTTGGGGATCCTTTTTTCTCGCTCTAACCGATGTCAGAAAAAATTAACAATTGTCTTGCCTGTGGAAAGCAAATTCCTCATAGAGATTTTCATTCTTATTGCGTAACCTGTTTAGGCCCAGACCACGACGTCCCTCGCTGTCAGTTTTGTGCCTTGTTCAACACCCGAACTATTCGTCGTCTGGCTATTTTTGTAGCTAAATACTTTCTTTCTCGATCTCCGTACTCTTCGTTAGGCCATCCGACTACCAATCTTCCGAAAAAATGTAAGGATAAAGACAGAGACAGACCACATAGGTCCAAAACTGCCAACGAAGCTTCCAGTAAGCTAGTCGCCAGTCCACTGGTACTCGGTGAGGTGCTTTCACAGCCCCTGATACCTGCTACCACAGATTCGCAGGCCTCTACTGAGAGCCATTCGGAGTCCGGTTTGCCGCGAGATGCTTCTTCGACTATGGAACCTGAGGATGTCTGTACCTTGGATGGGTCCAGAGCCACTGTGCAGGCACCGGCTTCTGAGGGTGTATTCAGGCCTACCGATTTTCATAGCAAACCGACAACTTTGTTTTAAGCTAAGAATACCAAATTCCTCAAGCCTAAAGCTCGCACTAAGCCTAAAAAAACAATGACCAAAGTGCATTCTCAGGCCCATATGCCTCAAAAACAAATGATTAGAATGGCTGAAGACCTTATTACCTTAATTAGGGGAAGCCAGCCTTCCCCCTCTGAGACCTAGAACTGATTTTCTTTCTGATTCTTCTGATCAGGAATCTGATTTCTCTGTTCCTTCTGACTACCAGGATTTACCCTTATCTACTTATGAGGATTCTGATGCAGAGGATTCCATTCCTTCTGCTTCCCCTCCAGAAGATTTTTCTTTTGGTGAAACCTTGTATACCCTTAGGGAGCATTTCCACTGGGAAAGCCATGACTCTTCTCAATCCAAAAAGAGACTTAGGGAATTTTTAAACCTGCGTCAACCCAGGCCTCTAGCTGCCCCTCCTGTTGTGGAAAAACTCACTGCCCCCCCCCCCCCCCCCTTTGAACCAACTGCTACAGCAGAGTTGAAATTCCTTTCTTGGAAAACAGCTTTACTTCTAGCCATCACTTCAGCAAGAAGAGTGTCTGAACTGCAGGCCCTCATGGCAGTGGAACCCTTCATTATCTTCCATGTGGACAGGGTTTCCCTCAGGACTAATCCATCCTTTATACCCAAGGTGGTGTCTAGTGTGGCTCTAAACCAGTCCATTCATTTGCCTACTTTTTTCCCTAGTCCTCAGAATAAAGGGGAAAGGATACTGCATTCTCTGGAACGTACACAGACAGCTTAGATTCTGTTTGGACAGGACTTATGCCTCTCAGAAAATCTGACCAGCTGCTAGTTAGCTTTGTTGCAGGGGCAGAGGGGAAGGCCATTTCAAAGCATACCATTTCCAAATGGATAGCACATTGCATCCATTTCTGCTACAAACACCATGAAAAACCTACCCCACAGGGGATAAGAACACATTCCACCAGGGCTGCATCTACCTCTGCTGCATTTCTCAGAGGATTCCCAACCATGGACTTCCTGGAAGCTGCAACCTGGAGCTCTGTACATACTTTCACCAAGCATTACCACCTGCCTGTCTTTTTTAAATCCAGAGCTGGATTTGCCACAGCATTTTTACAGGGCCTTATTGCTAGCCCTAATGCTCTTTAACTTCTTCCACCCTTCCTTAGCTTTGGGAATCAACCCAAATGGGATGACTGCAACAGTGAAACACGAAAAACACAGTACAGTTGTGTACACTTACCATAAATGTAGCTGTCCAAGTGTATTCACTGTTGCAGTCCTGGTTTCCCTCCCTCCAGGCCCCCTGACTTCTCTTGACTTTTACCTTTTTGTTTGGCATATATTATATCATGTGTATTTGCTTTTTGCGGGGGGTGTTCCATACCATATAATTGCTTCCTAATGTGGGGGCACCTGACGTATGGGGCAAACAAAACTGACGTAATGGCATCGGCTGCATGTTTTATACCCCTGATGACCTGACGTCATGGAAGAAGCGACAGCATCTGATGCAGAAATCCGAAGACTCTGGTATTCAGGCTGGCTGATGGCTACCTGCAGGCAGATAAACCCAAGTGTGATGACTGCAACAGTGAATACACTCGAACATCTACATTTATGGTAAGTGTACACAACTGTACTTTCTTCCTCCTCTCTCTCTTCCTCCTGAGCCTTGGCACTCTCCCTGTTGTAATGAATACTCCAACAGTGAAATGTATAGTTGTGTAAAATCTTACCATAATGGTAGATGTCCTTCTCGTCACTGTTGCAGTATTCACTCCTTCTCTCCTCCCCCTGGTCCTTTCTCTTCTGGATGTACTGGTTAGCTCTTGGTTTTCCTTGGACTGGCATTCCTACTGGGGCTTTCATTTCTGAGGATGGTACATCTGGACGTCACCTTGATGCCCTAAGCTAAGCAAGTCATACATCTGACGTAAGCCGTCTAAGGCTTTGGTATACTGGACGGATGTCAGGCTGCTCTAGACAGATCGCTGATGTTATGAATATGATTGTTATTAATACTGCAACAGTGAAGAGAAAGGACATCTACCATTATGGTAAGATTGTACACCACTGTACTTTCTCACAAATTCCATTTGTTTCTATGAAATTCCTTCCTTCCTTTTCTAAGATTTCATAATATTCAAAAGTCCGTTACTGTTGGTTTAACTTGTGATTTTTATTTTCTACTAAATTGCCTTGTAGTCAGACTATAGCATTAAACTTAGTAACACTTTACTGTGTCTAGGAAATTTGGATCCTGTATCCCAAGTCAATAAGAATCACTTCTTTAGTTACTGCCATTTGTTTTCCCCAGTTTACTATATAGGGAAAGTTTAAAATCTGCCAACTCATTACATAAAACAAAACAAAAAAAATAGACAAAGAATGTACACAATTTCCTTTCTCATCCCTATCACATCTCCAAGGATTAGATGTTATAGGATAAATTATTTGATTTCTCCTTGGGTATAAAATACCTCTGCAAACAATTACATGGAACAGTCCTGAACCTTCTCTACTTTCATGCATACCACGGGAACCCTACAGATGTATTTTCTTTGTTCTTTTATAACTTGCCTTTCTTTTCTCTTTTTCCCCATATTTCCTAAACTCTTCATATTGATTCTTATAGTCATCATGCAATACTTACTATGCCCTATACGTTATCGCTTTTTTAAACAGCATTTTGTGTTCTAGTCTCAACTAAAAACTGTACCAGACCTGTTTTCATTTAGCCACTCCCCTTTCTCTTTTGCTGTACTCTGCTAACAATTCCTGATAGAGAAGGCAGTCTTTAACCGGCAGTCCAAACTCCTGCTTAGCTTAAACCGCAATTGCATTTCCCACTGCATAATTTGTTTCCAACACCTTAATTCCTTTGCTGATTTTCTCCAGTAAATTCTAGCCTCCTTTTGCCTGTTTTTATGGCCCTGCTATAACCTTGAGTAACATTTCCTTTCTGCATTCTTGTGTTGACTTTTCTTAAAATACTTCCACTTTTATGAATATAGCATTCTCATGTGGTTGTTACTATTCTTGTTTAAGAACTTGTATCCAAAATTACAGTTTTTTCTGTATCACTTGAGCACCCCCCACCACTTTTGTTATCTTACTCTTTTCGATTTATAACCTTCTGCACGAGTTACGTGTTTGAACCTTAACTGTGGAGCTTTTAAGCATTAATGAGAATGTTAATATGTGTATTTTGAAGTTAAAAAACATTTTAGGTTAAATTAAAACCAATTATAATACTTTGTATACACATTCATATATTGTTCATTTTCTTGTTGTTCAAAACCACATTAAGTACATTGTTTAATATTTAGCCATAGTTACAGGAAGTATGAAGGAGGAATGTTTTTGTATAGAAGTAATTTTATTAATTTTTAGGTTATAATGAGCAAATTCATTATGTGTATATAAACATTTGTATAAGCAATACTTTTTAACAAATATTATTGTTTTATATAAATATAATTTTTTTTATTGAAGTATTAGGATATGAATTTATGGTAGTTGCCATCGATGTTATTTCCCCAGTGGAGAAAATGTGTTTTTGTGTGTTTTTGAGTAGGATTGCTTTAAGTATTCTGTCAGGAAGTTAATTGTTTAATTGGAATAGGTGGGGTGGTTGCCTATGGGTATTTAAGAGCAAGTTGTCTGGTGTTTTAAATGTTCTGAGGAAGACACGATTGTGTGAAGAAAGAGCTCAACTTGTACCTTTGGAAAAATCAATAAAGTGTTTGGATACCTACAGTGGTTGTGGAGTGGAAATCTGTATCGTTCTTGGCAGTCTCTACTGTGTTTGGTTACTTGACAGCGAGGAACCCTCCCACTTTAATTTTTGCCTCCAACATTTCATATAATCTCCTTATAAATCGTGTTACATCAGGGAAAACGAAGCTACTGTTTCCCTTCTCGTTAAATCCCAGCTGACTCTGAATGCTTTCTCTACCTCAGGACTCGCCAACAGTAGCGGTATTTTCTCACACTTTGTTTCAGTGGGGATCATCATTGCTCTGTTGATGCATTCAGATGTTTGCCTCCCATGTGTCTATCAATTGTAGTAACATTTTTGCTATTCTGTTAGCTATTGCAGACATAAACGCGTTGTAATCATGGTTTAAAATTGAAATTGGTCTGTATGAAGGATCTTTACCTTCTTTAAGTAGTATGACCGCTACTGCTTTTTTCCAAGATGTGGGAACCTGCCCCTCCCCTCCCTTTTTTAATGTTATAAAAAAAAAAAAAAGTACCAACTACTAACCTATCCTCTTCCATCACTTCCAAACTTGAAAGCTGTTATAACAAAATTTCTAAATTTGCCACCAAAGCCAAACATTCCACTCATCACTGTGTTACCCTCCAATCCCTCAACTGGTTAGAATTCACAAGTTACCTGGACTTCCTCCAGCTCACTACAGCACATAGACTAATATTTAATCCTACCAAATGCCCCGCTCTAACATCCTTCCCCCATACACCCCAAATAGAACTCTCAGATCTGAACACCAAAACTTACTGTCCAAAAACCTAAACATCCTGCTGGACAACTTCTCTCCTTCTCCTTAGGTAAGAAATGGAACTATCTCCCTTCCACACTAAGGGCAATGTCAAACACAAACAACTTCAAAACTTATCATTACACCTACCTCTCCTCCAAATGGAAATGTAACTGCATTCTCCCTACCTAGAACTCTTTAACAAAAGCCCCTGGGAGGGCATCATCCTGAGTTTCTAAGCACCTTATAGCTGGCTATAACCTTCTATAGCTAATTCCCATACGATCTCTCGCACACTGTAAATGGCTTTTGACTTTAACTGTGTGAATTTGTTAAAATGTATCTGCACAATATTTTTCCACTATGGGCAATATTGGTCACGCTTTGTATTATTTGATATGTATTTGTACTTTTATTGGACTATCTTTACTGTAATCTGTTTCATGGAACTTTTCTCCCCGGGCCTCCACTGAAAACGGGCTCTCTGGGTCAGTGGACTTCCCCGGTAATCAAACTGGAAATATAAAATAAACCGTCTTTGCCTATGTTGTAAGTGATAATTTAATAGTCATACATTTATATAAATGAATAGAAGCCATATTGACATATTTTATTTGCAAACATTATAGATCTTTTATAATCTATGCAGTCATTGTTAGTCACATACTACACAGTTCATTCAAATCCTGCCCTCATCTAAACCCCCCCCCACCAAAACATTAGTCTGCATGCATTGCTTCCACAATTCCACCCTTTTTCTGTGTAATTTGCGCCTACCCTTTTCTAAAGATCCCACCTTCAGTTGCTCTGTCTCTGTCACCACATTCATCACTTCCAGTACAGTTGGCCTAGACTTTGATTTCCATTTTCTAGAAATTGCTTTACTGGCAGCCACCGTCACTAGACTCAGCAAGGCCCTACCTTGTCCAGGCAACTCTGATTCTGCATCACAGCTCAAAAAAAATCATGTCCATAGTCACACCAATCTGCCCTCCCAGTATTTCTGGTAGAGTACTCTGCAGGGAGTTTTTAAAGTCTGCCAACTCATTACACTTCCAAAATTATGTTCCCAATTGCCTCTTTCCTCCCAACTACACATCCAGCATTTGCCATCTACCTAAGGAAAAATTCCTCGGAGTCTATTTGGGATACAAAAATACCTATGTAAACATGTCCAGGCAAAGACCTCAAATCTTCTAGACCCCATAGCATATTTGGGAGTCATACATATATCTCCCTGTTTCCCTGCGAATTGCCCATATTATTTCCCCACCTAGTCCCCTCCAACCTTCTCTGATTAATTTCCATAACCATCATGCTACATATATGCTCCGCTAATCATCTCCTTTTTAACAGCAGCTTCTGTTGTAGATTTTACTAAAAACTTGACCAGTGCTGGTCTTCTGCTTGGGATCCCCCTGTTTCTTTCTCTTTGCCTATTCTCTTTGCCTATCTGTTTGTGCTTTCTTTAGTGCTACTGTCTGTAGGCTGTTGTTTCTAGCTGAAGCCTCTCTTCAACTTTGCTAGATTGTGTTAATAGTCTGCTGAGTGGGGGCTGGTTCTTTTGTGTTCTTGTAAAAAAAAAAAAAAAAAAAAAAAAAAGTTGTTCATCTGGTATTTAAGCCCTAACTTTGATAGGGTTTCTGTCTATACACACTGAGCAGAGTGGATAAGAGTTGTTCACCGCAGCTGTTAGCTGAGATATATTCGATTATTTATACAGATTATTGTTTTTAACAATTAATATATAGCACTTTTATTGTCTGCTTTTTAGTCTTCGAGTGTATTTTATTGCTATTAAGTAATCTGCACAAGTAACTGATTTGTCTGCAGTCAAAAGCATTCTGTATCTTTACAAATCTTTATCTGTTTGCGCTTTTTCTAGTACTACTGTCTGTAGGTTATTGTCCCCACCCTCCATCCCAGTTGGTGTCTTGCTCTTATACTTGGTGGCTTTGCAGTTGCCCGCCCCTACTGTAAATCTGATCTGTGACACTCCTCCCAGTCTAGTGTCATTAGCTCATTGCCTTAATATTGCTACAACTCAAGTGCTCTAGGTTGCACTGCATCTGAAGTGTTTGTGTGTTTTAGCTGCTTGTCTGTATATATAGACTTCTCTGTTTCTTTAACCAAATAAGCTCTGCAAAGTTGTTTTATTGCATTCCTGCCTGTATTTCTGAGTTTTTTGCACTTTTAAAATTTGTTTTTGCTTAGTTTAACTGGTAGGCTACACACACAAGTGTGCTAGCCGAATTAAAGCATTTACTGTGTTTCTGTACCTAATTTCTGCTACTTTGTAAAAAAAAAAAAAAAAAAATCCTTGTTTCCCACCTTTACTGAACTAGAATAGTCCGGTCTTCAGGTATTGCTGATCTCTGGGCTGTGTCATAGTTCCTGTGTTGCCCATATCCTTATTTGGATAGGAGGAAGCTTCTTTGTTCACCAGTGAGAGTGGGGAGCTCTGAGCAGCCTATCTATCCATTGAGGAGTGGTTCCAGCCCAGTGACCTGTAGCTTATTGGCCGTTTTGGGCCATTTCCTATCTCTTTCTAACCCCCCTTGCTTTAAAGCCAGCTTTAGCACGCTTTTGCACTTGTAATTTAAAGTTTGTCCTGTTTGTTGCATTTACCTGTTGAGGCTACACACTCAAGTGCGCTAGCCTGTGTTACATATTTATTGCATTTTCCTCCTGTTTGTTACAAAAAAAAAATTATCCTTGTTTCTTATCTTTCCTGACCTCGAGTAGTCCAAATACAGGCTTTGCTGTATTCTGGACTTTTGGAAAGTTCCTGTGTTGCCCATTTCCTTTCTTGGATAAAGGGAGGCTTCTTTGTTCACCAGTGGCAGTGGGGAGCTTGGAGCAGCCTATCTATCCTGGGAGGAGTGTTCCCAGCACAAGAATCTGGTAGTTCCTTTGTTGCCCATTTCCTTTCTTGGATAAAGAGAGGCTTCTTTGTTCACCAGTGGCAGTGGGGAACTTGGAGCAGCCTATCTATCCCTGGAGGAGTGTTCCCAGTGCAAGAATCTGGTAGTCTATTGGCTGTTGTAGGCCAATTTCTAGCTCTTTCAAGTCCCCCTGTATAAAACCCGCTTTTGCGTGGCTTTGCGTGATTTTGGGCATAGCGCAGCATCGGGCAGCGCCGCTTAATTGAGTTTAAGCCATTCTTGGCTCCACAAAGTCTGCTCTTCACTTTTTCCCTTAGAACTGATCTAGTTCTCATAATAAACACCCTATTCCCACTCTAAAGCCTGGCACTTGCTCACTAAAGCAATTATATAAGTCAGCACTAAAAAAATTAAAAGCACTACACCCTCACTAACTCCCCTTGAGTACTTTGTTCCCCATTGGCCCTTTTTTTCAATTATAAAGGAATTCCCAATACTATTCTAGCATGTCCAAAGGTCAGTTGTCAATCTCCTCTCCGGTCCAGCTGGGAATCTTGAGACAATGTTACAACCGTCTCATGTACACAGACAACCCTGTCCTCCTCCCAACAAATTCCAACACATGAGAGATGCAACCATATAGCCAATCTGGAGGCTAAGCTCTCTCAACTCAGTACTGGCGTAACCAGTCAGGAGGAGAAGGAAACTACACTCACTACAATTCCAGTCTCACATAGACCTACCAAGACAGCAAACCAAACACATACACAAAAACTTACTCGGAGGCTCTAAATAAAAATCTGCCTAAGCAACAGAGACCTCCAAAGCAGACACCCAAGCAACCGCTACCCCAAAACAAAACACGTGCAACACATAGCTCACAAAGCCAGTGTGCCGAACAGTCACAGCCCTTAAGGCTAAACAACACACCTGATACACTTGTAATAGGTGACTCTATTGTCAGGCACACTGACGTCCCGCTCACCAAGCTGAACAAAGAGAAGGTCACGGTGAGCTGCCTGTCGGGCGCTAGGATCCGCCACATAACACAAGCACTCGGGTCACTCCAAAGGAAGTACAAATATGACTCGGTCATTGTCCATGCTGGTGTGAATGACCTGAGACGAACCTCCCTGGACTACATGAAAAGAGACAGAGGAGCTCTCTGAGCATGTAGCCCAGGCCGGTATGACCCTGACCTTGAGTAGCATTTTACCCTCACAAAGAATGATGCCACAATATGAAGACAAGATGATCAATTTCAACAATTGGCTTAAGTATTGTTGTCATTCAAAGGGGATCCAATGCCTGTCTGCCTGGGATGACATGCTCGACAAGCCACGATGCTTCGCTAGGGACCGCTTGCACTTGTCACCCCTGGGCTTTCGAATATTGGCAAAGGCTCTTGCCACCCCCATAGTGCCTTTTTTAGGCAAGGCTCAAAAGAGAAACTCACCTCCATAGGTATCACAAGGGATAAGAAACTGAGTAATGCTACTCAATGCCAGAAGTCTAAACCTCAAGATGCACGCACTCCAAACTCTCCTTAGCATGGAGAACATTGATATCTGTGCAGTAACAGAAACCTGGTTCAAGGCTCCCGAGAGCACCCCAGCACTACCAGGTTATACCTCATACCATGTTTTTCGGCCCCAAAACTTGGACCGAACCACAAAAGGAGGGGGAGTATCAATATTCGTCAAAGATACCCACACCTCCAGGTTGGTGGCAAAGCACAAAACATCAGAGACTATCCATGTACAACTAACAGTAGGTAAAACTGCCTTCCAGTTTATAGCCTGCTACAGACCACCCTCCCAAACCCAAGAACACCACTCGGCCTTCCTGAGAACACTGGAAAATATGAAGGTCTCTCCAAACACCATTATATTGGGCGACGTCAACTACCCTAACATAGACTGGGAGCATTACTCTAGCTCCAACACCCTAGCCCAAAGGTTCCTAGAATTTATAAACTCAAATGCTATGGAACAACTTGTTGTCACTCCCACAAGAGGGAAAAACATACTGGACCTGATCATCACCAACATGGGGACTCTAAGCTCCAGACCAGAAGTGTGTCCCTCACTGGTAAGATCAGACCATAAACTAATCTCACTAGATATTCACATCCCGACCCCAGCCCCTGCCCAGAAAACCACAGTGAAAAACTTCTCTAAAGCAAATTTCACACTCCTCAAAACTGAGGTGGAATCCTTCAAAGCCCCCGGGTCTGTGGAAAATACGGTCCAGACCGCAGAATCCTTTATAAACGCATTCTATGAACACCTTCAGGAATGCATGGATCATGCAATCCCAAATAAAACCAAGACCCAATCCTCCAAAGTTAGGTGTCCTGTCTGGTGGACCCCAGCCATAAACAAACTATACAATAGAAGGAGGAAGCTACTACATGATAGAGCAAAATTCCAAAAAGGGAAGGCATCTCTGATCAGTATTAGCAAAAAACTACGGGCACTCATAAAATCGTCTAAGGCCAGCTTCGAGAGAAGAATTGCACAGGACACCAAGGATAATCACAAAGCTTTCTTTAGTTATGTTGGGAACCTGGGTGGGAATTCCCAGATATGCTCAGAATTAGTCCAAAATGACAAAAAATACACCGAACCCACAGACATTGCCAACATCCTAGCTGACAGGTTCAGTGCAAACTTCTCCCCTCCTTCCCCACCAAAAGGGCAAATATTTATCCCAGCAGAGTCCTGGCCTTCTGACATCTCAGATGCTCAAGAGCTGCCCTCTCCAAAGCAAAAAACACAGCATCAGTGGGACCAGACGGTGTCCTGGGCTGCGTCCTACATGAACTCCAAGAAGAACTAAACCCAAACATAAAACTACTGTTCGATCTCAGCCTTACTACAGGATATGTACCCAAAAAGTGGCGTACAGCAACAGTGGTCCCTCTCCACAAAGGTGGTGCCTCAACGGATCCTGGAAACTATCGCCCCATAAGCCTGACTAGCTTGGTCTGCAAAGCTATGGAAAGGATCATCATGGACCTCATAAATAAAGATATTGGGGACGTACAGACACTGGATCCTACCCAAGTTCGGCTTTGTTAAGGGCAGATCCTGCCTCTTAAACCTGGTTGATTTCTTTGAAAGTCACCAAGGCCATTGACGAGGGGAAGGTGGTCCACACAGCCTACCTGGACCTTGCAAAAGCCTTCGATACAATACCCCACTCGGGCATTATAGATAAGCTCACCAGCTTAAATATAAACCCCTATGTCACTGGATGGGTTGCAAACTGGCTCAAGGACAGAACCCACATGGTTAGAATTGCTGGAGCCATGTCAGACTCCAAAACAGTTACAAGTGACGTCCCACAAGGCTCAGTCCTGGGACCTCTCTTGTTCGGTATATATTTCTCGGAGGTACAGGCTAACACGGAAGGACTGTGGCTGACCAAGTTCACAGATGACTGCAAACTGGGCGCCATAATAGACTCTCCAGCCGACGCAAGCATCCTACAAAAGGGCCTCATAGAAACAGACAACTGTTGCCAGAGCCATGGCCTCAAGGTAAACGCCAAAAAGTGTATAGTCATTCCCTTTGGCAAAAACAAAGTGCCCACAAATTACCACATAGGTGGTAATCCATTAAGTATGGAAGAAGTAATTAGGGACCTGGGGACCCAAGTTGATGGCAATCTCTCATTTGACAACCACGTGGCCAAAGTGGTTAGAAAAACATTTTATATAGCCCACCTAATCATGAAGGGATTCACATCTAGATCAGGGGAGGTCATCGTGCCTCTTTACTCATCCCTCATCAGGCCCATAATTGAGTACAATGCTCCTTTTGGGATGTACCTTACCAGACACCTGCAGCAACTGGAAAGACCCCAAAAGTACCTCACCAAGAGGATCAAAGGGCTCAAACAGACATGCTGCCCGGTTAAAGAAACTCCAGCTCTACTCAGTGGCATACCGCCTGCTCAGAGGCGATCTGTGCCTGACGTATAAAGCCAAGTCCAACCTGGAATTAATGGACATGCTGCACCTCAGAAAATCCAAATCCCATCGAGCTACGCTCTCGAGAGACTTGAACCTCAGCACTGAAATAAAAAGGACATGCTGGAGGGACAGATTCATAATCCAGAGGCTCCCTTCACTCTGGAATAAAATCCCAGTCCAGGTTAGGCAGAGTCCCTCATTGACTCTCTTCAAGAGGAATCTTGATGAGTGGATGGGAGATAGTAGGTTTACCCCGGGTATCACTTCTGTGTCACTGTTAGACAGAGGCACAGTATACTAACCTCGAAAAAGGGCATAGCAAAATTCTTTTAAAATGGGTGGTGAAAGCCAAACACACTCTGGCTAGGCTTATAAATGCCCTAGGGCAGATAGCCTAGTATGAAGCTATGAACCTATACTCTGATCTCAATCCTTGATAGGGAAGGCAATCTCTAGCCTGCAGTCCTAATAAATTCTTGGTCTCTTCCCATTCTATTATCTTAGCCTCTCTAATTATTTGTGCCCCGTACCCTGGTTCCTTTGCCAGTCTTCTCCAGTAAATTCCAGCCCCCTTGTGCCTGTTGTAATTATCCCTAATTGCAAACATCCATAGCAGAATATCCTTTCTCAATTCCTGTGTTGGCTTAGTTCTTAGAATACTTTTTGTTGCTGTTTTATTAGTATAATATTCTGTATTTTTATTGTTATTCCCTTTAAGGATCTGCATCCAAAATCCCAGTCTCTCCTTGTTTCTTGCGCTTCCACCTGTTTCTTCTTTATCCATTTCCAATTTGATTTACAGCTTTCTGCTTGTGCTATGTATAGGAGCCTTAACTGTGCAACTCTGAAATATGCCTTTAAATCATGTAATCCCAAACCACCTTGTTCTATTGGAAGGATTAGTTTATCCCACTTGACTCTTGCTGTCTTCCCCTCCTAGATAAAATCCTTCAGAGCCTTGCAGAACTTCTGTCACTTTCTTCCTTCAAAAGTTGCTGATCTCCAAATGAATATTGTCTGTTCCTAGAGATTTCTCTGTTGATTATACTTCATTTCATTTCCTCCTATCATAGCTATTGCTTGTTGAGTCTCCCCTTCCTGTAACTTTGTCATAACTAAATCTACCATAAATCTTTCAGTTTGTGCTTTTCTTAATTTTTCCATCCCTTTGTTCTTCACAATTTTCATAAAATTTCCTAAACATCTCTAACTCCACTGTAGGATCTATGTTTATTTTCTTGTCATAAGCTCCCTAAGTTTGTCTACAGCTCTTTTTCTGCTTTCTAGAGATGTCAAAAATACTTGTGTGACAGCAGCCTTTCTAAACTTGTACATATTCTCCAACTGCTTTTTAAATTTTCTCTCTTCAGTTGCTCCTCCTGTTATGGGATATTATCCTTTTGTTTGACCTTATAAGTAATCCCTATTACGTCTTTCCTATATATGTATATCTCTTCTGTCTGTTTCTAAAGTCATGGTACAAATAAGAAAATCCATGTTCATTCTATCCCACTCACTAGCTATCCCTTCTGAAGTCATTTCTCTCTTCTCAAAACTCTGAAATCATAGTCGCCATCCATGCCTTAAATTCATCTCTTTTTAACAGATAAGTAGGAGAGCGCCAGTGTTTAATTTAACCCATTATCCTGCATCTTTGTCTTAGTTTTTATTGGTGTATAATCTGATGAAGTTATTGGATGATTCTAAAAGCTTTCAATTAAATACACATGCTCCTGTAAAATATAATTTTTATCCAGTTTAGCCAAGTTAATTTGTCGTAGGGGAACCCTGTAAATTCTGACAGAGTTCATAATACTGAATTCACATTTTGCTTATCAAATATTGTCATATATTTGTACAAAAATCTACCCTCTTTTGTTACATTTTTGTAATAGGCACTGGTACATCTTCAGTATTGCAAATCATTTTCTCGTTCCCACCCATAAATAATGATTTGAAGTTGTTGTTTTCATTTGGATATAAATGAACATGAAAATATGTAAAAAAAAGAAAAAAAGGACTTAAAGGTGAACATTTAGCAGAATATCGAATATCAGGGTTTAAAAAAAAAGGAAAGTATGCATACTGATGGTGAGAGGGTTCCCAAAAGTGAGAGAAGAAGAGAAAAATGGTATATATGCAGTAGTAAGGGGTTACTGGCAGGGGAACAGGATTACAATGGTAAGTATTTAAATTTCACTTAATCTACTGTTAAGGAGCACAGCAGAATTTGAGGAGAAATAAGCTTTTAGCAGGAAAAAAAAAAGTTATGTACTCATCGTAACGTTCCATTTAAATTGTTGTTCTTCATTTGTCTTCAACCTGTGTGTTACCGGATCTGGCTTGGATCCGACTTGGCCGCATATCCAGCATCTGATCTGAGCTCTAAGCTTCTCCCCTACCCATAATGCCCCTGTCTCCTTCCTCCCTACAGATCTTATTTGCAGTGCTTCATGTCCACACCGCGATCCATGCTCTCTGCTGTTAATTATTGGGTGGCAGTCTTTATCCTTTAGATTCCTCTTTCTCGTATCCTTTCTTCTTCTTTCTGCTTTTCTACCTCCCCTCCCGCTTCTGCGTTGGTTTAAAAAAAAAAAAAAAAAAAAAAACCTCCCCTCTCTAACTTTTCTGTTGCGTGTATGGTCTCTGTGCGACTGTATGTGTGCTGGGCTGTAGGTTGGGAGAATGTCTGATACCCCCAAACCAGGCTTCAAAAAATGTGCAGAGTATGGCCATAACCTCTCTCCAGCTAATGGCCACACTCTGTGCGCCATTTGTCTTGAGGCAGCCCATTTGCAGACCTCCTGTTCCATCTGTGCCAGGTTTAATCCCCGGGCACTGATGGACAGGAGGAACAAACTAATCCTCAAGGGCCTACTTCCCTCTTCCTTCTCCATGACTCAGGACCCTTCCTCCCCGACTCCTATCTCAGTCCCCACCCCGTCCTCTGGGACTCTACTCCTGCTAAGAGGTCCAAGGGTGGAGACAAATCAGCCAATTCAAGGGATAGTCCCAAGAAGCGATCTCCAGATCGCTTGGCTTTGGCTGGCCCCCCAGCCAAAGTTAGGTTGGCTCCAAGGCTGGAGTCTACCCGGCTCTGTTCCCTTCGGTTCTACCCGGCTCTGTTCCCTTCGGTTCTCTCTGGAGCCAGAGGATCTTCGGACCTGGTCGCTGGCACAGGCCTCCCCTCTCTGCCCCTCTAGGCCAGTGTCGATGGCCTCTTCCCGATCCACCTGTAGTTTTAGCAAAGCTGAGATGGATAGGATGATGCGGAAGTCCATCCTCATCCATTTACAGATTGGAGTCTTGCCTGCCCCCTCTTCCAGAGCAGTCTTCTTCGAATCTGACCTCCGGTTTCAAAGCCCTTGGATTCGAGGACACTCTGAGTCGAGGGGCCAGCTCCAATGGTACCTTGTACCTTGATGCCGGCCATGACCTTGAGCAGGTCGGATCTGACCAGTTCTCTGAGCTATAGCCTCAGCGTCTGATCTGAGGGGATGGTGTTGGCTCTGAGTTTCTTGGAGCAGAGCCTTGCCCTTGCTATCTCAGTGCCTGGAGGTTCGGCTCTGACTCTCCCATCAGATCAGAGGGGTACAGCTCATCCTATTGTCCTTTCCCAGGAGGTCTGTCCCCCTTCGGGGTGGAGAGGGGTACTCTCAATTCCTTTGAGACCCTTGACGATCTTCTCTTCAGATTCTACCCCGGTGTCCTCTGTTTCTGGAGAGGATCCAGCCATTCTGCCATCTCAGGGATAGCCTGCCACCTCTTTGCCCCAGGGTGACCCCCCCCCCCCCCCACTGAGGAGGCCCTTCACAAATGTACATGCAAAAGGAGGCAGTTAGACTCCCCACCGGAGTTCCTCACCGAAGACTCTGATTTGAAGAAAGGGCAAGGTTCCCCCCAGTCACCTCCTCTTGAGGATGTCTCCTTTGGAGACATCATGGAACTCCTTCGCCAGCATGGGGGGGGGGGGGTGATCTGCCCAAAAACCTACCCCAGACGAATTGGCGTTCCTAGAGGCATTTGCGCAGGACTCACTACATCCTGAGTGTCTCCTCCCGTGGATCCTTTAGTGGATCTTATTACATATCGGGCATGGAAGGAACCTGACACAGTGGAGCCCATTCCCAAATGCCAGGAGGTTTTGAGCTCCCCTTCAGACAAGTCCCATTGGAATAAGTGCTCCCCGGTTGATGCCATGGTGGTGACAACTGCCACTAAAAAGGAGCTGACTCAGGAGAGCTCTACGGTCCTCCCTCCTGACTGAGAGTCAAGGATGATAGACCGTTCCAGAAAGCGGGTGTACCCTTCGGTGACCTTGTCTGTATGGCAACTGAATTACATGGCACATGTGATTCGGCTGCAACAAGACCTGTTGAAGGAGATCTCTATGTCAAACCCTGGGTCCATGTCGGCAGAGGAAAAGAAGGTGTTTTCCGCATTTATGGACGCCCTGAAATAATTTGCCAACTCCTCTATGCATCTCCTTTCCCATGTGACCAAGGGCGCCACTAGAGCTGCTGGTACTGGCGTTTGCCATCGGGCAGCATGCCTGGCTCTGGCTCTGTGCATTTTCAGAACCCTTTAAGGCATCTTTTACGAATGCCTTGTATGACAGTTCCTCCCTTTTTGGGAAGTTGGTACGTGACACCTTGGTTCAGAGTGAGAAGGATGGGAAAACTATGCCATTGGGATCTGCTTTTCGGCCCCTTAACGATCCTTCTCTAGGAGCCAGTGAGAGACCAAGAAGATGTGGATGTTCTTCGTGTTTCACTGTTGCAGTCATCACATTTGGGTTATCCCTGCCAGGATAGCCCTTGGATGGCCCGAATACCAGAGGCTTACAATTTCTGCATCGGTTGATGTCACTTCAGGACTGACGTCATGTTGTCAGTAGTATAAAGTAAGGCAGCCGATGCCATTACACACCAGTCTTTCTTACCATGGAGCCTGAAGCAGAAGCAGTTGGCACAAGTACCGGTCGGCCACTATCTGAGTTTCGTCTTCTGAACTGAAGCTGAAGTCTTCTAAAGCTAAGTACCTCATTGGGGATCCTGTTTTCTTGCACTAACAAATTTAAGAAAAAGTGAACAATTGTCTCGCCTGTGGAAAGCAAATACCACACCGAGACTTTCATTCTTACTGCGTCACTAGCTTAGACCCAGATCATGACGTCCCCCGCTGTTGCTTTTGTGCTTTGTTCAATGCCAGAACTATACATCGTTGGGCCCTTATTGTGGCTAGATATTTTCCCTTACAGTCCTCTATTTCCGATATGACTTCGGTAAGCTATCCGACAGCAGATCTTCTGAAAAAACGTAAGGATAAAGACAGAGACAGACCACACAGATCCAAACCTACCGACGCTTCCGTTAAGCTAGTTGTTAGTTCTCTGGTCCTCAGTGAGGTGCTTTCCCAGCCCCTGATGCCCGCTTCTGTGGATTCGCAGGCCGCTACAGAGACCCTTTCAGAGTCTGGTATGCCACAAAACTCTTCTTCAACTAAGGATCCTGCGGTTGTCTCTCCCTTGGCTGGGTCCAGAGCTGCTGAGCAGGTATCAGCTTCCGAGGAAGTACTTCACTCTACCAATTCTCGACACAAACCGATGACTTCTTTTTGCGTCTACCGTTTTTTTGACAATGACCGAGTTTCTAAAGTCCAGGGTATGAACCACACCCAAAAAAAAAAACAACCCACTTTCAGGCACCTGCTTCCTTGCCTCAGTCTCAAATGCTTAAAATGGCAGAAAACCTTATGCTTATCAGGGGAAGCCAAGCTACCCCTTCCAAAAGAAAAAGAGATCTGTCCCCAGTAGTTTTGTCTGAACAGGAGTAGGATGACTCTGATGCATCTGAATATGAAGACATGCAACCCCTTTCTGTTTATAAGGATTCTGATGCAGAGGATTCCATTCCCTCAGCCTCTCCACCAGAGGACTTTTCCTTTGAGGAAACCTTTCATACCTTAAGGGAGCATTTCCAGTGGGAATGTCAGGACTACCTTCAGTCTAAAAAGAGACTCGGAGAATTCTTAGATCTTCCGCAGCACAGACCCCTGGCCATTCCCCCAGTCTTGGATGTTGTGGACGAAGTTTTCCTGGGATCCAGTTTGACTCCTGACACCCAGAATACGTGACGGGTATTATAGAGTCCCTTACTCACACAAATTTATTTTCAAAAATCCTACTGCTGACCCTGAGGTCATTTCTCAAGGGCCTAAAGTTATTAAAGCAACCTCTGCTAAGAATCCCACCCCCTCAGTTAGGGATTCCCGAGCAGTAGACTGGGTAAAAAAGTATACACCTCTGCTACTCTTGCTATCAGAGCACTACATTGGCAGTTCCATGTGCTACAATTTCAGCAACATACCATGGAACTCCTGAAACAAAAAGCGTCTTCTTTTCCTTCTTGGGCAGAATCTAAAGAGTTACAAGAGTTAATGCATTCTGCAATTCAAGTAACTAGGCACACCTTACACTGTGGTTTTGACACCTTAGAAGCTTCTTACAGGGCAGCAGTCACCGGTTCTGTCCTTAGAAGGCATGCATGGCTTAAGGAACAGCCCTTGCCAGACCATGTTAAATCTACATTGTTGGATGCACCCTTACGCAAAGACAACTTATTTGGCACTAAGGCAGAGGAGGTCTTAAAAAAGATGGAAGAAAAAGCTAAATCTGTGCAGACTGTTAAGGATTTCTTACAGGTCCAGCCACCCAGGTTAAGCAGGCATTGTCCCTCCAAGCACTGGTCCTTTCCTGCTCCCACCAGGTCAGTTCAGCCCAGACCCCATGGAAGCAGACCCCCCCCCCCCCAGACAACAGCCACAGGGAATGCAGAGATCAAAACAGTGGAATTCCTCCACTTCAAAAACAAGGAGTTCTAAGCCACCCCCTCATGGTAAGAACTCAGAATGACTCTCCTCCACCACCCCCTCTCTCTACCCACCTTTATTTACCCCTAGGAGGAAAACTCTCCTTTTATGCAAGCACCTGGCCGCCATTACCAGCCACCGCTGGGTCCTCAACATAGTGTCCCAGGGATACATATTTTCTTTCCACACTCTTCCAACCCCAAAAGGGTCCCAGATCTACTTCCAAACCAGTGGGCAAAGGCGCAAAAGCAAGTCCTTCCCTGGTCTCTATGAGGGAAATAGAGCATGTTCCGGCAGAACAGAAAGGCCAAGGTTTCTACTCCAGACTTTTTTTGGTACCCAGAAAAGAGGGCACCTGGTATCCCATCCTCTGTCTATCCATTCTAAATACCTTCCTGGTGATACCAAAATTCAAAATTCTCACCCTCCAACAACTGCTACCCATGCTCTCCAAGGATGCTTGGCTAGCCACCCTAGACCTAAAAGAGGCCTACCTCCACATTTCTATCAGGGAATCATGCAGGAAATACCTACATTTCAGGGCAGGATCTCTGCACTTTCATTTGGCTTATCTACAGAGTTTTCACAAAATGTCTGGCTCCGGCCATTGCCTTTTGCAGACAAAAGAATATCGAAATTTACCCATGTTTAGACAACTGCCTAATTCAGGAAGACTGTCAGGAAAAGCTACTCCAGCACCTGGCCTTTGTAAAGTCTCTACTGACCTCCCTAGGGTACACTATCAACGAAAAGAAATCCAAACTAGTACCCACCCAAAGGATTATATTCCTGGGAGCAAGCCTGGATACAGCATCCCAGAAGGCATTCCTTACACCAGAAAAGCAAACTTACCTGACAGCCTACTTCTCTCAACTAGCCACCAGACCCCAGTTATCTGCAAGGAAAATCCTGCAATCTCTGGGGTTCATGGCTTCTTGCATTCTACTCATTCCATTTGCCAGACTGCATATGAGAAAACTTCAGTGGTACCTAAAAAGCCTTTGGTGTCAACACTCTCAAGACCTGGAAACTCTTATACTCATGATACCTTGCCTCAAGAAAGATTTTCTTTGGGTGGGCAGCAGTATGCTCCCACAAAAAGGGACTACCTTTGTCACCACCCCCTGCTGCTCAGACCCTCACCACAGATGCATCAGACTATGCCTGGGGTGCACACCTGGACGGCAGGTGCATACAGGGCCAATGGAGCCCACAGAAAATCCATCTGCACATCAACCAAAAAGAGATGTTAGCTGTCCAGCACTCATTGACTGCTTTCAGGCCTCTTCTCTCCCCAGGGACTCTCCTGATCAAAACAGACAACATCACTGTGATTTGGTATATCAACAAGCAGGGAGGGACTCACTCCTGCCCTCTATACAAGCTGGCCATGACACTTTGGCACACAGCCTCTGCCATGAAACTAAACCTGTTAGCACAATTTCTGCCAAGTTCTCTATACTCTGTGGCAGATCACTTAAGCAGAAATCTTCTGGACCCACACGAGTGGAAGCTAGACAAAAGAACCTTCACCGTAATAACTCAAAATCGAAGGTCGACCTCTTTGCCTCCCACACCAACCATCAGCTCAGCAAGTTCTGCACCAGGGAGCATCACAACATGGCTTGGAAAGTGGGATGCCCTGTCGTTCCCCTGGGTCACTCTACCTGTCTGTGCCTTTCCTCCACTACCTCTCATTGTCAGGGTACTGCTCAAAATAAGGGAGGAAAAACCAAGGGCAATTCGTATTGCTCCAGACTAGCCTTGCCAGCACTGATACCCACTGCTGCACAGCCTGTCCCCACTGCCAACATGGCATCTCACTCAGACCCCAACCCTCCTGACCCAGAGGGAAAGAGAATTCATGCATCCCCAATTGCAGGCCCTCAGTTTGGCAGCTTGGCATATTCCCTGACCACTGATCAGTTTGCCAACCTAAGTAAACAGGTACCAGATGTTATACGTGAGGCCAGATGCCCTAGCACTAGAAAGCCTTATGCTGACAAATGGAAAAGGTTCTGCACCTGGATTCAGGCTAAGGGGGCTGATATGGCACACCGCTCACTCCCTGTCATCCTGGATTAACTAGCTGACATCCTACACAGTGGTCTCTCTTTTTCCTCTATTAAAATTCATGCCTCTGCTCATTTCCTCACTGAGCAGCCCCTTTTTTCACACCCTCTGAACAAACAATTCCTAAGAGGGACTAGCAACTTGAGGCCACCCAGAAGAGCACCTACCCCAGCTTGGGACCTTAACTTTGTGTTGCAAAAGCTCACCCTGCCCCCCTTCGAACCAGCATCTTCAGCAGAGTTAAAATGTCTCTCCTGGAAGACAGCTTTTCTTCTGGCCATCACTTCAGCCAGAAGGGTCTCCAAGCTACACGCACTCATGGCTGTGGACCCCTTCATCATCTTCCATGCTGACAGGGTTTCCCTCAGGACTAACCCAGCCTTCATGCCCAAAGTGATGTCCAGTGTGGCTCTCAACCAATCGGTTCATTTGCCCACCTTTTTCCCTAACCCACAGAAGAAGGGTAAAGGATCCTGAACTCTCTAGATGTGCACATACAGCTCAGATTCTTTATAGACAGGACTAAATCATTCAGAAAGTCTGATCAATTGCTGGTTAGCTTTGCTGCAGGGGCAGAGGGCAAAGCCATCTCCAAACAAACAATTTCTAAATGGATAGCACACTGCATCCATTTCTGTTACAAGCAACATGGAAAGCCACCCCCTAAGGGGGACAGGACTCACTCCACCAGAGCAGCTTTCCTCAGAGGTGTCCCCACCAGGGACATCCTGAAGGCTGCCACTTGGACATCTGTTCACACTTTCACCAAACATTACCACCTGCCTATCTTCTCCAAATCCATAGCAGGTTTTGCCACTGCAGTCTTGCAGGACATCCTAGCCCAGCCCCTAGTCTCCTTGACTGCCTCCACCCTTTTCCTCAGCTTTGCGAATCAACCCAAATGTGATGACTGCAACAGTGAAACACGAAGAACATAGTACAGTTATGTACACTTACCATAAATGTAAATGCTCAAGTGTATTCACTGTTGCAGTCCTGGTTTCCCTCCCTCCATCCCTCTCTTCTCTCCTTACAAGAGACATTTTGGTATTTACTTTCTACTGGTGTGGGGATGTTCTTCATGTTTCACTGTTGCAGTCATTACATGTGGGTAATCTGCTTGCAGGTTGCCCTCAGTCGGCCTGAATAACAAAGTCTTGGGTCCTGCGTCGGTTGCTGTCTCCTCTTCCATGACGTCAGGTCGTCAGGGGTATAAAACATGCAGCCGATGCCATTTTATCCAGTCTTTCTTGCCGCATAGTGCCCGAAGCAGAAGCAGTTCGCAAGTGCCAGTCGGCTGACTTCTGAAATTTTTGTATTCGAGTTTCAGAACCGAAGTCTTCAAACTAAAGCTAAGTACCCCGTTGGGGAAACTTTTTCTTGCTCCTCACAGATGTCAGTAAAAGTTAATAATTGCATTACTTGTGGGAAGCAAATACCTCATAAGGATTTTTATTTGTACTGTATTCCTTGCCTAGGCCCAGATCACAACATGCCTTGCTGTCGGTTTTGTGCTAGATTTAACCAACGCACTATTAAGCGTTAGTATATTTTTGCTTCTAAATATTTTGGTTCAAGATTTAATTATCCTGAAATGTCGTCGGTTAGCAATCCGACTATCGGAGTTCATAAAAAACGCAAAGAAAAAGACAGACACAGACTGTCGAGGTCCAAAACTGACAACGAAGCTTCTCCTAAGCCAGTCGCCATTTCACCGGTAGTCAGTGAGACGCTTTCGCAGCCCCTGATACTCGCTACTTTTGAGTCGTAAGTCTCTACCGAGACCCATTCGGAGTCCAGTATGCCGCGAGTATCTGAGTACTGAACCCGCGGATGTCTCTCCCTTGGATGGATCCGGAGTCGCTGAGCAGGCACCGGCTTCTGAGGGTGTTTTCAGGCCTCAACATTTTTATATTAAACTGACACCAGCAACAAAAACAAGGTCAAAAACAACTTCTATGTCTAAAATACTGACTAATGTGCTACTTGCTCAGGCCCCTATGCCTAAAAAAAAGATTATCAAAATGGCTGGGTTCCCAACCCCCTGCTAAGAGGCCTAGGCAAGGCACTGATTTTATGAATCTTCAGATCGGGTTTGCTTTTCTTCTGATTCCTCTTTTGGCCAGGTATTTTCTGTTCCACCCTGTGAGGATTCTGATGCAGAGGAATCCATCCCATCTGCATTTCCACCTGAGGATTACTCTTTTGGAGAGACTTTGCATACTTTAAGGGAACATTTTCACTGGGAGAGTCGGGGCTTCTCTGAATCAAAAAAGAGGCTTAGGGATTTCCTTCTTCCTCAGCATAGACCTTTGGCAATACCTCCTGTATCAGACATTGTGGATGATGTGTTCTCGGAATCAAGCATGGCTCCTGATTCCCTGCCTCCGGCTCCTAGTAAGCCAGACAGATATTACAGGGTTCCTGACTCCCACAAATTTCTTTTCAAAAATCCTGCTGCTGATCTGAGACTATTTCTCAGGGTCCCAAGGTTGTAAAGGCCTCTACAGCCAAAAATCCTACTCCTGATAGAGATTCCAGGGCACTGGATAGCTGGGGTAAGAAGGTTTATACGTCTGCAACCTTGGCAATCGGGTCTTTAAACTGCCAGTTTCATATGCTTAAATATCAACAGCATGTTTTGGGCTTACTGAAACAGAAAGTGATGTTGATTTCTGATTGTGTGGAAAATAGAGTTACAGGAATTATTGCATTCAGCAGAACAAGGTAGAAAGCATAGTTTGCAATGTGGTTTTGATTCCTTGGAGGCCTCTTGTAGGACCGCCGTTATTGGATCTGTGATTAGAAGGCATGCCTGGCTCAAGGAGCAAAATCTGCCTGATTATGTTAAAGCTAAATTGTTGGATGCTCCTTTGCAGCATGATCCTCTGATTGGTAATAAGGCAGAAGAGGTTTTAAAGAAAATGGAAGACAAAGCTAAATCTATGCAAACTGTAAAATATTTCTTGCAAGTGCAGCCACCCAGGTTCAGTAGGCATTGGCCTACTAAAAATTAGTCCTTTCCTATGTCCAACAGAGCCACTCAGGGCAAATCCAGGTGCTCAAAAGGCTCTAGATACCAATCACAGGGTTCATACAGGTCAAAGCAATGGGGTGCCTCCACCTCCAAATCTGGAGGAAAATGCACAGCCCTACAGTAAGCAGTCTCAATGACTTTCCTCTAACATCACCAAACACTTACCTTTTGGCAGCCCCCTTGGGGAAAACTAGCACTTCATGCTCAAAATTGGCAGTTAATTACCCAGGACAAGTGGGTATTAAACATAGTATCCCAGGGATACAGATTTCATTTCCATACTTTGCCACTTCCAAATGGATGGCCGGATCTGCCACAAAACCAGTGGGCAGAGGCCCAGAAACAAGCCATGTCCCTCATGGATATGGGGGCTATTCATCCTGTACCAGAAAAGGAAAAAGGACAAGGTTTTTATTCAAGACTTTTCCTGGTACCCAGAAAAGACCATTCATGGCGTTCAATACTGGACTTATCGATTTTGAACACGTTCCTGGACATTCCAAAATTCAAAATGCAGACTTTTCAACAGCTACTGCCTATGCTAGGCAGGAATGCTGGGTTAGTAACTCTAGACTTAAGAGGCATATCTGCATATCCCAATAATGGAATCATGCAGAAGATACCTCCGCTTCTAAAGCAGGTTTTTTTGCATTACCAATTCTCTGCACTGCCCTTTGGCTTATCTACTGCGCCCAGGGTCTTTACAAAGTGCCTGGCACCAGTAATTGCATTCTGCAGACAAAGAAACATTCCAATTTATCCTTATCTGGACGATTGTCTCTTTCAAGCAGAGGACAAGGACACTCTTCTTCAACATCTGGCATTTGTAAAAAGACTTCTAGCATGCCTAGGGTACACCATAAACGAAAAGAAATCACAAATGGTACCCTCTCAAATAATTACATTCCTGGGTGCAAGCTTGAATACAACTGACCAGATGGCTAACCTCACGCCAGACAAACAAAGGCAACTGATAACATACTTTGAACAAATGGCAACAAAAGCCCAGTTATCTGCAAGACAAATTCTGCAGGTTTTGGGGTTCATGGCATCCTGTATTCTACTAATTCCATATGCGAGACTGCATATGAGGAAACTTCAATGGTACCTAAAAGTTTATGGACTCAACATTGTCACAGTCTGGAAACAACGATTCCTCTCATTACCTGCCTGCAACAGGAGTTTCTTTGGTGAGCAGACACATGTCACCAGAACAAGGGACTGTCATTCACTCTATCCCCTGCCACCCAAACCCTAACTACAGATGCATCAGACTATGCTTGGGGGCCCACCTGGCAGGGAGATGCATTCAGGGCAAATGGAGCCCAAACCAAATGCATCTGCATGTCAACCAGAAAGAGATGCTAGCTGTTCAGAATGCTCTGACAGCTTTCAAAGACTTACTTCATCCATGACAACTATTGATAAAGACTGACAACACCACAGTTATGTGGTACATAAACAAGCAGAGGGGTACACATTCCTACCCCCTTTGCAGACTAGCCATGGCCTTGAGGAACACAGCCTTGACTTACCAAATACATCTTCAAGCTGAATTCCTGCCAGGAAAGCAAAATACTCTGGCAGACGACCTAAGCAGAAATCTTATGGACTTGCATAAATGGAAAGTGGATCCACATGTAAGGCCTCCCAGAAGATCACCAGCTCTTGCATGGGACCTCCATTTTGTGCTGGAAAAATTCACCCTGCCTCCTTTTGAACCAACAGCTACTGCAGATATAAAATTTCTATCTTGGAAAACAGCTTTTCTCTTGGCAGTCACTTCAGCAAGAAGGGTTTCAGAACTCTCATGGCAGTGGAGCCTGTTATTACATTTTACCCGGATAGGGTGTCCCTCAGGACCAATCCTTTTATGCCTAAGGTGGTATCCAGTGTGGCTCTTAACCAGATCATTCACCTGCCAACATATTAACCCAAATCCGCAGAACAAGGGGGAGCGGATTCTGCATTTATTGGATGTACACAGACAGCTAAGATTCTACTTAAACAGGACCAAATCTTTAAGAAAGTTTGAGCAACTACTTGTAGCATTTGCTGCAGGGTCAGAGGGGAAGGCTATATCAAAGCAGACTGTTTCTAAGTGGATAAGACACTGCATTCATTTCTGCTATTTGCACCATGGTAAACCTGTGCCCAAGGGAATCAGATCACATTCCACCAGGGCTGCCTCTACTTCAGCAGCTTTTCTCAGAGGGGTCCCAACAAAAGACATTCTAGAAGCTGCTACTTGGAGCTCTGTTCATACCTTCACAAAGCATCATCATTACCTCTCTTCTCCAAATCCAAGGCAGGCTTTGCCACTGCAGTCCTGCAGGGCCGTATAGCCGCTCTTAATGCTGTTTAGTTCCATCCTCCCATCCATAGCTTTGGGATTCTACCCAAATGTAATGACTGCAACAGTGAAACATGAAGAACATAGTACAGTTGTGTACACTTACCATAAATGTAGATGTTCGAGTGTATTCACTATTGCAGTCCGGGTTACCCACCCGCCATCCCCCTTTTCTATACCTCTTCTTTCCTTCATTATACTCCAAAGCCTTTGTGATGTATTTGCCTTTAGTTGAAGGTAAAGTTTATGATGTTCTTCGTGTTTCACTGTTGCAGTCATTACATTTGGGTTATCCTGCTGGCAGGTTGCCCTCAGTCGGCCTGAATTCCAAAGTCTTGGGTCCTGCGTCAGTTGCTGTCACCTCTTCCCTGACGTCAGGGATATAAAAGATGCAGCCGATGCCATTTTATACAGTCTTTCTTGCCGCGCGGTGCCCAAAGCAGAAGCAGTTCGCAAGTGCCGGTCGGCCGACTCCTGAAATTTTTGTGTTTGAATTTCAGATCCGAAGTCTTCATTAAAAGCTAAGTACCCCATTGGAGAAACTTTTTTCTTGCTCTAGACCGATGTCAGAAAATAATTGTATTTCTTGTGGGAAGCAAATACCTCATAAGGGCTTTCATTCTTACTGTATTCCTTGCCTAGGCCTTGACCACGACGTTGCTAGTTGTTGGTTTTGTGCTAGATTTAACCAACGCACTATTAAGCATTGGTACGATTTTGCATTAAGGTATTTTGGGCGAAGAATTAATTATACAATGTTGTCGGATAGCCATCCGACTACCGAAGTTCACAAAAAACACAAAGAAAAAGAAAAGGACAGGCAACCGAGGTCCAAAACTGACAACGAAGCTTCTCCTAAGCAAGTCGCCGGTTCTCAGTGAGGCACTTTCGCAGCCCCTGACTCCCGCTACTTTAGAGTCGCAGGTTGCTACCGACTCCCACGTGGAATCGACCAGGCCGCAGGAAACGCAAGGTATTGGAGCCTCTGAGATTATTCCCTCAGATGGGTCCGGAGCTACTGAGCAGGCATTGGCTTCTGAGGGTGTATTCAGTCCTAAACAATTGTATATTAAATCGACTTCAAAGACTAAAACACCTTTAAAGGCAAAGAAACAAGTTCATCAGTCAGAAGGACAGGCCTCCATGCCCAAAAAACAGATGCTCAAAATGGCCGAAGACTTAATTACCTTGATCAGGGGTTCCCATCCCCCTCCTGATAAGAGGCCTAGACAAGAGAGAGAGAGACTATGAATCTTCAGATTAGGTTTCCATTTCTTCTGATTCGTCTTCTGATCAGGAGTATTCTCTTCCCCCCCTATGAGGATTCTGATGCTGAAGAATCAATTCCTTCAGCTTCTCCTCCTATGGACTACTCTTTTGGGGAAACTTTGCATACCATGAGGGAGCACTTCCACTGGGAGAGCCAAGATTTTTCAGAATCTAAGAAAAAGCTCAGAGACTTCCTTTTACTACCTCAACACAGGCCACTGGCTATTCCACATGTTGGACATTGTAGATGTGTTCTCTGAGTCTAGTCTGACCCCTGACTCTTTACCTCCAGCTCCTGTTAAGCCAGACAGATACTACAGCGTCCCTGACTCTCATAAATTCCTTTTCAAAAATCCTACTGCAGACCCAGAAACTATTTCTCAGGGTCCAAAAAGGGTCAAGGCTTCTACTGCAAAAAATCCTACCTCCTCTGACAGGGATTCTAGGGCTCTGGATAGATGGGGGAAAAAAGATTTACACATCTGCTACTTTGGCTACAAGGGCCTTAAATTGCCAGTTTCATATGCTTAAATATCAGCAATATATCATGACACTGCTTAAACAGAAAATGATGGCAAATTCTGAATGTGCAGAAAACAAAGAAATGCAGGATTTATTGCATGCAGCTGAACAAGTTGGAAAGCATAGTTTGCAATGTGGGTTTGATTCTCTGGAGGCCTCCTGCAGGGCCGCTGTTACGGGTTCTGTCATTAGGAGGCATGCTTGGTTAAAGGAACAAAATTTGTCTGACCATGTTAAAGCAAAATTATTAGATGCTCCTTTACAACATGATACCTTGTTTGGTGTTAAGGCAGAAGAGGTGTTAAAGAAAATGGAGGACAAAGCTAAATCTATGCAAACGGTCAATGATTTCTTACAGGTACAGCCACCTAGATTTAGCAGACACTGGCCTACAAAGAATTGGTCCTTTCCAGTCTAAGACCTCAAAGGGGCAGATCCAGACGCCCTAGAGGCAGATTACAGCCGCAAGGAATCCTACAGGTTTAAGCAGTGGAGTGCTTCTACCTCCAAAGGTGTAGAGGACAAATCACAATCATACAGGAAACCGTCCCAATGACTTCCCCCTGCCTGCACCAAGCACTTTTCTTCTGGCAGCACCCTTAGGGGGAAAACTAACACTTTTTCTCAAAATTGGCACATTATAACCCAGGACAAATGGGTTCTAGACATAGTGTCACAAGGCTACAAGTTTCATTTTCATACCCTGCCAAGGGCAAACGGTTGGCCAGACCCGCCAAAAAATCAATGGGCAGAGGCTCAAAAACAAGTTGCAGCTCTCATGGACATGAGAGCTAGTCAACAAGTACCACAGCAAGAGCAGGGACAAGGATTTTACTCAAGACTGTTCTTGGTGCCCAGAAAGGACAAAGCATGGGAGACCAATACTGACCTATCTATTCTAAACACTTTCCTGAATATACCAAAATTCAAGATGTTGACCTTACAGCAGCTTCTGCCCATGCTGGGCAGCAAGGCTTGGCTTGTTACTTTAGACCTAAAAGAGGCATACCTGCATGTCCCAATCAGACAGTCATGCAGAAGATACCTCAGATTCAAGGCTGGCTCAAAGCATTACGAATTCTCTGCACTGCCCTTTGGCTTATCTACTGCGCCCAGGGTCTTCACAAAGTGCCTGGCACCAGTAATTGCTTACTGCAGACAAAGAGGAATACAAGTATATCCTCACTTGGACGACTGCCTCATACAAGCAGAGAACAAGGACACTCTACTACAGCATCTGACTTTTGTGATAAGACTTTTAACAGGCCTAGGGTACACAGTCAACAAAAAGAAATCAAAACTAGTACCCTCTCAAGAGATAATATTCCTGGGTGCAAGCTTAAATACAGCTGCCCAGATGACTTATCTCACTTCAGACAAACAAAGGCAACTGACTACCTATTTCAAGGAAATGGCAGAAAAGGCCCAGTTATCTGCAAGAAAAATTCTGTAGGCTTTGGGCTTCATGGCATCCTGCATCTTACTAATTCCATATGCAAGACTGCATATGAGGAAAATTCAATGGTACCTAAAAAGTGTCTGGACACAACATTGCCACAGCCTGGAAACAATGATTACTCTAATTCCCTGCCTGCAGCAGGAATTTCGATGGTGGGCAAAGGCTTGTCACCAAAACAAGGGACAGCCATTCTCACTACCCCCCAGCCAGGCAGAGCCTAACGACGGATGCATCTGATTATGCCTGTGGGGCACACATGGCAGGAAGAGGCATTCAGGGCACCTGGTCCACAAACCGAAAGCATCTACATATCAATCAAAAAGAGATGCTAGCTGTTCAAAATGCCCTGACAGCCTTCAAGGACTTACTTCATCTGGGACAACTGCTGATAAAGACAGACAACACCATGGTCATGTGGTACATAAACAAGCAGGGGGGCACTCATTCTTACCCCCTGTGCAGACTAGCCATGGCTTTATGGGACACAGCATTGACTTACCAAGTTCATCTGCAGGCACAATTCCTGCCAGGAAAGGAAAATACTCTGGCAGACGAACTAAGCAGAAACCTCATGGATCCCCACGAGTAGCACCTGGATCCACAAGTCGTCAGCATGATAACAATGAAATGGGGATGCCCGGACATAGATCTATTTGCCTCTCCTCAAAACAATCAACTAAAAAGATTCTGCACATGGACTTATCACAGACAAGCTTGGAAAGTGGACGCCTTATCTTTCAACTGGACAAACCTATCAGTATATGCCTTTCCTCCACTGCCTCTCCTTCCCAAGGTACTCCTAAAGGTCAGGCAGGAGAAACCAAAAATTATTCTGATTGCCCCAGACTGGCCACGCCAGTACTGGTATCCGATCTTAAGGAAATTGTCCCAATGCCCAGTCTGGACCCTACCTCAGATACCTCATCTACTGTCCCAGCAAAACAATCAGATTCTGCACAGCCAACTCAGGACCCTAAACCTGGCAGCATGGCGGATAATGTAGCCATACAAACCACACCTCTCAGTAAAGCTGTGATGAATGTCATTTTAGAAGCCAGAAGGCCTAGTACTAGAAAATCCTATGCTGGGAAATGGAAGATATTTTGTGCTTGGAACCAAGCTCAAGGAACTGATACAGCTGTCCCAAATATTCCTCAGATTTTGCAATATTTAACTGAGATGCTGGGCAAAGGCCTATCTTTTTCATCAATTAAAATCCATGCCTCTGCCATTTCGGCTCATTACAATACAGAGCCACCACTCTTTTCTCATTCTTTATTAAGGCTGTACCTCAGAGGAGCCAAAAACTTAAGGACTCCAAGGAGAACGCCAATACCTGCATGGGACCTCATTTATGTCTTGGAAAAACTCACCTTACCTCCTTTTGAGCCAGCTGCTACTGCGGACATAAATTTCTTATCTTGGAAAACAATAACTTCTGCAAGACGAGTTTCAGAGCTACAGGCTCTCATGGCTGTGGAACCCTTTGTCATTTTCTATTCAGACAGGGTCTCTCTGAGAGCAAACCCTACGTTTATGCCTAAGGTAGTATCCAGTGTAGCCCTTAACCAAACAATTCATTTGCCAACCTTTTATCCAAATCCACAGAACAAGGAGGAGAAAATTCTGCATTCTTTGGACGTACACAGACAACTAAGATTCTACTTGGACAAGTTTTCAAAAAGACAGAGCAATTACTAGTTGCATATGCCACAGCATCACAAGGAAAGGCCATCTCCAAGCAGACTATTTCAAAGTGGATAGGTCACTGCATTCGTTTCTGCTACTAACAGCATGGCAAACCAGTGCCTAAGGGCATTAGGCCACATTCAACCAGAGCTGCAGCCACTTCTGCAGCCTTTCTCAGGGGAGTACCAACCAAAGACATTTTGGAGGCTGCTACTTGGAGTTCAGTGCATACCTTTACAAAACATTACAATCTGCTTCTTTACTCTAAATCCAGGGCAGGCTTTGCCACTGCAGTTCTGCAGGGCCTCATAGTCGCTCCAAATGCTGTTTAGCTCCAGCCCCCCAACCATAGCTTAGGGACTCAACCCAAATGTAATGACTGCAACAGTGAAACACGAAGAACATAGTACAGTTGTGTACACTTACCATAAATGTAGATGTTGGAGTGTATTCACTGTTGCAGTCCAGGTTACCCACCCGCCATCCCCCTTATTTTTGCTGGAACTTATCTTTACTTCTCTAATCTATACAACCTAGGTGGTGTATTTGCTTATAGATGGAGATAAAGCTTATTTTGGTGCATGTATGTTTTTCTTACATAATTTTAGCCTACCTTTTTGGGGGCACCTGACATCTGGGGCAAGAAAAACTAAATAAAATGATGTCTGCTGCATCTTTTATACCCCTGACGTCAGGGAAGAGGCGACAGCAACCGACACAGGACCCAAGACTTTGGAATTCAGGCTGACTGAGGGCACCCTGCCAGCAGGATAACCCAAATGTAATGACTGCAACAGTGAATACACTCAAACATCTACATTTATGGTAAGTGTACACAATTGTACTTTCTTCCATCATAACCTGGCTCCCACTTGGGAGCTCCTGACAGTTAGGGCATAAAAAACTGATGTGATGGCATTGGCTGCCTTACTTTATACTACTGACGACCTGACGTCAGTCCTGAAGCGACAGCAACCGACACAGAAATACTAAGCCTCTGGTATTCGGGCCGGCCAAGGGCTACTCTGGCAGGGGTAACCCAAATGTTATGACTGCAGCAGTGAATACACTCGAACATCTACATTTATGGTAGGTGTACCCAACTGTTCTTTTCAGAAATCTTAGAGTTTTTCCCAGGACACTCAGGACTCATCTTCCCCCAGGGGCAGGGGGGGGATTTGAAAGACGCCGCCTTAGAGGCAGAGTGGGTCGGAGAAATCATGGGTCTCTAGAGCCTTTCTCGGAGAGACCCGCGCAGCAACCCTGAAGGGTTGCCCGGCTGCTCATCACTGGAGGCAGTCGGGGGCCATCTCTTGCTTCACCTAACAACGTTGGGAGTCCATCATGAAAGATCGTTGGGTGTTGCAAATTATATCCAGGGACTATTCAGTCGCCTTTCTTGAGTCACCACCATCGCCCAAACAACTCCTGGACATTCCACCTATGCACAGGGAGGATGCAGCACTGGAAATTGCAAAGCTGCTAAGAAAGCGTGTCATCCAACCTGTTCCCCAAGACCACTCTGTTTTAGGCATTTATTCCAGGTTCTTTTTGGTGCCAAAGTAGACTGGGGACCTAAGACCCAGTCTGGATCTCTCCATCTTAAACCTGTCAGTGGCCAAGACGAAGTTCGGATGGTTACCCTTCAATGTAGCCTTCCCTTCCTGAAGGAGAATGATTGGCTGTGCTCGATCGACCTCCAGGATGCATACTATCACATCAAGATGGACAGGCACTCTTGGAGGTTTCTCCCCTTCCCATTAGGAGCCAGTCATTACCAGTTCAGAGCACTTCCCTTTGGTCTCACCACAGCCCTCAGGATGTTCACCAAAATAATGTCAGTAGTAGTAGTTCACCTCTGAGACTCCAGGGCATACATGTCTTCCCCTACCTGGACGATTGGATCCTTGCTGCCCCTGGCAGGTATCAACTCTGTCAAGCAAGGGATTCCTTTCTCCTCCTAGCCCAGCAGTTAGGCATTACCATCAACCTCAACAGGTCGTCTATAGCCCCCAGTTCAAGTATTAAACTTCATTGGGGCTTGGCTGGACACAGTTCAAGCCAAAGATTTTTCTTACTCCAGGCAGGATACAGTCTCAGAAGCTACATGTTCTTTGCATTCTTCAAACTCGGTCGCCAATGGCAGAAATAGTATTATGGACGTTGGAATCCATGAAGGCCACGATCAGTCCTTTTTGCCTATGGCACGTTTTCACATGCGGACTCTTCGGTGGACCCTTGCAGTACAATGGTCCATGTTAGATCTCCTGTTGACTCACCCTGTTTGAATCTCTTGAGTGTACATTGACTCTCTTCTGTGGTGGATTCATTCCTCAGACCTTGTTCAGGGTCGTCACTTTCTTTCACTTTCCCCACAGCCACAGTGACTACAGATGCTTCCCTGCTAGGGTGGGGGGCACTGATCGGGAAGGACAGATTGCATATGAATGTCCTGGACATTAGGGCAGTGGTTCTAGCATTGCAGGCTCTCCATGCGTATCTTCCCCAGGAAAGATTGCTATCCAGACGGACAATATGTCGGTGGTCTGGTACATCAACAAGCAAGGGCGAAACAAATCTTATCCCCTGTGTCACAAAGCCATGAGAGTATAGGAGTGGGTGGTCTCAACTGGCTGTTTTCTGGTGGCAGTGCACATTCCAGGTAGGTCCAGCATTCTAGCAAACAGGCTCAGCAGGTCTATTCTGATGCTTTACGAGTGGTCTCTGAATCCTTCAGTAGCGGAACAGATCTTTCACAAGTGGGGTCAGCCTTGCTGCAATCTCTTCGCCTCTCCTTCCAACAGATATTTCACAAGTGGGGTCAGCCTTGCTGTGATCTCTTTGCCTCTCCTTCCAACACAAAATGCAGTGAGTTTTTCGCTCTGAACCCCCTACCTGGGAAAGCCCCCAGAGATGCTCCGATTCATGCTTGGCCCCCCAGTTTTCTGTATGCTTATCCTCTTCCCTTAATACCAAAATTCCTTCAGAAAGCTCACACGCTGGGGAGCCTAGTTATCCTCATTGCCCAATTCTGGTCTCGTCAAGTCTGATTTCTCTCTCTGTGATCTCATCTGATGGCTCCACCATGGATGTTGGATTCATTTCTGGATCTCATCCCTCATCCCTCAGGGATTCCCCATCCAGTACTGGACAGTGTGAAGCTCACTGCTTGGCTTCTGCAGTTCCTCTGATAGTCAGGACTCTGCTTATTTCCACCTGTCAAAAGGATCCTGGTGGCAGCTCATAAGTCTTCCACCAGAAAGGTGTACTCCAACAAATTGAGAAGTTTTTCAATCTGGGCTTCGCAGCGTGCCCTAGATCCCTAAAGTGCCCCAGTTTCCGTGGTGATGGAATTTTTAACTGGGATCTTTCAGCAAGGTGCCAGTTTTTCTACGGTCACGGTCCAACTTGCTGCGATTTCTAATTTTCATGTAGGTGATAATATGGTTTCCTTAGCATCATCAGAGCTTTGCAAGGCCTTACTCAAATGCACCTTTATTCTTCGACCCCTCTGAAGGACCCTGTGCCACTGTGGGATCTTACGTTAGTACTACAGGCTTTAGTTTCTACCTCCCTTTGAACAGTCAGCCTCAGTGGATCTACCATTTTTGTCCTGGAAGATGACTTTTCTTGGTTGCTATTACTTCTGCCAGGAGAGTTTTGGAACTTCAACCATTGTCAGTCAGAGTTCCTTATATGATTTTTCATAAGGACATGGTGTCCTTGCATACTAATCGATCCTTTCTTCCTAAAGTAGCTTAGGAATGCAACATTAATAAGGTGATTACTGTCCTCATCTTCTTCCCAAAGTTTCAAAATAAGGGAGAATACAAATTGCATTTATTGGATGTGCACAGACAGTTGGATTTCTACCTGCATAGGACTAAGGCCTTTCGTAAATTCGACCAAATCTTGATTCCCTACTCTCAACCCTTTTTAGGGAAACCAGTATCTAAGGTCACTATCGCCCATTGTATTTCCCAGTGCATTATTCGGGTGCATTCTGCCAGAGGTATATCCCTGCCAGGTCATGTGAAGGCACAGTCTACCAGATCTTTGGCTACTTCAGCGGCCTTTTGGTCCAGAGTTTCGTTAGACGATATTTGCTCTGCGGCTACTTGGGCCTCATCTCATACCTTCATCTCGCATTATAAGTTGGACATTATATCCAGTAACAGGGCATCCTTTGGCTCCATTCTGCTCTGAAATATCCTTCCATGAGGGCCTCCCAGGTGTTTAGTAGCTGGGGACTCTGTCTACAGGTTGAAGACCAAATGAAGATAAAGAAGTTAATGTACTCACCATAACGTTCCATCTGAGTTGTTGTTCTTCATTTGTCTTCAACTTTCCCTCCCTCCCTCCTTCCCTCTGCCGTGTGTAAACTGTGTGGTGGTCTTACAATTACAGGAGGTGGACACCATTAGGGTGCCTCTTATCCTCCTCCTTGCTCATGGACTTTCTGGTATGGGACAAGGTGTGTTGGGTCGTGTACGAATACTAGACTGGGCAGCAAACTTGATCTGAAGAGTGGAAGGAGACAGGGTGTGTATGGGTAGGGGAGGAGATTAGAGCTGTGATCAGATGCTGGATATGTGGTCGAGTCGGATCCCAGCCAGATCCTGGGACCCACAGGTTGAAGACAAATGAAGAACAACAACTCGGATGGAACGTTATGGTGAGTACATAACTTCTTTTTTCCTGATAAAAGCTTATTTCTCCCCAGATTCTGCTGTGCTCCTTAGCAGTAGTTTAAGTGAAATTTTAATTACTTACCATTGTAATCATGTTCCCCTGCCAGTAACCCCTTACTACTGCATATATACCATTTTTCCTTCTGTCACTTTTGGGACCCCTCTCACCATCAGTATGCATACTTTCCTTTTTTCTTTGAACCCTGATATTCTGCTAAATGTTCACCTTTAAGTCCTTTTTTGACATATTTCCATGTTCATTTCTTTCCAGCTGCATTTCTTGTAACATTACTATTTGCAACCTTCACTTAATAGAATCCAGCACTATTTGCTTTATTGTCTACACCTGTAAGGCTGTTTACAGTCAACAAACCAGCCATTCTAATAAAAGCTATTACTCCCCCAATGGTTCTTTAGAGAAAATAAATAAATAAATAAATGTGTATGTATGTGTGTGTGTGTGTATGTATATATATATATATATATATATATATATACATATATATATATGTATATATATATATATATATGTATATATATATTTTGTTTGAACCTGTGCCACATTTTCTCAGACTTTTCACAGAAATATAAAAACGAATATGTATATATATATATATATACATAGCTGATCTTGCATGCAGTTGCTTCTTATTTTTGTTTGAACCTGTGCCACATTTTCTCAGACTTTTCACAGAAATATAAAAACGAAAGCAAAACACAAAATACATTTTCAGAAAAGAACTTTTAACTCGCAACAAACACACACTGTATAATTCTAAAGCTAAAGTTAACCATGCTTATGCACATGTTAAAGCATGTGTTCCCACTTGCACAGATGACTTGCTGTTCTTGTCTTCTTTCTAGTCCCCTCCCACATGTGAAAATCAACTGAAATGCTTTCAGTAAGTATTCATTTTTAGCTTTAAGAAAAAGTATACAGACTACCCTTAAGTAAACAGTTGTGCACTGTTATATGTAATGCATTAAAGAATTAAGGCTGTTGGTGAGGCGGCTGCTTGTATAATTGCTTGTCCCACAGTTTCAAACTTCATTTCTTATTTTGCTTTTATTTTTATTGAATTCCTTGCCAATAGCCCTTTAAAAGGTAATTACATTGAACCTTGCAGAGTCCACTCAAAACACACTATTTTACTGAAATGCCTACCAGTATTATTTAAAAGCTTGAACTGATGTTGCCTTTTTCATCCAGTTGAAGCTTTGGATACCCAGATGTGAGTTTGAACTTGTGGATCCAGGGCTTTTGACTCCTCTCCTATCCGTAATTCCTACTCTCCCACAGAACCACCTCAGATCTTGTTTGCTGCCTGTCTTGGACAGTCATGTTTTCGAGGGCTCTACTCAACAGCAATTTTCTGTCAAGTTAGAGAAATCTTTTGAATATTTTTCTCTCTTACCATTGATATTTATGTACATGTTCTCTAGTAATATATCTCCTTTTCCTCCCCTAAAAAATCTTTTTCTAGCTTTAAATAATTTAGGATTATTTAGAGTTTATTTAGATAGTTTGTTGCATGTTTACAAGAGTAGTTCTAGATAGCCGTTTTATACATTATATATAAATCAGGCCTAAAGTTTGTTTCTAGAATAGTTTTCTCTATTGTAGTTATTTTTGTTGCTTCTGCCCTTCTTTTCAAACATGTCTGATAAGAGCTTTAAGAAGTTTACAGCTTACGGCCATAAAATTCTGCTTCAGGACCCACACTCCTGTGTGCCCTTTCTAGGTGCAGCATACTTGGATATGCTGAGTGCTTGTAGTCTAGCACCATCTTCTTCCCAAGCTAAATCTGTGCATAAGCAAAAGCAGAAGGATAAACACAAGAACAAAGAAAAATTACAAGGCAAGACTTCTGAAAAAGGCCAGAGAAGACCAGGAAGTGGTCTCCTGACCTATTGGTACCATTGGGTCTGGCATAGAATATATCTAAACAAACAAATCCACTAGCTTCTCAGATCCATTCTCCTACTGCTCCACATCAGTTCCCCCCAGAGCCAGTTAGTCCATGGCTCCATTATACAATACTACAAGACAGAGATCCATTGAGACCTCAGTTGCTAGTATTATCAGCAAGGTCTATTCATTCTTCAAGGGAGCGTTACCAAGGTAGATGTCAGTAGGATGAGGTTCCTTCAGATGTGGAACTAGCTGGGGGTCCGCTCTGCACCATCCCTTCCGAGCATCCTGAGAATGATGCCGACTAACCTTCCAATGTTGTCTTCAACCCCAGTCCACCCTGCTGTTACGAAACCTCCAGATGTGAGCATTCCCGAAGTACCTACACCAGAGCTGTTATTCCTCACTACATCTACTCCAACTGCATCCAGTACTCTTTCTACTCTGATTCTGTCTGATCGAGAGGAATCTTGGAGCAGAAGCATTGGTGTCAGATTTTGGAGGGTGGGATCAACTACAAAGTTGTCAGAGCTGTCCCTTCAGGGATTTGGCACTTGATAGCTCAGCTCCATTGTCAGCTTCAGAGTCGGGGCTGGTCAGTACTACTTAGATCCTTCCCTCTGTTACCTTAGGATGCAGGCAGGTCTCTTCAGATATGATCTCAGCTTTGTCTTTTTAAGCCTTTGAAAGGGTTGTTGCCAATCCAAGAGAAGGATGCTCTAATCTTGCTCACCTCCACCTCAACCCCTACTGAATACTGCTTCTGACTCAGCTCCTCCAAGTCGATGGGGGCAGTCAGCTTTAAAGACTCTTAGCGATGCTCAGCTTTCGAGCTCTCCGTCTGATTCTGAACCTTCTCCAGTAAACATACATGCAAGAGGAGACATTTGGATTCTTCTCCAGAGTCAGTCATGGAAGACACTGACTTTGAGAAAAGGAAGGTTTGGTGACATTTTGGAACTGATGGAACAGCAATGGGATTGCTCCACAGATTCACGTTCCCTGGAAGGGTATGTGTTCCTTAAGGCTTTTGGTGCAGGCTCTTCTACATCCTGGCTGGCACATCCTGCTGATGCAGTCATTATTTTAATGGCTGAAAAGACAAAGGATCCTGACACTGTGTTGCCTATTCCTAAAAACCTTATAGAATACTGGCTGCTCCGAAAGATAGGGCACACTGAAACAAGGGTCACTTAGTAGATGCTATGGTTGTGACAGCAGCCACCAATAAAGAACTCTCCAAAGAGTACGTCAGTTTATCCCCCTAATAGAGAATCAAAGGCATTGTACAGATTCGGGAAACAGACTTCTGCTTCAGTGACTTTTATTCTTAGAGTGCCGAATTATCATGCACATGACACGCTTACAGAGGGACTTCACTAAAGACCTGGCTAATTCCCTGTCAGATAACCTGCCTTCAGACATCCAGAATATTGGGGTATCCCAATTGTTTACAATTGATGTCAAATATCCATTTCTCTGCTTTCTAACACAATTGATAGTATGGCTAGAGCAAAAGGCACCGACATAGTGATATGCCAACATGCAAGGATGCAGTTGTGTGATTTTGCAGAAGACTTCAGGATGTCCTTCCTTAACACCCCATTTAATGGTTTGACTTTATTTAGACCAGTGATAATGAACCTATGACACGAGTGTCAAAGGTGATGCACTCCACAGTGTTTTGGGTGACGTGCCAGAGGTCATCAACACCAGAATTACTAAAAACACTGCTTTTGCATTCTTTGCTAATGTAAAGTGCACTGAAATATTTTGTGCCAGGGGCTTTTGAAATGGCAAAGCAAAAAGGTTTGCCATCACTGATTTAGACCTAAGGTTAAGGGAGACCCTCACCAGGAGTGAACAAGATGGTAAGACACTGTCTGCTGGCTGAATCTGCTCGTCTACCCCTCAGAGGACCTTTTATAGTAATCAAAGAGGGGGAAAGAAGATGTGGGTTAGGAAATCCCAAGGGTTTACCTAAGATGCTCTTGTGAACAGATCCTCCCAAGGCAGAGGTAATTCTAATGGATGTCACACCAGGAGCACAGGTGGTCCACAAAATTTAGGATTTTTTTGTCCTTTTACTGAGGGGTTGCCTGACTGCTGTACTCTGGAGGCAGTCGGGCAGGGCCGCACATGGGTGTTAAGGATAATCATCAGAGGATACATTATTCACTGTATTTGCCCTCCTTGAAAGAAGAGACGATTTTCCACAATCATATGGAATCTGCAACAGCAGCAGCTGTCTTAAAAGTTTTGGAAAAAGGAGTCATCCAGCAGGTACCCACAAGACCAGTTAGGATCTGGAGTCTGTTCCAGGTTCTTTTTAGTTCTGAAAAATGCAGGGGACCGAAGGCCAATATTGGACCTAGGTCTTCTAAATCAGTTCTTAAAGCTGACAAAATTTTGGATGGTCACAGTTCAGTCCATTTTGCCTGTACTGAGGAAGGAAGACTGCATGCATTTGATAGATCTCCAAGATGCCTACCATCATATCAAGATAAACGAGCAGTTCAGGAAATGTATCCATTTCTGGCTGGGAGCCAGTCATCTCCAATTCAGAGCACTGCCCTTTGCACTCACCACAACCCCCTGGATAGTTACCAAATGCATGGCAGGTGTGACAGCCTACCTCAGACTGCAGGTTTTCCAGATGTTCCTGTGTCTAGATGACTTGCTCCTCACCACCCCAACCAGACATCTACTAATTCAGCAGAGGGAACTCTTTCTCCGTTTACTTCATAATTTGCAAGTCACATTAAATCAAGTGAAAAGTCATTTGATGCCCACATAGAACATAGAAATCATTGGATGCCACCGGAACACAGTAAATTAGCCAAACTCCTGGAGTCCAGAATTCTCACTTCAACAGTTAGCTAATAATGCTGTCTCTTACTGCAAGGTTTATTCTAAGGCTGTTAGAGCTTTATGACTTTGACAATCACATTGATCCCTGTTTCCAAGTACTGTATGATGGTCCTTCAGTGGACCATGTCAGTTCAGTGGTCCCAAGTTCCACACACCCTGAATACCCTGATTCCACTAACTCCCATTTGCAAGTCACACATCAGGTGGTGGCTAATGTCCCCAGCAATATTAGAAGGCCACCCCTTCTGGGTTTCAAAAACCAGTTACCACAGATGCTTCCCTTTTAGGGTAGGGGAGAATTAATACGGGAAAACTAGCCGAGGTACCTGATCCCAGTCAGATGCTAGTCTTCACACTGGCATTATTGAGATGAGAGCAGTTTTCATAGCATTGCAGGCCTTTCAAGAGAATCTACCAGAAGGTGTGACTGTGATCCAGATGGACAACATGACGGATGTTATTCGTGTTTCACTGTTACAGTCATCACACTTGGGTTTTCTGCCTGCAGGTAGCCCTCAGTCGGCCCGAGTCTTGGGATTTCTGCGTCGGATGCGGTCATCTCTTCCATGACGTCAGGGGTATCAAACATGCAGCCGATGCCATTGCATCAGCTTTGCTTGCCGAGCAGGAGCCCGAAGCAGAAGCAGTTCGCAAGTGCCGGTTGGCCGCAACCTGAAATTTTCATTATTCGAGCTTCAAACCTGAAGTCATTTAAAGCTAAGTATCCCGTTGAGGTTCCTTTTTACATACTCTAGCCGATGTCAGAAAAAGTTAACAATTGTCTTGCCTGTGGAAAGCAAATAACCTCACAGAGATTTTCATTCTTACTGCATCACTTGTTTAGGCCCAGACCACAACTTTCCTCGCTGTTGGTTTTGTGCCTTGTTCAATGCCCGAACTATTCACCGTCGGGCTATTTTTATCGCTAAATTCCTTCCCCCTCGTTCTCCGTATTCGGAAATGGCTTCCATAAGCCATCCGACTACCGATCTTCCGAAAAAACGTAAGGATAAAGACAGAGACAGACCGCATAGGTCCAAAACTGCAGACGACCCTTCAGTTAAGCTAGTCATCAGTCTGCCAGTACTCAGTGAGGTGCTTTTGCAGCCCCTGATACCCGCTTCTACATAATCACAGGCCTCTACTGAGACCCATTCAGAGTCAGGTATGCAGCGAGATGCTTCTTCGACTATGAAACCTGTGGATGTCTCTGCTTTGGATGGGTCCAGAGGCACTGTGCAGGCACCGGCTTCTGAGGGTGTTTTCAGACCTTCCGATGTTCGTATTAAACCGACTACTTTGTTTCTGACTAAAACTACTGAATTTCTCAGGCCCAGAGTTCACACTACGGCTGGGAAACAGACAACCAAAGCACATTCTCAAGTTCCCATGCCACAGAAACAAATGCTTAGAATGGCTGAAGACCTTATTACTCTAATTAGGGAAAGCCAGCCTTCCTCCTCTAAAAGGCAAAGAATTGATTTTCCTACTAATTCTACAGACCACGAGTCCAATGACTCTGAACTCTCTAATAATCAGGACATACCCTCATCTACCTATGAGAATTCAGATGCAGAGGATTCCATTCCATCTGCCTCCCCCGCAGAGGATTTTTCTTTAATTGAAACCTTGCATACCTTAAGGGAGCATTTACGCTGGGAATGCCAGGACTACCCACAGTCTGAAAAGAGACTCTGGGCTGTTTTAGACTTGCCTCAGCACAGGCCTCTAGCTATACCCCCTATTCTGAAGATTGCAGATGATGTCTTCATGGAATCCAGTCTTACCCCTGATGTTTTACCACCAGCTCCTAGAAAGCCTGACAGATACTACAGAGTACCTGACTCTCACAAATTTCTATTTAAATATCCCACTGCGTATCCAGAGACCATTTCCCAGGGACCTAAAAGCATTAAGGCTACTACAGCTAAAAACCCTACCCCTTTGAACAGTGATTCTAGGGCTTTAGACAGATGGGGAACAAAGGTATATACCTCTGCAACTCTTGCCATCAGGGCTTTAAATTGCCAGTTTCACATGTTGAAGTACCAGCAGCATATTATGGAACAAATTAAACAAAAAATGTTGTTGATTCCTGATTGTGCAGAAAATAAAGATTTACAAGAATTGATGCATTCTGCAAACCAAGTTGGTAAACATACTTTGCAGCGTGGTTTTGATGCCTTAGAAGCATCTTGCAGGGCTGCTGTCACTGGGTCTGTTCTGAGAAGGCATGCTTGGGTGAAGGAACAAATTTTGCCAGACCATGTCAAAGCAAAATTACTAGATGCTCCATTAAACCAATAATTATTGTTTGGCACAAAAGCAGAAGTTGTTCTTAAAAAGATGGAGGAAAATGCTAAATCTATGCAAACTGTTAAAGATTTCCTATGGGTGCAGCCACCTAGATTCAGTAGGCATTGGCGTTCAAAAAACTGGTCCTTTCCAGTCCCTCCCAGACCTTCTCAGCCCGAACCCAGGGGAAACAGACCACCAAGACTACAATCTCAGGGTATGCACAAATCTAAACAATGAAGTGCTCCCTCCTCAAAAACAGGGAGTGGTAAGTCAACCCCTTCAAGTTCACAATGACTTGTTCTTCATCCTGCCCAGCCATGCCCAAATACTTGCACCCCTAGGAGGAAAACTCGCCCTGCATGCAAAAAACTGGGAGCACATTACCCAGGACCGATGAGTCGTAAACATTGTATCCCAGGGATACAGATTCTACTTCCACTCACTGCCAACCCCAAACGGGTTGCCAGACCTTCCTCCAAACCAGTGGGCAGAGGCCCAAAAGCAAGTACTTTCTCTTCTCATTATCAGGGCTATTCAACCTTTTCCAGCAGAGCAAAGGGGACAGGGTTTCTACTCCAAACTGTTCCTGGTTCCTAGAAAAGAGAACTCTTGGCGCCCTATCCTGGATCTGTCAATTCTCAACACCTTCCTGGTGGTACCAAAATTCAAAATGCTTACACTCCAGCAGCTGCTTCCTATGCGAGACAAGGACTCCTGGCTGGTTACCCTAGACTTAAAAGAAGCTTATCTGCACATCTCCATAAGGGAATCCTGCAGGAAATATCTATGTTTCAGGGCAGACTCTATGCACTATCAGTTCTCTGCACTTCCCTTTGGCTTATCTACTGCGCCCAGAGTATTCACAAAGTGCCTGGCTCCAGCCATTGCATACTGCAGGCAGAGAAACATTCAAATTTACCCATACTTGGACTATTGCCTGATTCAGGCAGAAAGTCAGGAATTGCTACTTCAACACCTGATGTTTGTAAAGAGACTCCTAACTTCTCTGGGGTATACCATCAATGAAAATAAATTGCAGCCAAAAGATTGTATTCCTGGGAGCAAGCTTGAACCCAACTTTTCCGATGGCATTCCTCACTCCAGAAAAGCAGGTTTATTTGACAAATTACTTCAAACTACTGGCCACCAAAAACTGAATCCCAAGTCATTCAAGCTTCTAATCCACAGTTGGGGGGACTCCAGAGGTGGACCTCTTTGCTTCCCCCCAAAACCATCAATTGAGCAAATTTTGCACCAGAACTCCCCACAGCCAAGCATGGAAAGTGGATGCCCTATCCTTTACATGGGAAAACCTCTCCAATCTATGCCTTTCCCCCTCTGCCCCTCCTCTCGAAAGTACTACGCAAGATCAAACAGGACAGGCCAAGGACAATTCTTATTGCACCAGACTGGCCACGCCAGTGCTGGTACCCACTTTTACACAGTCTGACAGCAGTGCCACCCTGGCACCTACATCAGACCCCCCCTCTCTGTTGTCCCAGCAGGAGGGCCAGATTTTGCATCCTCAGCTGCAAACCCTGAACCTAGCATCCTGGCTTATTCCCTGAATACATCACCAGCAACCCTCAGCAAACAGGTGCTGGATGTCATCCTTGAGGCCAGAAAGCCTAGTACTTGGAAATCCTGTTCAGAAAAGTGGGAAAGATACTGCTCTTGGAGCCGGTCCCGGGGAAAGGACACAGCCGTGCCCACCTTACCTCAAATCCTAGATTATGTAGCAGAGCTGCTCCAGAAAGGCCTGTCCTCCTTGTCAATTAAGATTCATGCCTCTGCCATCTCAGCTCATTACAATTCTGAGCCACCTCTCTTCTCTCACCCTCTGGTCAAACAGTTCCCGAGAGGAGCTAACAATTTAAGACCCCCGAGGAGAGCTCCCACTCCTGCCTGGGGCCTTAATTTTGTACTAGAGAAGCTCACACTTCCCTCCTTTTGAGCCTGCTGCTAAAGCTAAATTAAAATTCCTCTTGGAAAACAGCCTTACTTCTAGCCATCACTTCAGCAAGAAGAGTGTCTGAGTTGCAGGAACTTATGGCTGTGGAACCCTTCATTATCTTCCATGCGGACAGAGTTTGCCTCAGGACTAATCCATCATTTATGCCCAAGGTGGTATCCAGTGTGGCTTTAAACCAATCCATCCATTTACCAGCCTTTTTTCCTAATCCTCAGAATAAAGAGGAAATTATCCTGCACTCCTTGGGCATGCACAGACAGCTCAGGTTCTACCTTGACAGGATTAAACCTTCAGAAAATCTGACCAGCTGCTAGTCAGCTTTGCTACAGGGGCAGAAGGTAAGGCCATTTCAAAGCAAACTATTTCCAAATGGATAGCACACTGCATCCATTTCTGCTACAAACACTATGGAAAACCTACCCCACAGGGGATCAGAACCCATTCCAATAGGGCTACCTCAACCTCTACAGCATTTCTCAGGGGGGTCTCTACCAGAGACATCCTGGATGCTCAATCTGGAGTTCTGTACACACCTTCACCAAGCATTACCACTTACCTAATTTTTCTAAATCCAGAGCTGGATTTGCCACAGCAGTCTTGCAAGGCCTGCTAGCCAGCTCTAATACTTCTTGACTACCTCCACCCTTCCTCAGCTTTGGGAATCAACCCAAGTGTGATGACTGCAACAGTGAAACACGAAGAACATAGTACAGTTGTGTACACTTACCGTAAATGTAAATGTTCAAGTGTATTCACTGTTGCAGTCCTGGTTACCCTCCCTCCAGCCCCCTGACTTTTCTATACTTTCTGCCTATCATCTTTTATGCTCATATCTTATGGCAATGGTATTTACTTTTTACTGGAGGTGTTGCACACCATGTAATTGCTTCCTATTTTGGGGGCTCCTGACATCTGAGGCAAGAAAACCTGATGTAATAGCGTCAGCTGCATGTTTTATACCCCCTGACGACCTGACGTCATGGAAGAGGCGACAGCATCTGACGCAGAAATCTCAAGACTCTGGTATTTGGGCCGACTGAGGGCTACCTGCAGGCAGATAACCCAAGTGTGATGACTACAACAGTGAATACACTCGAACATCTCCATTTATGGTAAGTGTACACAACTGTACTTTCTCTGGTACATCCACGAACAAGGGGAATCCTGATCTTATCCATTATTTCAGGAAGCCGTGAAAATGTGGCATTAAGCAATGTCTTCCCATCGCTTTCTGGTAGCATATTTAGTGAAAGAACTGAGCAGATCCCACACTCTGGCCTCACAAGTGGTCTCTTAGTCAGTGCAAACCAGCAAATTTTTGTCCAGTTCAACACCCTTCCTTCCTTCCTTCCTTCCTTCCCCTGTCCAAATTGTCACCTAGGGTGCTTTGAAGAATGAATGGTCCTTGATGGGAGTCTTGTCATGATCAAGTTGAACTGGGTATTTCATTTGTATACAGTATCTAGATCTTATATCAGTTTGGTACATTTAAAATGTCTATGTAATGTAATATCTTTTTTTCGCTTTGTGTGACCAAACTCAGTCTGAGTTGATTCTGAGGCAGAGAGGGAATTATGGGTAGGGGAAGAGTCAGAGCCCTGAATCCACTAGTTCAAAGGTACCAAGGCTAGATCAGAATTGGATCCAAATACCCAAAGTTTTACCCGGATTATAAGGAGACAACACTCATTATGTTATCATTATAACTATCATTATGGAGAGTACATAACTTTTAATGTTTTTCTATTCAATGTTGCAGTATTCTTTACATACGGGTTGTATTCCACCCAGACGACCCGACGTCCAGCCCGCATACCTAAGCTTAGAGCCGCTGCCTGTATGTGGGACATCGCATGTAGGCACAGACGGCAGCCATAAAAGGGACGTCCGCATGTACCATCTTCAGTACTTTTTCACCTCCATTCAGAAAGGTTGACTCATAGATTTGGTCTGCTGTTGGATCCCTTTGGTTCGTCTTACTGCTTCAGATAAGTATCCCATAGGGGATTTAATATATTGCTACTTCCTTTTGTTTTGTTAGTATCATCCAGGAAGGGCAAGTGTAGGTGTAGAAAGCAAATTCCACATAAAGATAGTCACAAGCTGTGCTTGTTTTGCTTAGGACCTACTCACGATCACCGGTCCTGCTCAGTTTGTCAGGCCTTCATTCCCAAAACATTGTGCAGTCATCTGTCTGCTTTGAATTTGTACTTGGAAAACCAACAATTCAAACGTCTGGGTAGGAATGCTATGGAGGGATTTGTGAGCACTTCTGATTCTTCTGTAAAGAGGAAGATCAGCAAGGCTCGGCCGAAATCCTCTTTAGCTGTGCCTGCTCCCTCTGATATACCCCTTGAGGTTGATGAAAACCCAATGGTACGATCGGAGTTAGGGTAGCTCCCTCGGTGGGTACCAGGATGGAAGTCATGAGGAGTGCAGATCCTGTCACATCCAGGGCTATGCAGACATCCTGTTCAGATGACTTGAGGGAACCGTGGCTAGTGTCTGCAGACTATTCAGAAACTACTCCAGCTTCCTTGTTCAAAGAACTACCGGAGGTCAGGCATATGTCCGCCTTCTCTTTTCAACATGAAAAGCCAGTGAAAAAGAAGCAAAAGACTAGACATGTTCATGCTCCTACTACCCCAATGCCAGATTGGGAAGTTTTTTCGCAGGGCCTTAAGGCCATGATGGCTTTGAGGCCTGCGGCTTCTACTTCACCCATAGGGGCCCGCCCTTTGCCACTTTTCCAGTGCAGCCATCTGGGGTCCAAGGCCTTATTTCAGAAAAGCTTGCAGAACTTCATATTCATGACACAGGGAAGTCTTCATCTGATGAAGACTCTTTAGCATACTCCACTTAAATTCCCTCTCTGGAATATGCGTCCCCAGAGGAGGAGTCTAATGTGGGGGATTCTCCCATGGAAGAGCTTTCCTTTGGTGAAACTGTTAATAACACAAGGGAGTTTTTTAAGTGGGATTCCTCTTGAATCTCAGAAGAACAGAAGAGATACTTTGAGCTTCTACAGATGGAGGCCCCTACACCTTCAGCAATCACTTCAGTACTACCAGCCTTTTTAAATGTTTTCAAGACTGCATCTAAGACCCCTAACTCGTAAGCCCCTTCCCCAAAAAGACATGATCATTTCTATAAGGTCTTTAAGGATTGCAAATTTCTTTTTAAATGCCTCTCAGCTGATCCTGCTGTGGTTTCCATTACCTCAGATAAGTCCTCATGGCTGTCTCCTTCTACCAAGTTGCTCCATTCTGATAAGGCAAGTAAAATTTTGGAAAGGTTGGGCAAGAAGATATATACCTCTTCCACCTTGGCTATCAGGTTAATTAAATCACTAGGCACACACACGTGTCCAGGGATGCTTTGGCTTCGCTTACTCAGGCCACCCAGGCTGTTTCCACATTGCCAGATTCAGAGGCTAAGTCTCTGGTCCTTTCCCTCCTATCATCCTCCTCTCAGATAGCTAGACAGTCATATCAAGTGTAGTTACGATGCAGTGGAGGCCTCTGCCAGAGCAGCAGCTTCTGCTTCTGTTCTACGAAGACATTCCTGGCTACGTCCCCAGGCACTTCCTGATGACATCAAGGCAAAATTGCTTGATTCTCTTCTTGACAATTTCTCAATGTTTGGAAAAGCAGCTGCAAAGTCTTTTAAATCACTGCGGGAAAAAGGGAAGGAACTCCAGGATTTGAAACGCCTAATGGTTACAACCAGTTCCAAAATTTCATAGAAATTTCCCTGCCAAGACTTCCTTTGTTAGGAAACCTGCTCGTTCCTCCACTTCTGTTCCTTCTGGAGCTAGACCCCACAAGCCTTCCAGGAGGCACCCACAGGCCAAGGCTGTTACTCCTACAGCTCCTGCTGGGGCCCCTCCTCAACAGCCCTTTCAGTCCAAACAAAGTCCTCTGTAACGCCTTGCACCCTCTTCCAAGTCATACCCCTCTGTCCCTACGCCTCTCCCTTTCCCTTCCAGCTTGGATGGAGATCACTCAGAACTCCTGGGTAATTTTAGTTATCCAAAAAGGATACTTTGACTTGGAAGATCTACCCTCCTTTTCGGGGTATACCTCCCTCCAGTCAACTGCATGTATTTCACATGATTCTGGATCAACTTTGCAAACAAGGCACCATTCCCTCTGTCCCTCAAGACCTGCAGGGAAGGGGGTTTTATTCCAGGATGTTTCTAGTTCCAAGGAAAGATAGCCCTTGGAGACCTGTCTTAGATCTCTCCCTATCAAATGCCTTCCTGTTGGTACCTTCCTTCAGAATGCTATCCCCACCTACTCTTCTGCCCGTGGTCCCCATTCAAGCTTTCTTAGCTTTTGTGGATCTCAAGGATGCATACCTGCTTATCCCTATACACCCCCTCTTCAGAAGATTGTTGCACTTCACAGTGGGCTCTTTGCACTTTCAATTTACTGCCTTGCCCTTTGGTCTTTCTACTGCTCCAAGGGTATTCACAAAGTGCCTAGCCCCAGCCATTGCATATTTAAGGCTGAAAGGACTTCAAGTTTAACCATCGTTAGGTGATCTGCCATTTCTGACCAGCAGCCCAGACCTCTTAACTCAACATTTGAACCTAGCCATCCCTTTTCTGCAGGCACTGGGTTTCACAATAAATCTCAAAAAGTCATGTCTCACACCAAGCCAGGACCTTATATTCCTGGGGTGCAGGTTTTGCACAGATTTAATGATGATTTTTCTCCCTGTGGAGAAAGCAACCTATCTCAGGGCATTCATGGAGGCTCTTCTGCCATTTTCTTCCGTCATGGCCAGAGTGTTTCTGAGACTACTAGGGTTCATGGCTTCTACTACTACTATTCCCACGTTGCCCTTTGCAAAGCTACACATGAGAAAGTTCCAGTGGTATGTTCTTCATGTTTCACTGTTGCAGTCATTACATTTGGGTGATCTGCTGACAGGTTGCCCTCAGTCGGCCTTATTAACAAAGTCTTGTGTCCTGCATTGGTTGCTGTCCCTTCTTCCGTGACATCAGGTTGTCAGGGGTATAAAACATGCAGCCGACGCCATTACATTAGTCTTTCTTGCCACGCGGTGCCCGAAGCAGAAGCAGTTCGCAAGTACCGGTCGGTCAACTCCTGAAATTTTCGTTTTCGAGTTTCAGATCCAAAGTCTTCAACTAAAAAGCTAAGTACCCCGTTGGGGAAACTTTTTCTTGCTCCTTACCGATGTCAGTAAAAGTTAGTATTTTATTTTATTTTTTTTATTTTACATTTGTTGACCGGGCTAGTCCAGCTGGATATATGTCCATTTTCAGTGGAGGCCCGGGGAGAAAAGCTCCACAAATTACAACAACATAAAAGGTCAAGACAAAGACAATAACAGTATAACTTGGTACATAAGTTTTAACAATTATGTAGGAAGCATCGTCGGCAGTTGTGGGCCTCAACGGCATGTCTCTGTCTTTTTCTTTGTGTTTTTAGGTATTCCGGTAGTCAAATTGATAACTGACGACATTTCCACAACTGCCGACGATGCTTCCTACATAATTGTTAAAACTTATGTACCAAATTATACTGTTATTGCATTACTTGTGGGAAGCAAATACTTCATAAGGATTTTCATTTGTACTGTATTCCTTGTCTAGGCCCTAACCACAACGTACCTTGCTGTCGGTTCTGTGCTTTATTTAATCAACGCACTATCAAATGTCGGTACATTTTTGCTTCTAAATATTTGGGCTCACGCTTTAATTATCCAGAAATGTCGTCGGTTATCAATTTGACTACCGGAATACCTAAAAACGCAAAGAAAAAGGCGGAGACAGGCCGTTGAGGTCCACAACTGCCGACGATGCTTCTTCTAAGCCAGTCACCAGTTCGCCGGTCCTCAGTGAGGTGCTTTTGCAGCCCCTGATACCCACTACTTCTGATTCGCAGGCCTATACTGAGACCCATTCAGAGTCCAGTATGCCGCGAGATGCTTCAATTATGGAACCCACAGATGTCTCTACCTTGGATGGGTCCAAAGCCGCTGTGCAGGCACCGGCTTCTGAGGGTGCTTTCAGGCCTACAGATTTGTATATTAGACCAACGCCATCCTCAAAACTAAGGCCAAAATCTCGACCTATGCCTAAAAAACCGGCACGTGGGCCACATGTGCAGGCCTCTATGCCTAAAAAACAAATGATCAAAATCCTCCTGAGGATTTTTCCTTTGGGGAAACTTTGCATACCTTACAGGAACATTTCCACTGGGAAAGTCATTCTGAATCTAAAAAGAGGCTTAGGGATTTTCTTCTTCTTCCTCCTGTTCTAGACATTGTTGATGATGTTTTTTCAGAATCTAGTATGGCTCCTGATTCTCTTCCTCCGGCTCCTTGTAAGCCAGACAGATGCTACAGGGTTCCTGACTCCCAGAAATTATTTTTTAAAAATCCTCTTGCAGATCCTAAAACCATTTCTCAGGGTCCCAAGGGCATGAAGGCTTCCACTGCTAAAAATCCTACCCCTTCTGATAGAGATTCCCGGGCGCTGGATAGATGGGGTAAGAAGGTTTACACTTCTGCAACCCTGGCAATCAGGGCTTTAAACTGTCAATTTCTTATGCTAAAATATCAGCAGCATATCATGGGACTGCTTAAACAGAAAATTATGTTGATTTCTAATTGTGTGGAAAATAAAGATTTACAGGATTTATTGCATTCAGCTGAAAAAGTTGGGAAACCTACTTTGCAATGTGGTTTTGATTCTTTGGAGGCCTTTTGCAGGGCTGCTGTAACTGGGTCTGTGCTAAGAAGGCATGCTTGGCTCAAAGAACAAAATCTGCCTGATCATGTTAAAGCAAAATTGTTAGATGCTCCTTTACAACAGGACCATCTCTTTGGTAATAAGGCTGAAGAAGTTCTAAAAAAAAGATGGAAGATAAAGCTAAATCTATGCAAACTGTGAAAGATTTCTTACAAGTGCAACCTCCAAGATTTAGTAGACACTGGCCTACTAAAAACTGGTCCTTTCCAGTTCCTTCGAGAGCCACTCAAGTCAAACCCAGACATTCCAAAGGCCACCAGGTTTCAGTCCCAAGGGACTTTCAGAACAAAACAATGGGGTGCCTCCTCTTCCAAATCTGGAAACAACAAGACACCTCCCTATGGTAAGCAGTCTCAATGACTTTCCTTTACATTTACCAAATACTTACCTTTTAGCCTCCCCATTTGGGGAGAAAACTGCTCTTCATGCAAAAAACTGGCAACTTATAACTGAGGACAAATGGGTTTTAAAGATAGTATCCCAGGGATACATATTTCATTTCCACATGATGCCAATTCCAAACAGATGGCCAGACCTGCCCCCAAATCAGTGGGCAGAGACCCAGAAACAAGTACTTTCCCTCACGAGCATGGGGGCCATTCATCTAGTTCCAGAAGAGGAAAAGGGACAAGGTTTCTATTCAAGACTTTTCCTGGTACCCAGAAAAGACAAATCTGGACTTATTTACTCTGAACACCTTTCTGAACAACCCGAAATTCAAGATGCTGACTCTTCACCAGTTACTTCCTATGCTAGGCAAATATGCCTGGTTGGCAACTCTAGATTTAAAAAAGGCTTACCTGCATATCCCAATCAGGGAATCTTGCAGAAGATATCTCTGTGTCAAAGCAGGCTTCTTGCATTGCCAGTTCTCTGCACTGCCCTTTGGCTTATCTACTGTGCCCAGGGTCTTTACAAAGTGCCTGGCTCCAGTAATTGCTTTTTGCAGGCAAAGAAATATTCAAATATATCCATACCTGGACGATTGTCTAATTCAGGCAGAAAACAAGGACATTCTTCTAAAACATTTGGCGTTTGTAAAAAGGGTTCTAACTTGTCTAGGATACACTATAAACGAAAAGAAGTCACAACTGGTACCCGCTCAAAAAATTACATTCCTGGGTGCAAGCTTGAATACAACTGCCCAGATGGCTTTCCTTACACCAGATAAGCAAATTATTTTGGTGACTTACTTCAAACAGGTGGCCGCAAAGCAAATACTGCAAGCCTTGAGATTCATGGCCTCCTGCATTCTTCTAATTCCATATGCAAGACTGCATATGAGGAAACTTCAGTGGTATTTAAAAAGTCTGTGGCATCAGCATTGTCACAACCTGGAAACAATGATTCCTATCATATCTTGCCTGCAACTAGAGTTCCTATTGTGGGCAGAGGCCTGCCACCAAAACAAGGGACTGCCATTCACACCACCCCCTGCCACCCAAACCCTAACTACAGACGCATCAGACTATGCTTGGGGGGCTCATTTGGCAGGGAAGTGCATTCAGGGCAAATGGAGCCCAAATCAAATGTGCCTTCATATCAATCAAATGCTAGCTGTACAGAATGCACTGACAGCCTTCAAGACTACCTTCATCCAGGACAATTAATGATAAAGACAAACAACACCATGGATGTTCTTCATCTCACATTGCTGCAGTCCTTACATATGGGTAGTCCGCTGTCCTCGGTCGGCCCGAATACCAAAGTATTAGGCTGACGTCGGTCATGGGTGCTTAGATCTGACATCAGAGCGTCAGGGTATAAAAGCGCATGACCGGCGTCATTTCCTCAGTCTTTTTTGCCGCATGGTCCGATGCAGAAGCAGCGTTTGCAAGTGCCGTTCGGCATTCTGAAATTTTCGTATTCTGAGTTTCAGACCGAAACCAAGTTGGGCTAAGTACCCGTAGAATATTTTTGTTTTTTCTTGCCTCAGTTATTTCCGGATGTCAGAAAAAGTGAATAATTGTATTTCTTGTGGGAAACAGATACCGCATGGGGATTACCACTCTTTTTGTATTCCTTGTTTGGGACCTGAGCACGACGTAGTCGGGTGTCGCTTTTGTGCTAGGTTTAATAAGCGCACCATTAAACGTAGGTTAGATTGCGCTAGGCTTGTCTTCGGTAAGCGGTGTAATTATAATATGCCGTCGGATCCTCCGACGCCCGCTACCGCGAAGAAGCGCAAGGACAAATCTTTAAAGTCTAGGCAGGATGAGTCATCCGTTCCGGACGCTGGTTCTTTAGAAACTACGGTGGAATCTGGGGATCCAGCCGAGGTTTCACTTGAGTCTCAGGGGGAGGCTTTAATTTTGCAGGATGTGGCCTCTCAGGAGTCAGGCCAGGCTGAGGGGGCCTCTCAGGTTGCTGTTCTCCCTTCCTTGCCTAAGGTGGTTAGGCCTTCTCCTTCTGTCTCTAGGGCTCCTTCCAAAGGCAGGCCTGCTCTGTCTTCCACGGGTGTCAGTCCTAGTTCTGCAGGTTCTGTGCCTAAAAAGCACATGCTTAAAATGGCAGAAGATTTAATTTCTTTAATCAGAGGTTCTATGCCCCCTCCTGATAAGAGGCCTAGGGTGGAGCCAGAGGTGGAAAGTTTGGAGCAGGCTTCAGATTACTCAGAGTCTTCGGCTGAAGACATTCAGGATTTTCCTCCTTATTCTGATTCAGATGCAGAGGATTCCACTCCTTCTGCCTCTCCTCCAGAGGATTTTTCTTTTTCAGAAACCCTGCATTCTATGAGGGAACATTTTAAATGGGAAGGTCAGGATTTCTCAGATTCCCGAAAGAGGCTTAGGGAATTTTTGTTTTTACCACAACACAGGCCCTTGGCTATTCCTCCTGTTTTGGATGTTGTTCAAGACGTTTTCTCCGAGGCTTCCCTTAATCCGGACTCTCTGCCTCCTGCGCCTGTTAAGCCAGATAGGTATTACAGAGTACCTGAGGCTCATAAATGTCTGTATAAGTGTCCAAGGGCTGACCCAGAAACTATTAGCCAGGGACCTAAGGGTGTCAGGGCTTCTGTTGTAAAGAATCCAGTTCCTATGGATAAGGATGCTAGAGCTTTGGATAGATGGGGTAAGAAAGTGCATACCTCTTCCACTTTAGCAATGAGGGCTTTGAATTGCCAGATGTCCTTCATGGATGCATCTGCAGTCATAACAAATGGGTTGTCCTGTCGTCAGGCAGCCCTTCGGTCGGCCGGATTCCAAAGTCTGGGTCTGGCTTCGGCTGATGTCGCACTTCACCCGACGTCATCTCTGCTGGTCTTCGGGTATAAAGGCATCAGCCGACGCCATTTTCCTCAGTCTTTCTTGCCGCGTGGCGCCCAAAGCAGAAGCTGTTCGCAAGTACCGGTCGGTCAGATCCAGAGATTACTACTACCGAATACTACTTCGAAGACTTCTAAAAAGCTAAGTACCCCGTTGGGGACTCTTTCTTGCCTCAGCCGATGTCAGAAAAAGTCAATAACTGTTTAACTTGTGGAAAACAAATACCTCATAAAGATTTCCACTCTTACTGTCTGCCTTGCTTAGGCCCAGACCACGACGTAGCAGCCTGTTCGGCCTGTGCTTCCTTCAACCGACGAATGCTTAGGCGTCAGTCGGAGTTTGCTGAACAGTTTTTCGGCTCAGATTTTGCGTACATTATGCCGTCGGATCCTCCGACTACCCAAATTGTTAAAAACGAAAGAAAAGACCGACACTCGCGGTCCGCGGTTTCGGCCGAAACCACGGTTAAGGAAGTCTCGGGTGTCTCGGTTTCGCGAAACCGAAAAACCAGTCAATCTTCAGCGAATCCATGACTACTACTGAGGCTCCTGCTACCTTAGTTGAATCGGCCTCAGAAATTTTGCCTACAACTGTGGTTCCTAGTGATTTATCAGACACCATCCCTTTGGATGTCTCTACCCCAGCACGTGGTGCTGCTAGGCCTCCTGCAGCCATGTCTATTAAGGCCTTTGCCAGGGCTAAAGCAGCCAAATCTGTTAAATCAGTGCCTGTTAAGCCCCCTCACACAGGCCCACTTCAAGTTCACAAATGCTTACTCTGGCAGAAGATTTAATATCCTTAATTAGGGATCCCAATCTCACCCAGACAGGGCCTCTCAGCCCCCAGAAAAGAGACCTAGAGCAGAGCCCCGAGCCAGTGTCCTCTGATGATTCTCATGGATGACTCAGACATTACAGACCAGCCAGAGGCTCCTTTTTCTACTTATGAAGATTCCGATGCTGAAGAATCCATTCCAGCTGCCTCTCCACCAGAGGAATTTTCCTTTGGGGAAACCTTACATGCCATGAGAGAACAATTCCAATGGCAGGGACAGGATTTCTCAGATTCAAGAAAAAGGCTTAGGACTTTTCTGCACTTACCATAACATAGGCCCTTAGCTATACCTCCTGTACTGCCTGTTGTGGATGATGCATTTAATGATGTTAGCACTGCTCCTGATTCTTTACCTCCAGCCCCTGCCAAACCAGATAGATTTTACAGGGTGCCAGACACTCATCACCACCTATACAAGGCCCCACTTGCAGATCCCGAAACTATATCCCAGGGGCCTAAGGCAGTAGCCTCGACCACAGCAAAAAACCCTATTCCTTCTGAAAGGGAATCCAGGTCCTTAGAGAGATGGGGGAAAAAAGTTTACACCTCTGCTACTCTCTCAGCTAGAGCTTTAAACTGTCAGTTTCGTATGATCCAATACCAAGAGTTTATGCTTGATCAGTTAACTAAAAAACTGTCCTCTGATGAATCCTTAGATAAGAAATATGTATTAGAAATGGTGAATAACATCCAACAGGTTAGTAACCATTCCTTAAAATGTGGCTATGATGCACTGGAGGCTTCATTTAGATCAGCCATGACTGGCACAGTGATAAGAAGGCATGCATGGTTGAAAGAACAGGTCTTACCGGATCATGTTAAAGCAAAGCTGTTAGATGCTCCTATGGATAAGGCCAGTCTATTTGGTACACCTGCCCAGCAAGTAATGAAGAAAATGGAAGAAAAGGCAAAATCTGTACAAACAGTTAAAGATTTCTTACAGGTTCAGCCCCCAAGGTTTAGCAGGAACTGGCCTGCCAAAAATTGGTCCTTTCCAGACTCCACAAAATCCCAAAGGGGCAGGAATAGACGCTCTAGAGGCAGAAATCAATCCAGAGGAGGTGCCTACAGAGGACGACAGTGGCAAGGCAATAACCGAGGCACAGACACAACCACTGCCACTGCAACAGGACAATCACAGTGACTTGGCTCTGACACCGCCTACCAGGGAGCAAATAGCAGCACCTTTAGGCGGAAAGTTAGCCTTATTTTCAAAAATTGGCACTATATCACAAAAGACAAGTGGATTTTGCAAACCATAGACCAAGGCTACCGGTTCCACTTCCACACCTTACCAGTAAAAAGAGGAATGCCAAACCTACCTCCAAATCAAAAATAGAAGCTCTACAGCAGATAGCGAAATTAACAAAGATGAGAGCTGTGGAAAGAGTACCAATAACAGAACAGGGCAAAGGATTCTACTCCAGACTCTTCCTAGTACCAAGAAAAGAGAAAAGTTGGAGACCTATTCTCGACCTGTCCGCCTTAAACACATACATCATTGTCCCAAAATTCAAAATGCTGACCCTACAGCAACTTCTTCCCATGCTGGGCAAGGAGTGTTGGCTGGTAACTCTAGATCTCAAGGAGGCATACCTGCACGCCCCATTCGACCAAATTGCAGAAGATACCTCAGATTTCTTGCAGGATCAGAGCATTATCAATTCTCAGCATTGCCCTTTGGCTTATCTACTGCGCCCAGAGTATTCACAAAATGCCTGGCATCAGTAATCGCTCACTGCAGACTACAGGGAATCCAAATTTATCCATACCTGGACGACTGCCTGTTACAAGCAGACAACAAAAGCAAGCTGACAACAGATTTACAAAGGGTCATTTACTTGCTACAAGCCCTGGGATACACAGTCAATTTACAAAAGTCAAGGCTGATACCATCCCAAACAAGAACATTCTTGGGCGGAATTGGACACAGTAAAACAAATGGCATTCCTAACTGCAGAAAAACAAAAATAACTCCCTCTTTACTTCTTGGCATTAACAAAGCAGAACAAACTAACAGCAAGAAAAGTTCTGCAGGCCTTGGGCTTCATGGCATCATGCATAATCTTGGTCCCACATGCCAGACTGCATATGAGAAAGCTACAGTGGTACCTAAAGAATTTATGGTCTCAGCACATGCACAGCTTAGAAACAGAAATCCCACTAATCCCATGCCTAAAACAGGAGTTCCTATGGTGGGCTCAAGCATGCCAGTCAAACCCAGGCTTACCCTTCCACAACTTTCGAGCAAGCCAAACCATCACAACGGACGCCTCAGACCTAGGATGGGGGGCGCACATGCTGGACAAATGCATACAAGGATTGTGGACTCAAGACCAGCTGCACCTGCACATAAACCAAAAAGAAATGCTGGCAGTAAAACTGGCAATCCAAAAATTCAGACCATTCCTCAAAGAAGGCCATTTGATGATAAGGACAGACAACACCACAGTCATGTGGTACATCAACAAACAGGGAGGCACTCATTCATACCCCCTATGCAGAATGACTTTGGACCTTTGGAATCTGGCTCTCAGCTACAGCATCTAGTTACAGGCAATATTTGTGCCGGGAAAAGAGAACACCCTAGCAGACATGTTAAGCAGAACCACCTCGGATGCTCACGAATGGATGCTACACCCGGACATCTTCAAGGCCATCACAAAGAAATGGGGAATGCCACAAATAGATCTATTTGCATCCCCACTCAATCACCAGCTCAAAAAATTCTGCACAAGGACATTCCACCCACTTGCATAGAAGGTGGACTCTCTATCCTTCAGCTGGAAAGGCCTGACAGCATATGCATTTCCACCTCTTCCCTTGATGCACAAGGTACTACTGAAAATCAAAGAGGAATGTCCAAGGATAATCCTGATAGCTCCGAATTGGCCAAGACAACACTGGTACCCATTGCTGAGGAGCATGTCTCGGGAGAGAATGTGGTCAATACCCCGATGCCTTTGATGTTAACTCAGAACAACTACAACATCATGCATCCAAACCTAAAACCTTGCAACTGACTGCCTGGAACATCACATAGCAGCAACTAACCCAGACCTTTCCCAAAGGGTTAAAGACATTATCCTTGAAGCCCGCAGACCTTCAACAAGAAGGAACTATGCAGGAAAATGGAAAAGGTTTGTCATTTGGAGTACTGAAAGAGGAAAAGATGTGTCGAACATAGATATTGCTAACATTCTGGAGTACTTGGCAGAGCTTCTACATACAGGCCTGTCCTATTCCTCCATCAAGATACATGCATCAGCTATTTCAGCAGAATACAGCTTCGATCCACCTGTCTTTTCGCATCCTCTACTCAGGCAGTTCCTCAGAGGGATCAAGAATGTAAAACCTCCTAAGAAACCACCATTACCAGCATGGGACTTGAACTTTGTGCTAGAAAAGTTGACACTCCCTCCGTTTGAACCAGCAGCAACAGCAGATCTGCAACACCTGTCATGGAAAACTGCTTTCCTACTGGCAATTACCTCAGCAAGGAGGGTTTGAACTACAGGCCTTAATGGCAGTGCAACCCTTCCTAATCTTCCATCAAGATAGGGTGTCCATGAGAACTAATCCTACATTTATGCCTAAGGTGGTATCCAGAGTGTCTTTAAACCAGGCAATCCACCTACCTACCTTCTTTCCCAATCCACAGAACAGGGGGGAAAGACTGCTGCATACCTTGGATGTACATAGGCAGTTACGCTACTACCTGGACAGAACCAAAAGTAACAGAAAAACTGACCAGCTTTTAGTAGCCTACGCAACAGGAAGGGAAGGAAAAGCAATTTCCAAACAGACAATCTCCAAATGGATAGGAAATTGCATAAGATTCTGTTACTCCTACCATGGAAAACCAATTCCACAGAACATAAGACCTCATTCTACAACGGCTACAGCCACTACCACAGCTTTCTTACGAGGAGTGGCAACCAAGGACATTATTGAGGTGGCTACTTGGACCTCCGTGCATACATTTGCCAAGCATTATAATTTACCTCTATACTCTAGATCCCGAGCAGGGTTTGCCACTGCTGTACTGCAAGGGATCCTAACTACACCATAATTTTTCTTCCTCCACCCCTAGTTTGGCTATGGTATTCTACCCATTTGTTATGACTGCAGATGCATCCATGAAGGACATAGTACAGTTTTGTACCTACCATAAATGTAGATGTCCGAACTGGATAGCATCTGCAGTCAGGATTACCCACCCTCCTTCCCCTCTGTGGTACTCCTAGGGTATTTACCCTCCTAATAGCTAGCTGGGGAGTCTCTTATGGTGTATTTGTTTGTATATATGTACATACATGCTTATTTTTTGTGTTTGCCTTCTACTTTTTTGGAAACATTGGCATTTATCCAAAATTTAGCCTTCCAAGAGGGCAACTGGCATTTGGGGCAAGAAACACTGAGGAAAATGGCGTCTGCTGATGCCTTTATACCCGAAGACCAGCAGAGATGACGTCGGGTGAAGTGCGACATCAGCGGCGGACCCAGACTTTGGAATCCGGCATCAAGGGCTGCCTGACGACAGGACAACCCATTTGTTATGACTGCAGATGCTATCCAGTTCGGACATCTACATTTATGGTAGGTACAAAACTGTACTTTTCATATGTTGAAGTATCAAAATTTTCTTCTTTCTCAACTAAAATCTAAAGTAGATGCTTTGGCAGAGGGCATAGAGTGTAAAGAATTACAGGATTTGGTACATGCCTCTGAACAGGTGGGTAAGCATTCTTTGCAGTGTGGTTTCGATGCTTTACAAGCTTCTTCCAGGGTGGCTGCTACTGGTTCAGTTATTCGCAGGCACGCCTGGCTTAAGGATCAGAATTTGTCAGAGCATGTTAAAACTAGAATTTTGGATGCTCCTTTACAGTCTGAAGTTTTGTTTGGTTCTCCTGTGGAGTCTGTCTTGAAGAAAATGGAAGACAAGGCTAAGTCTATGCAAACTGTTAAAGATTTTTTGCAGGTGCAGCCTCCTAAGTTTAGCAGGAATTGGCCTACTAAGGGATGGGCTTATCCTTCTTCTGATGTACAGTCTAGGGGTAGATCTAGACGTGGTAGGGGCAGAGCTCAGAGTTCTTTCAGGCCTAGAACATGGAGTTCACCTGCACAATCTACAGGTGAGGGCAGGGGCCAGTCCTTTCGTAAACAGGCCCAATGACCTGCATCTTCAGCTGCCAGATCCTTCCTGTCTGGCAGCTCCTTTGGGAGGAAAGTTGGCACTCTTCAAGCAAAACTGGCTTTTAATCACCCAGGACAAATGGGTGTTGGACATTATAGACCGAGGCTACAAGTTTTATTTCCATACAGTGCCTCCTTTCAAAGGCATGCCAGACGTTCCTCCTCAGCAAAGGGTAGAGGCTCACAAGCAGATTTCTTTACTTCTACAAATGGGGGCTATACAGCAGGTCCCTCTGTCAGAAGTGGGCCTAGGATTTTATTCTCGCCTGTTTCTAGTACCAAAGAAAGGAAACACTTGGAGGCCAATTTTGGATTTATCTATCCTCAACACATACCTGGACATTCCAAAATTCAAAATGTTGACGTTGCAACAACTTCTACCTCTATTGGGCAAAGATCACTGGATGGTAACTCTGGATCTCAAAGAGGCTTATCTTCATGTTCCTATCAGGCCCAGTTGCAGGAGATACCTGCGTTTTCGGGCTGGGACTTTACATTATCAGTTCTCTGCATTGCCCTTTGGCTTATCTACTGCGCCCAGGGTGTTCACAAAGGTTCTGGCTCCAGTGATAGCCTTCTTACGGTTAAGAGGAATACAAATTTATCCTTATTTGGACGATTGCCTGATTCTTGCTCAAGACAAATATGAACTTCTTCATCATCTACAGTATGTGATGGCAGTGTTAAGGTGCCTAGGGTATTCTGTGAACGAAACGAAGTCCAGTCTAGTACCCTCTCAGGAAATGTGCTTTCTGGGTGTGAGACTGAATACAGCTTCCCAGATGGCCTTTTTGACCCCAGACAAGCAAAAGAACCTTACACTTTACTTCCATCAATTGTCTCTACGGTCCAGGCTGACTGCAAGGACAGTCCTTCAAGCCTTGGGGTTCATGGCATCTTGTATTCTGGTGCTTCCCAATGCCAAACTGCATATGAGGAAGCTACAATGGTATCTCAAAAATGTATGGACACAACACTGCCAAGATCTGGACACTGTCATTCAAATAATACCTTGCATTCAAAAGGAATTTTTGTGGTGGGCTCAGGAATGTCACCTAAACAAGGGACTCTCTGTGACCCGACCAGAGGCGAGTCAGATTTTAACGACAGATGCCTCGGACAAGACTTGGGGAGCACACCTCAATGGAAAATGGGTGCAAGACACGTGGCCTGCCAGACTTCAACATTTACATATCAACTTGAAGGAGATGTTAGCAGTCCAATTTGCATTGATGGCTTTCAAGGATTTACTTCACCCAGGGCAAGTGTTGATTCTAACAGACAACACAACTGTCATGTGGTACATCAACAAGCAAGGGGAACCCATTCGGTACCCTCTTTGCAGGCAAGCAATGATTTTGTGGGAGACTGCTCTCAGTTTACACCTCAATCTTCAGGCAAGGTTTCTACCAGGAGCACAGAACTCCTTAGCAGATGTTTTGAGCAGACAGATAGTGGATCCCCACGAGTGGAAATTGGATCCTCATGTATTTCGAAAATTGACAGTGATATGGGGAACTCCAGACATAGATCTGTTCGCTTCTCCACTAAATTTCCAGTTGCCAAAGTTTTGCACAAAAATGTTTCATCCCACAGCTTGGAAAGTGGATGCTCTATCATTCAGTTGGAGCAATCTTCACGTCTATGCCTTTCCGCCTCTGCCTCTCCTCTCCAAGGTACTCTTGAAGGTCAGACAAGACAAGCCCGCCATGATTCTAATAGCTCCAGATTGGCCTCGACAGCACTGGTACTTTCTGCTGAGGAGTTTAGTACGGGAGCCTCCATGGCCTTTGCCTTTGATTCCGCACCTTTTGTCTCAGGAGGGCAATCATTTCCTCAATGTCAGGATTCCGTCCCTGCATCTAACAGCCTGGCATATTCTGTTCTAGAACCTGGCGGGTTGCAGCTTCCGCAACAAGTTTTGGATGTTATTTTGGAGGCCAGAAGGCCTAGTACAAGGAAAGTTTATGCTGGTAAATGGAGGAGATTTTTAATTTGGAGCAAAACAAAGAGCTTTGATGTTTCCAGGCCTGATTTAAGTGTTTCTCTTCAGTATCTTACAGAATTATTAGACAAGGGTTTGTCTTTCTCCTCTATAAAGGTTCATGCTGCAGCCATTTCTGCTCACTATGACTGTGACCCTCCATTATTCTCTCTTTGTTTAAGCAATTTCTTAGAGGGGCAAAGAACATAAGACCCCCACGTAGAGCTCCTACTCCTGCCTGGGATCTCAATTTTGTATTGGAAAAGCTTACTTTACCTCCTTTTGAGCCTGCAGCTACTGCTGAGTTAAAGTTTTTGTCTTGGAAGACTGCTTTTTTGTTGGCCATTACGTCTGCTAGAAGGGTTTCTGAATTACAGGCTCTTATGGCAGTTGAACCCTTCCTAATTTTTCATAAGGATAGGGTATCTCTGCGTACTAATCCTACTTTTATGCCTAAAGTGGTTTCAAAGGTGGCCTTGAACCAATCAATTCATTTGCCTACTTTTTATGCAGATCCCCAAAATAAAGGGGAGAAAATTTTGCATACTTTGGATATTCACAGGCAGTTGCGTTATTATTTGAGCAGGACTAAAGGGTTCAGACAGTCTCAGCAGTTGTTTGTTTCTTTTGCTTTAGGTTCTCAGGGAAACCTGTTTCAAAACAAACTATTTCTAAGTGGATTGGATTTTGTATTGCTTTTTGTTATTCTCATCATGGTAAGGAGGTTCCGGCTGGAATCAGACCTCACTCCTCTAGGGCTACTGCCACTTCTACAGCTTTTTTAAGGGGAGTAGCTACTAAAGATATTTTGGAAGCAGCTACTTGGAGTTCAGTGCATACTTTTTCTAAACATTACCACCTTCCTCTTTATTCCAAATCTAGAGCTGGATTTGCCACTGCAATCTTACAGGGCATTTTGGCAGCTCCCAATGCTTTATAATTTTGCCAGCCTCCCTTTACCTCTGCTTTGGGATTCTACCCATATGTAAGGACTGCAGCAATGTGAGATGAAGAACATAGTACAGTTTTGTACCTACCATAAATGTAGATGTTCAAGATCCACATTGCTGCAGTCCAATTTCCTCCCTCCTTCCCCTCTGTAGTTTGGAATACTGCTATGTTTTGGGTGGTGGCTGTTATTTGCACATGCCTCTTGGGAAGTATTCTACTTTTTGGCTGTGGCCTTTCTTTTTAGGGCCTTCTGACATCTGGGGCAAGAAAAGACTGAGGAAATGACTTCGGTCATGCGCTTTTATACCCTGACGCTCTGATGTCAGATCTAAGCGCCCATGACCGACGTCAGCCTAATACTTTGGTATTCGGGCCGACCGAGGACAGCGGACTACCCATATGTAAGGACTGCAGCAATGTGGATCTTCGAACATCTACATTTATGGTAGGTACAAAACTGTACTTTATGCGGTACATAAGCAGGGGGTACACACTCCTACCCCCTTTGCAGACTAGCCATGGCATTGTGGAACACTGCCTTGACCTATCAAGTACAACTACAAACTCAATTCCTGCCAGGAAAGCTGAATACTCTGGCAATTCCTGCCAGGAAAGCTGAATACTCTGGCAGACGAACTAAGCAGAAATCTCATGGACCCACGCGAATGGAAACTGGAACCATGGATTTTCAAAATGTTGACACGCAAATGGGGGAGCCCAGACATAGATCTTTTTGCCTCACCCCAGAACTGTTAGTTGGACAAATTTTGCACAAGAACTCATCACAAAAAAGCCTGGAAAGTGGATGCTCTATCCTTCAGCTGGAAAAACCTATCCGTCTATGCCTTTCCCCCTCTGCCTCTGCTCTCCAAAATTCTACTAAAAGTCAAACAGGACAAACCAAAAATGATTTTGATTGCTCCAGACTGGCCTCGCCAACACTGGTACCCATTCTTGCGCAGTGTGTCACACCTTCCACAATGGCACCTGCCTCAGACACCTTACTTACTGTCTCAGCAGAACAACCCAATTCTGCACACTGTGCTCCAAACTTTGAATCTTGCAGCCTGGCTAATCACCTAAATTCACCCTTAGCATCCCTCAGCAAACCTGTGATGGATGCCATTTTGGAGGCGAGAAGATCTAGAACTAGAAAATCTTATGCTGACAAATGGAAGAGATTCTGTGCCTGGAATCAATCTCAAGGGATAAGCACAGCAGTGCCCAACATTCCTCAGATTTTGCAATACTTAACTGAGATGCTTCACAAGGGCCTGTCCTTTTCTTCCATGAAAATCCATGCCTCAGCCATTCCAGCTCATTACAACACAGAACCTCCCCTCTTCTCTCATCCTCTGCTAAAGCAGTATCTCAGAGGGACCAAAAACTTAAGGCCACCCAGGAGAGCTCCAACCCGTACCTGGGACCTTAATTTTGTATTGGAGAAACTCACTCCCTCCTTTCGAGCTGTCTGCTACTGCAGACATAAAATTTCTCTCCTGGAAAACAGCTTTCCTTTTAGCAGTCACTTCAGCTAGAAGGATTTCCGAATTACAGGCTCTTATGGCAGTGGAGCCTTTCATCATTTTTCATGCGGACAGGGTATCTCTCAGGACCAATCCATCCTTCATGCCTAAGGTGGTATCCAGTGTGGCTGTTAATCAGACCATTCATTTGCCAACTTTCTTTCCCAATCCACAGAACAAGGAGGAGCGGATTCTGCATTCATTGGATGTACACAGACAACTTAGATTTTACTTAAACAGGACTAAATCTCAAAGGAAATCTGAACAACTGCTGGTGGCATTTGCTGCAGGGGCAGAGTGAAAGGCTGTTTCAGAGCAAACCATTTCCAAATGAATAATTCATTGTATTTGTTTCTGCTATATGCACCTGGAAAAACTATTCCCCAGGGGATCAGATCCTATTCCACCAGGGCTGCATCTACTTCTACAGCCTTCCTCAGAGGTGTTCCTACCAGAGACATTCTTGAAGCTGCTCCCTGGAGCTCAGTTCATACTTTCACCAAACATTACCATTTACCATTTTTCTCTAAATCCAGAGCTGGCTTTGCCACTGCTGTCCTGCAGGGCCTTGTAGCTGGACCTTAAGCTATACAATTCCCTCCACTCAACCATAGCTTTGGGAATCTACCCAAATGTAATGACTGCAACAATGAAACACGAAGAACATAGTACAGTTGTGTACACTTACCATAAATGTAGGTGTTCGAGTGTATTCACTGTTACAGTCCTGGTTACCCTCCCTGCAGCCCCCTGTTTTTATCTGGCTATACCTCTACTTTCTTTCACTATGCTTAAAAGCCCTTTTGGTGTATTTGCTTTTGATTGGAGGTATATTTTTTGTGTTTTTAATTTTATTTGCTCCCCATTTGGGGGCACTGACATCTGGGGTAAGAAAAACTAATGTAATGGCATTGGCTGCATGTTTTATACCCCTGATGACCTGACGTTATGGAAGAAGGGACAGCAACCGACCCAGGACTTTGTTAATCAGGCTGACTGAGGGCAACCTGCCAGCAGATTACCCAGATGTAATGACTGCAACAGTGAATACACTTGAACATCTACATTTATGGTAAGTGTACACAACTGTAATTTCTCAATACAGTTTGGTTCCAGCATGCTCATCCCTTAAATGTCATGATTTCCCCTCCTTCCCTACCTGAAAGCAGAGTTAAGTTGGTGGATGCAGCAAGTCAATCAGAACCCTGGCCTACCTCTTCAGGTTCCTCAACCAGCTCAGCAAATTTTTACAGTCACCTCAGACTTGGGATGGGTAGCAACAGAAAAGTTCAGGGCCTTTGGTCCCCTTCTCAAAGGAAGGAACATATCAACATCAGGTAAATGAGGGATTTACTATTAGTCTTACAAACCTTTCACCCTCTATTCTTGCCAGGACCCCTAACAATCTCCATAAACAATAACACGGTCCTTTGGTACATAAACAAGCAGGGGGGGCACATAATCTCATCTCCTCTGTAATTTGGCCATCAGGGCTTGGGAATTGGCTGCTTTATACAAGGTAACTCTGCATCCTTCACCTCAGAAATCTGTGGCGGATGCACTAAGCAGGTCCATGACACAATCTCATGAGCGGATGCTCCACAGGGATGTGTTCGTACTCCAGAACTGGACTTATTTGCCTCCCCTATGAACAGACAACTTCTTTGCTTTTGTGCCACGGCCCCTCGTCCTTAAGTGTGGAAGGTGGATGCCCTCTCATTCTTATGGAAGGGGAAGTTTCTCTATGCATTCCATTTCCCCTCCCTTTCCCTTATTTCAGAACGTCCTGTTGAAAATTCTACAGGACAAACCAAAAGTCTTGTTAGTGATTCCCTTTTGGCTAAGACAGCACTGGGTTCCCTTTTCTTCTGCAGTTAGCCAAGGGTCATCAGTACAAGTTACCTCACCAGTTGGACCTGCTCACTCAGGACAAGGGATCATTGATTCACTCACATTTGCTAACTCTACAGCTGACCCTGTGGCTGATCAACTTTTGATCCCTTTCAGGCTCTAAGGATGTGCTAAGGGTTTTGCAGGAGGCCAGGAAACCCACGACTAGAAAGTCTTGTATTTCCAGGTGGAGAAGATTTTCCATTTGGTGCCAGAAAAGGAAAGTGGATCCCTTTGGTGTGGATATTCCCCCAGTGCTTTCCTACCTGTGTGAGTTACTCAACAGTGGCCTTTCTTGCTCCTCAGTTAAAGTCCATTGTTCTGCCTTGTCTGCCTGCTTGCCTTTGAGCTGTTCCCTAGCTTCCAGGCTGGACGTTAAGCTTTTTCTAAAGGGTGTCCTACACTTAAAATCCCCCAGGAAACCATTTCCTCCTCCCTGGGATCTCAATTATATGCTGGTAAAACTTACCCAGGCCCTTTTTGAACCAGCAGCTTCTGCTTCCCTAAAGATTTGCACATTGAAAGCAGTGCTTTTGGTAGCCTTAACCTCTGCCAGAAGAGTTTTGGAAAGCCAGGCATTAATGGCTTTGCCTCCCTTTTTGGTCTTCCATATGGGCAGGCTATCTTTAAGAACTAAGCCTTCATTCATGCCAAATGTGGTGAATGAGTTGTCACTTAATCGATCCATCCAATTGCTTACCTTTTTCCCTTGAGCTCAGTCCTCTAGTGAGAGGATTTTACACATTTTAGATGTGCATAGACAACTCAGATTTTCCCTGGACTTGACAAAGTCTATCAGGAAGTCAGACCAACTTTGTATCATTTTATTCCAGGGCTGTGGGCTTGCCTGTGTCCAAAGTATATCTACATGGTTTTCTAAGGCTGTTGTGTTTTGCTGTGAATTCCATGGAAAGTCCTTGCCAGCATCTGTCAAGGCACATTCCTCTAGGTCAGTTGCATCCTCAGGGGCCTTCTTCAAGGGTCTAGATGCCCATTCCATCTTGGAAGCCGCCACCTGGTCATCTGTTCACACCTTCATGATACATTACAAATTGGACACTGTTTCCATATCCAGAGCAGGATTTGCTATGGCAACTCTGCATGGATGTTTGGAAAGTGCTTCCTCTTAGTTTACCCTTCTCTATCCCCCTCTCTGGGTTCACTTTTCAGCTTTTGCACTGTCACATAAGTAAAGAATACTGCAACATTGAATACAAGGACATAGTGTCATTGTGTAAAATCTTACCATAACCATACATGTCCTTCTTTTCTATGTGGGAGTATTCTATCCCTCCCACTGCCCCACCACACACTCACTCACTCACTCACTCACTCACTCACTCACTCACTCACACTCACTCACTCACTCACTCACACTCACTCACTCACACTCACTCACTCACACTCACTCACACTCACACACTCACACACTCACTCACACACTCACTCACACACTCATACACACTCACTCACACACTCACTCACACACTCACACACACACTCACACACACACTCACACACACACTCACACACAGCTTGCTGTTTCCTAGGATGATCCACCTAGGTTCCCCTGGGGGGCTTTCTTATTCTGAAGATGGTACTTGTGGACGTCCCTTTTATGGCTGACATTGTCTGCGCCTATGTGCGACGTCCCACATAACAGGCAATGGCTCTAAGCTTTTGTATACAGGCCAGATGTCAGGTTGTCTGGGTGAAATACAACCCATATGTAAAGAATACTGCAACACAGAAGAGAAGGACATCTATGATTATGATAAGATTTTACACAACTATTCTTTTTTTCATTGTACCATGTGGATTTCATTTAGAACACACTGATGTCCTTCAAGAATGCAACTGCAGTCCTGACATATGGGTTGTCCTGCCTCAGGCAGCCCCTCTGTCGGCCGGATTCCAAAGTCTGGGTCCGGCATCGGCTGATGGCTCTTCCCCGACGTCAGAGCGGCTGGGGTATAAAAGCATCAGCCGACGCCATCTTCTTCAGTCTTTCTTGCCGCGCGGTGCCCGAAGCAGAAGCAGTTTGCAAGTGCCGGTCGGCCAGCTCCTGTGTTTTCAGATACCGAAGTCATCAAAAAGCTAAGTACCCCGTTGGGGAACCTTTTCTTGCCTCAGCCGATGTCAGATAAAACATCTCTTTAAGGCCCACTCTGTTGATCTAGAAACTATTTCTCAGGGGCCCAAAGGAGTGGCCACTTCCACGGCCAAAAATCCTTTACCCGCAGACAGGGAATCTAGGTCCCTGGAGAGGTGGGGTAAAAAAGTTTATACCTCAACCACCCTTGCCATGAGGGCACTTAACTGTCTTTTTCATATGTTTCAGTATCAGGATTTCTTGATGGATGATTTGCAGAAAAAGTTAGCCTCTCCTGAGCCTTTAGATAGAAAGGCCTTGCAGGATTTGGTTCATAATACTCAGCAGGTTAGCAATCATTTAGTGTGGTTATGATGCATTGGAAGCTTCATGTAGGGCAGCTATGACAGGGGCCGTCATACGTAGACATGCTTGGTTGAAAGAACAGGCATTGCCAGATTATGTTAAAGTAAAGCTTCTAGATGCACCTCTGGAAAAAGACAAGCTACTTGGTGCTAATGCACAGGGTGTGTTGAAATCAATTGAGGAAAAGGCTAAATCAGTACAAACAGTCAAAGATTTCCTCCAGGTTCAGCCACCAAGGTTCAGCAGGAATTGGCCTTCGAAGAATTGGTCCTTTCCAGGCACTGACAAGTTCCAAATGGGAAAAAACAGGCGTGCTCGAGGTAGAGGGCAATACCAAGGCTCCTACAGGGGCCGCCAATGGCAACCAACTAATCAGAGAAAGTGGCGCAGGGACTTCTGCTGCTCCACAGGGACAATCACAATGACTTGACTTTGACACCGCTGACCAAGGCTCAAAGAGAAGCACCTTTAGGCGGAAAATTATCTTTATTTTCAAAAAATTGGCACGTTTTTACAAAGGACAAATGGATTTTGGACATAATAGACAAAGGTTACAGGTTCCACTTCCATACCTTACCAACAAGACAAGGCATGCCAAACCTGCCACAAAATCAAAGGGCAGAGGCACTCATACAAGTTTTCAAAGCTGCTGCAAATCAAAGCAATAGAAAAGGTTCCTCCTCAGGAACAAGGCCAGGGATTCTACTCAAGACTGTTCCTTGTTCCAAGAAAAGAAAAGCAATGGAGACCTATACTGGACTTGTCCGCTCTAAACACTTTTCTCATTGTGCCAAAATTCAAAATGCTGACGTTACAGCAACTTCTTCCCATGCTGGGCAAGGGGTCTTGGCTGGTTACTCTGGATCTCAAGGAGGCATACCTGCATGTCCCAATCAGACACAGCTGCAGAAGATACTTCAGATTTCTTGCAGGGTCAGAGCAGGGTCAGAGCATTATCAATTCTCAGCATTGCCTTTTGGCTTATCTACTGCGCCCAGAGTATTCACAAAATGCCTGGCATCAATAATTGCACACTGCAGACTTCAGGGGATACAAATATACCCTTACCTGGACGACTGCCTTATACAAGCGGACAGCAAGCAAGCCTTGATAAGAAACTTGAACTATGTCATTCACTTACTACAGGCTTTGGGATACACAGTCAAAATTCAAAAATCAAGACTACTGCCATCCCAACAAATAATTTTTCTAGGAGCCAAACTGGGCACAAACTCACAAATGGCTTTCCTCACAGAAGAAAAACAAGAACAATTACCAGTTTACTTCAAAAGCCTAGCAAAGCACACCCAGATGACTGCAAGGAAAATCCTGCAGGCCCTGGGTTTCATGGCATCTTGCATTCTTCTGATTCCACTGGCAAGACTACACATGAGAAAACTACAATGGTACCTAAAAAGTTTATGGTCTCAACACAGCCACAACTTAGAAGCAATTATTCCACTCATTCCATGTCTACAAAAGGAATTTTTGTGGTGGGCACACGCAAGCCAGCTAAACAAAGGCATGTCTTTCAACAAACCTCAAGCAAGCCAAACCATTACAACAGACGCCTCAGATCATGGATGGGGGGCGCACATGGAGGGCAGATGCATTCAAGGGCAATGGGCACCCCGGGAATTGCATCTGCACATCATTCAAAAAGAGATGTTGGCAGTGATTCATGCAATCGAGGCCGTCGGAAAATTTCTTCAACAAGGTCATCTGTTAATAAGGACAGACAACACCACTGTTATGTGGTACATAAACAAACAGGGAGGCACCCATTCTTACCCCCTCTGCAGACTAACAATGACTGTTTGGGAAAAGTCCCTGAAACTGAACATACAGTTGCAATCCCAGTTTGTTCCAGGCAAGGACAGTGTTCTGGCGGACAGTCTAAGCGGAAACGTTATGGACCCACACGAATGGATGTTGCATCCAGACATTTTTTCACAAATAACTCATGCATGGGGAAGGCCGGACATAGATCTCTTTGCCTCACACCTCAATCATCATCTGAAGAAGTTCTGCTCAAGGACACACCATCCTCAAGCCTGGAGAATGGATGCTCTCTCCTTCAGCTGGAATTCTCTAACAATCTACGCATTCCCACCTCTACCATTAATGACCAAGGTGTTACTGAAGATCAAAGCAGAACAACTGAAAGGCATTTTGATAGCTCCAGACTGGCCAAGACAGCACTGGTATCCATTACTAAGGAGCATAACTCGCACCAAGCCGTGGCCCCTGCCTCAATGGCCTCTGCTTATAACTCAGCACAATTACAGGACTGTTCATCCCAACCTGCAAACATTGCAACTGACAGCTTGGTGGGTTCCATGACTTCTCCCCATATCTCTCTCTCCAAAAAAGTTCAAGAGATCTTACTGGAAGCACGCAGGCCTTCCACCAGAAAAACTTGTTCAGCCAAATGGAAGAGATTCAACATCTGGAATGCCAACAAGGGTCAGTATGCATCAGTAATGAGCATCCCACAGATACTAGAATACTTGGCAAAAATGCTTCACAATGGCCTTTCATATTCTTCCATAAAAATACACGCTTCAGCAATTTCAGCAAAATACAACTGTGATCCACCTGTGTTTTCACATCCTTTGCTAAGACAGTTTCTAAGAGGGATAAAGAATATCAAACCTCCAAGAAAACCACCACTGCCTGCATGGGACCTCAACTTCATCTTGGAAAAATTAACTCTTCATCCTTTTGAGCCAGCAGCATCTTCAGAATTGCAATTTCTCTCCTGGAAAACAGCTTTTCTGTTGGCAATTACTTCAGCAAGAAGAGTCTCGGAGATACAGGCCCTCATGGCAGTATCTCCATTTCTCATTTTCCATCAGGACAGAGTCTCTTTAAGAACCAATCCTTCATTCATGCCAAAAGTGATATCCAGGGTTTCTCTAAATCAAGCAATTCACCTGCCTACTTTCTTTCCCAATCCTCAAAATAAAGGAGAAAAGCTTCTGCACACTTTGGACATACACAGACAATTGCGCTACTACTTGGACAGAACAAAGGCCAACAGAAAGTCTGACCAACTATTTGTAGCTTATGCTGCTGGAGTACAAGGAAAGGCAATTTCCAAACAATTTCAAAATGGATTGGAAACTGCATCAGATTCTGCTACTCTTTCCATGGAAAAGGTGTGCCAGCCAATATCAGGCCACACTCCACCAGAGCTACAGCCACCTCCACAGCCTTTCTAAGAGGGGTGGCTACAAAGGACATTCTAGAAGCTGCTACATGGAGCTCCGTGCATACATTTTCCAAACATTACAACCTGCCTTTATATTCCAGATCCCGAGCAGGCTTTGCTTCTGCAGTCCTGCAGGGCATTTTAGCTACACCATCCTTATCTTAGATCCTACCAGCCCCAGCTTGGCTATGGTATTCAACCCATATGTCAGGGCTGCAGTTGCATTCTTGAAGGAAATAGTACAGTTTTGTACCTACCATAAATGTAGATGTCCGATAGATATGCAACTGCAGTCAGGTTTTCCCTCCCTCCTACCCCTCTGTAATTCTTTTTTGGGTCCACTCCCCCTTTTTCAAATTAGCTGGGGATATCTGTTATGGTGTATCTGTTTATTACTGTTGTGCATGTCTGGAATTTTTATCCAGTCTCTAAATTTAGCCTTCCTTGGAGGGCACCTGGCATCTGGGGCAAGAAACACTGAAGAAGATGGCGTCTGCTGATGCTTTTATACCCCAGCCGCTCTGGCGTCGGGAAGAGCCGACATCAGCTGACGCCGGACCCAGACTTTGGAATCCGGCCGACCGAGGGGCTGCCTGAGGTAGGACAACCCATATGTCAGGACTGCAGTTGCATATCTATCGGACATCTACATTTATGGTAGGTACAAAACTGTACTTTCAGAGCTGTCTTATTTAATTTCTTGCACCTGCTGACAGCTTGTTTTCAGTTAAAAGCAGATGCTAATGGATCGCATCCCTACCCACTTGTTACTTTGCAGATATAAGAAAGGATTATCATGTTTCATGTTCATTTTCATTCAGGGATGTAGCCGTGACTGCCCCTCCTTATTACTGGGGTTCAGTTAGCATTCTTGAGATTGGAAGAGTCTGGCAGGGAGGGAAAGGAGTGAAAGGGTGTGGATGTGCCTGTCCCAGGTGAGGGTGGGGTTTGCTTGCCCTTGTGGGCACACTATGTAATGCTTTTTCATTGGTGGATACCAAGAAGACATCCACTCCTACCATGTTACATGGGGCAGAGCTATTTAGAGGAAACACTCTTTGTAGAAGTAAGTGGCACAGGCTTTGCGGGCCATCCATTGCAGGCTATTCCCTGCCGCCTTGGCATTTCTGGGTGTTATGGATAGAAAAACTGAAGTAGGAAGCCAAGGACCACATAGTAGATCGAGGAGGCAATCTAATGATTGACAGTGAAGACAAGAACAAAAAATGTGTTTCATTATTTTTGTTCTCTTTTTAAGTCAGTTTGCTTAAAAAGATATTTTCTGTATCTTAAATTAAGAACATTAATCTGGATATACACTTCTATAAAAAAAAATGAAATTATCTGCAAAGACAAGTTTTTGTAATGATGTTGATGTTAGTACAACTGTAAATGTCTTGCTATTGTATTACTGATTTTGTTTGTAAATTATACTGTTCTAATAAATTCCTTTAATAAAATATTTTTGAAAACATGAGGAAATTGTATTTTAATTCTGTATATAATATTATCAGTACACATTTACATCCCCCCTAGCAAACAGCAAATCACAGTATTGCATTGTTTAACCTGCTGCTTTCCAGCCTTTCTTATGTAACCGTGTAAAGCCTAGATACATTACAACCAAAATAAAAGTACTGTCATACTTTAGTATCACTAGCATATACATCATTTATTGATAAAACTCTCCACACCTCACATTTAAAATACCTCTCACTGTATACTACACAGAGCTGCTTTATAAGACACAGAGCTAGCATCAATGAATGTTTATACAGATATTAATATTTTGCTAAAAATATTTACTTGATAAAATTTCTCTAAATATTAAATATGTAGAGCTAGCATCAATGAATGTTTATACAGATATTCATATTTTGATAAAAATATTTACTTGATAAAATTTCTCTAAATATTAAATGTCATATAAAACTTGTATCTGTTCTTAACAAATGTTTCCATTTTCATTAATTTGGTATAATTAAACTAGGGCGGCCATGGTAGTGTGGCAGTTAGCATTGTTGCCTCACAGCAAGAGGTTTTCTGGTTCGATCCTTGGCTGGGGTGCCTTCTGTGCGGAGTCTGCATGTCCTCCCTGTGGTCGCATGGGTTTCCACCGGTGCTCCGGTTTCCTCCCACATCCCAAAGACATGCTGTAGGTGGATTGGACACTCTAACTTGGCCCTAGGTATGTGTGTGTGTGTGTGTGTGTGTGTGTGTGTGTGTGTGTGTGTGTGTGTGTGTGTGTGTGTGTGTGCCTTCTGTGGAAGGTTGGGCGCCGGGCTGGCAACTCGACAACGTAAAACTCTACTGCCAATCATGAGCAGACAGGTGATCCGTTGTGGTGACCCCCAGCCGGGAAAAGCTGAAAGAAGAAGATCATCTAAACTGAAGTTGTTTGTTTTTTTTATTTTTTAAGGACTGTAATTGTTCTTAAAAGGTTTTGTAATACTTTGGAGCATTTCTCCCCAGGCCTCAGCTGAAAATGGACTCCTACTCCATAGGACTTTCCCGATAATCAAATGTCAGTAAATTAATTAATATAAGAGCAAACATGGTCGGTCTTAGAATCACTTCTTAGGTCCATTCAGTGATCTTTTAAACATTTGTGACATACATAAAGTGGAATTTATGCAGTTACAGCCCTCCTACCAATTTAACACAGGCAACAAATTTTCAGTCTTTTTCATCTCATTTCTTTGTACAGAACTACAGTTTATATGTGGGCACTACATTCAGTTTGATTGGTGCTTTACAGCTCTGTCTCACTTGTCCACTAATTTCAATTTGAGAAAAGCTGCTTCTTAATCATCTCAGTCACTTTTTTATGTTCTTTGTGTTTCACTGTTGCAGCCATTACTTGTGGGTTATCCCTGATGGGTAGCCCTCGGCCAGCCTGAATTACCAGAGTAAAGGATTTCCCTCCTGCATCGGCTGTTCAGACACTGTGGCTGATGGCAGGTCATCAGGGCTATAAAGGGTGACAGCCGAAGCCATTACATCAGTCTTTCTTGCCGTGGAGCCTGAAGCAGAAGCAGTTTTGTGAGTGTGTTTGTAGATGTAGCTGTCTGTTCTGTGCAGAATCTAGAGATGTCTTCCTTTTCACTAGCACAGTGAGATTTGGCAGATTTATGTGCAACTTGTTAAATGAAGCAGAGGAACTACTGTTGGCTAGCAGATCAGTGTGGTGTAAAGAAAATTTCTTGGCTCCAGACTAACTGTAACTTTATTCATGTATTTATTTAACTTATACAGGGAACAGATTGCTTATTGGAGTTGTTCTACATTCTTTCTGAAGATGAAGTCAGTAAGAAAATGGAAAGAAAATTAAAGAAGATGAAGAAGAAGGCCAGGTGAGTTTCTGGTTCACTTATTCTTATTTTTTCCTTAATTGATTGACTTGGTAGGTCACGGCCTGTATTACTTTCTCTGGGGAAATGTGGGCTGTGGTTTCTATTTGTGCAGTATTTACAGTACTATTCATAGTGAATGCTATTTATTGAGACTCAGTTTTGTAGCTATAGTTCAGAAGAGTTTTTTTTTTTTACTCTGCAGAGTTATTATTCATTTGCTAATTTTTCCAGTTAGCTACTTAATTCAATTCAGGTTCACAACAAGGATCAAGTGCCTTTCCCAGCACAAAGAGCATGTTCGAAAAACAAGGAGTGGCGTACGGCAACTGTGGTCCCACTCCACAAAGGCGGCGCCTCTACGGACCCTGGTAATTACCGCCCCATAAGCTTAACAAGTCTAGTCTGCAAAGCTATGGAGAGGATCATAATGGAGCTCATAAACAAAGATATAGGAGACTTGCAGACATTGGACCCGACCCAGTTTGGCTTTGTCAAGGGAAGATCATGCCTTTTGAACTTGGTCGACTTCTTCGAAACAGTCACCAAGGCCATTGATGAGGGAAAGGCAGTCCATACAGCCTACCTTGACCTTGCAAGGCTTTCACACAATACCCCACTCGGTATTGTAGAAAACTTACCAGCTTAAATGTAAACCCATATGTCACAAGATGGGTTGCAAACTGGCTTAAGGACAGAACCCACAGGGTTAGAGTTGCTGGCGCTGTGTCAGACTCCAAGCCGGTCACAAGTGGTGTCCCACAGGGCTCGGTCCTTGGCCCCTATTGTTTGGCATCTACTTCTCAGAAGTACAGGCCAACATGGGAGGACTTTGGCTGACAAAGTTTGCAGACGACTGCAAACTGGGCCATAGTGGAAAGTGCATCGGACACGGATATCCTTCAGAAGGGACTCACGGAAACAGATAGCTGGTGCCAGAGCCATGGCCTGAAGTTAAACGCCAAAAATGTATAGTCATACCCTTCGGGAAAAACAAGGTAACCCCAAGCTACCATATAGGTGGCAATCCACTAAGCACAGAAGAGGTTATCAGGGACCTGGGGACCCAGGTTGACAGTGGCCTTTCTTTGACACTCACGTTGCTAAAGTGGTTAGAAAGACCTTCTACATTGCCCACCTGATCATGAAGGGATTCACATCCAGATCTAGTGAGGTCATTGTTCCCCTGTACTCTTCACTTATCAGACCAATGATCGAGTACAATGCCCCATTCGGGATGTATCTCACCCGACATCTGCAGCAATTGGAGAGACCCCAAAAGTTCCTCACCAAAAGGATAAAGGACTCCAAAATCTGTCATATGCTGCCAGATTGAAGAAACACCAGCTCTATTCAGACGCATACCGCCTGCTCAGAGGTGACATGTGCCTGACATACAAGGCCATGTCCAACCCGAATTAATGGACATGCTCCACCTCAAAAAATCCAAATCCACCAAAACCACTAGAGCAAGCGACTTAAACCTTAGCACGGATATAAATAGAACGCGCTGGAGGGATAGATTTATCACTCAGAGACTCCCTATGCTGTGGAATAAAATCCCGGTCCATGTGAGGCAGAGCACCTCGCTGACTCTGTTCAAGAGAAATCTAGACCTGTGGATGGGAGATCATAGGTTTACCCCGGGAATCATCTCTGTGTCACTGCTGGACAGAGGCACAGCAAACTAATGGGCACAGTATTTTTTCATATAAGGGGTGGCGTAAGCCACAAAAATTTGGGCTAGGCTTATTAATGCCTTAGGGCAGATAGGTTCATAGGTTTATACTAGGCTATTATAAACAGGATGCCAGTTTATTGTAGGACACACACACACACACAAATACACACATTCGCATACTCAAACTTGCACTGCATTCACACCTTCAGCCAGGTTTTAGGAATGCCATTTCAGGTACTGCTTATCTTAGGATGAGGCAGGAAAGTGGTGCATTTGGTCAAACCCCATGTGGACACAGGGAAAACATGACAATCCCACACAGAAGATAGTGAGCCAGGAGCTAAACTACAGTACTAAGTGCTGTGAGGTTTTCAAAATAACGTGCCAAGTATTTTTGGAAGTGTACTGCACAAATGAAATTATGAAACAATATTTTTCATAACAGCAGAGGATTCCTGCTATATCTGCTTGCTAATAATATAACCTACTCCTGAAAACTCCTATGTAGTAGTTTTAACTTTAGTGCTGGATTATTTTTAATTACAGAGAGTCAGTTTGAATTGCTTTTCAAGACTTATGCATAAGGATTTGTAAATGATCAACATGGCAAGGTAGAACTGAGGGGAAAATGACCAGATTTGATTACAGATTGGCACTTCAGTGAACTGTAACACCCAGACAATGAATTTTAGAGACTTGAGGAACCTCTACTTGTTTGTATAGAATGTCTTCAGTTTTGTCATGTACCTAGATGCTAAAAATACAGTTTTTTTTGTGGAATGTATATTCTTGTAGCAAAAATTAGGCTTGGAAAAATGTATTCAGTAGAGCAGAAAAATGTAAATGTAACAAGCAAAGCATTATGAATATATTAGACTTTGTTTTTCAGTGCCTTTTCTGTGCTGTGTGGTCATTCATCATACCACAAAGGTAAAATAGAGAATGTTTTCTTGGTATTTCAAATAATATTTTTGTGTAATTTTGAAAATGTGTGAATTTTGCAGAAAAAAACTTTATATATATATATATATATATATATATATATATATATATATATATATATATATATATTTAATGTATGTTGTATAACATATGGGACAGCCATGGTGGTGCAGCTGTTGCCGTTGTTGCCTCACAGCAAGAGGTTCTGCAGTTTGATTCTTGGCCGGAGTGCCTTCTGTGCAAAGTCTGCATGTCCTCCCTGTGGTTGCGTGGGTTTCCTCCGGGTGCCCTAGTTTCCTCCTACATTCCAAAGACATGTAGTAGGTGGATTGGACACACTAAATTGACCGAAGGTGCGAGTGAGTGGTACGGATAAACTACTGCTGCAGGGCTAGCCATTCGGACATGTAAACCATGTCTTGAAATGATTGTCACTGTTGAAGTGACAGCCCCAACCCCATGTGCAAAATGGGGAAAAAGGGGTTGAGGATGATGGAAAACGTTATATAACATGACAGGTGTCATGTTGGGTGTGGGACACAGTGCCCTCAAAGCAATGGGTATAAGATGCTTTGCAATGCACTGTAGAACTTTACTTAAATATTTTATATGCATTTTGCAAAGTACCTCCACCACACAAAATAACTGCTTTACTCAAGGTAACATCCCAGTTTTGTCACTTCCATTCTGTTTCTCTCTCATTCTCTGTCATTTACTAGCAACTGGGTTTATTTTATTTAGCTACTCTACCTCCTAACAGGCATGAAAAAGTGGGAAAATAGTGTAAGAACTTTTTTTTTTTTTTTGCAGTGATACATACATACCATGGAAAGTTTGTTTAAAACCAAGTGGCAAATTGTGCAGGAATAAAGTGAAATACATTTTGCAGTGATAGAGTGGTTAATTTTTTATAACAGTACATTGCTGGAGGCCATAGTACTGCTTTAAAGCTGGCACCACCCCATTCACTCAAACACGCACATACACACACACACACACACACACACACACACACACACACACACACACACACACACACACACACACACACATACACTGTCATAACTACACATAAAGCATACTGACATTCAGCAATCATATCACACACACATCTTTACCTGATCACACTCATGCACATACTCCCCTATTGACAAACCAATGCCACACATCTCAACTGTCCAAACTTTCACAGAATGTGCAGATTTCTGCTTCATATTTTTGGTCCATTCCTCATAAAATGTGTAGCTTTCTGTCAAATCACTGAGGATTAAAGTCATTAAATAATGACATACATTTTTCTTTCAAATCTGTCCCTATTTTTGTGCCTTTATCCCATTATTATTTTAGGCTTTGTCCAGATTTCTTACTCTTAAAAGGTTGAGAGGTATGACACACAAACACAGAAGTGACCATCAATTACAGCCCTTATACGACTATCAACCTTGGGTACCTGCTTAAAATCAAGTGAATGAGTAAATACAAAATGACACACAAATTCTGTTTGTCAGAACCATATAGTACAACCTACTGCAACTCTATTCTGCCCTGTAAGCAACTTAGATCAAGAATCAAAGATCAGGAACAGATTCTAAGTTGTTGTTTTCTTTCGGCTTTTCCCGGTTAGGGGTCACCACAGCAGAAGTCTGGTCCGCTAATGATTGGCAGTTGATTTTTACGGTGCTGAGGTGCCAGCCTGACGGCCAACCTTCAACGAAGGCACGCCCATTCACGCATGTCTTTTGAACGCCACTTGACTGCAGGGAGGACATGCATACTCCACACAGAAGGCGCTCCAGCCGAGAATCGAACGGGAGAACCTCTTGCTGTGAGGCGACAACGCTATCGCTGCACCACCACGGCTTTTCAGGAACAGATTCTAAATATTTCTGTTAAATACTTAAAATGTTGTTGAAAATAGCAAGATTTGAATCAGCAAGCGTTTTCTGAAGGATATGAAATCTGAAACTGACATGCTTGTCATTTTGTAATAAATCCATAACAATTTGCCAGAAAAACAAATTTTGCAAGGAATAGATTCAGGGCCGGTGTTAACATTTTCGGGGCCCCCAGCAGATGTCACGTTGTTGGCTCCCTGGGCACTTACAGTCTACATATCACCCTGTCACTGCCACTGCTCCCAAGCAACCTTTTAGTTCATGCTGCAAACTTTTAGGAGTAGTAAGCACTGATTGACCTGTAGCTAGAATGCTCTTAAATTACAACAGGCCGATTTACCACACTATGTTGGCCCATCTCACAAAGGGACATTTACAGTTACTGGCATTTAGTTGCAACAGTGATACATTGCAGCAACTGTAGGTTTGGAGTTAAGTGAAATGGCGTCCTAAGCCTACTGTTTTAGTCACCCCCAACACACACACACACAAACACACCAGTCTTCCCCTGTTTTCCTTCACCTTGGGCTTCCTATTCTCACAGTTTGCCTTACTCTTCAGCTTTTCAAGAAGCCGTAATTTTCTATATTATGCTCTGAAGTGCATTTTAATTTTTTTTCTTTTTACACAAACTTTTAATCCAATGATGACTTAAACAGAAATTATGATTAAGGATATAAATTATGTTCCTGTTCAGCTTTAGATTTCCTTGCATCCTTTCAACACACCTTTCCTGACCAAGTAAGCACAGTAATAACCATTTAGGAAATAACTCAAAAAAGCCAGGGCCCAAGAAGCCATAGGGTTATAGATGTTTTGGGATATATTTTAGAACATTTCCCAGCTTTTTAATCCAGTGGTGACATAAACAAAAAACATGAATAAGAAAAAAAAAATCAGTTTTATTTTTTTTTCTTTCAAAGAAGACATAAGTTGTACCCAAAGCTTTATGTTAAAAGATGACCCAATAGTATCTCACAATAAATACAAATTGCACAAATCACATAAACCAAAAAACAAACAAACTGTTGACTCCAATAAAGGCTGTCCCTCCAAAATGTTCCTCTTTTCAGGGAAACAGGTCGATCATAAGTACTTCACTTCACTTGTAAACACCCATGGAAAATCCAAGAATTAGAATTTATTCACACACAAAAAATAAAATAAAATTGTGGGTTAAGCACTTTCATCTCTACTCGGGAGACTTCATCAGAATCAACATTTAAGAAGCTGTGCACATTTTATATCAAGCCACCTTTCATTTCATTGGCCAATCAATTAATTTAAAATAATTTCATCACTGGTAATTATTAAGTAATAAAGTGCTTGGTACATTTAAAGTGCTTAATACCTTTAAATATAGCAGTGTTCCTTAGTATTACATAAAATTACAGGTTTGTGTTATAAAACAAAATTCATAATATTTAAAAAAAAAAAAAAAAAAAAAAAAAAAAAACTTTATAAAACTGTAAAACGGTTGGTATACAGAATGTTACCATCCTAAGCCATAATAATAGAAACTGTTGCAGGGACCCTAACAACTATGAAAGCACAAAAAATAATCTCAAATACTATGATACATAAAGTACTGTAATAAATGAACAACAATACACTTCTGAAACAGATTCAAAGATTAATTGAAAAAACTAATAAATATTAATAAATATGTGTACATACAAATACAAATATAAAAGTAAATAATATGTATAAATATAAAATTGTGTGTATAAAATTTTGGAAAATGTATGTGTAATATGTGTGTAAAACATGGATATGGTTGGATAACATACATTATATAAATGTGTAACCTTAGCGTATATGTTATAGGTCTGATCTTTTGGGGTTGGATGCTAATAATTTTAGAGCTGGTGTAATAGATATGTGATCATTTAACCCTGGGCTGTTGCATGCATCCAACCTCAACTGCCAAACCATTTCCCGAAATTTTAATTGGGTCTCCCAATCACCCCCCCCCCACTCTGTTTTACTTCCTCCAATACCCAGAATTTGTAATCAGCCATTTTGCCTGTTAATGAATGTCTGTATAGAGTGTTGTTCTCACTCTTTCTGTTAATGTCATACATATGCTCATATATACGTAATCTCAAGTTGCTCTCCTTCCCAGTGTAATATGACCAACATACAGTACAGTAAACAAAATACACCACTCCTTTGGTATAACAAGTGGAGTATGTTTTACTCCTAAATTTGTAACAAATGCTGGATATGTCTAGATCTTTCGTTCCCAATATAAAGGGACATTGGAAGCACCTGTCACATTTGAAGGTACCAAGTTTAGGACATGCCCCCTCTCTACTAACTCCCTTTTTCTTTTCAAGTATATTCTTTAAATTATAATTCCTTTTAAAACTGTATCTCAGTGGTTTCAGAAAAAAATCCACCCTGGTGGGCATCTTTCTAAATATATCCCAAGTATCGTTTATACATTTCTTCACCCACCCAACATTGGCATAGTGTGTCAGTGTCAAATATGGCAGTTGTGATACAATCTGTTTGGTCCCCCTCAAAACTCTCTTGGCAACAACTATTTCTCCACTAATCAATAGTGATAGGTAGGTGAATCCCCACCCCTGTACAACAATTCTTTTGATGGGGTTGATTAAATTGTCCGGGTACCCTCTTTCCCCAAACAGGGTGTGGACATAATCAATTTCATTCATAAAGTCTGTTTTATTTGATGTCATCCTTGCAATTCTAACCATTTGTCCCTTTATAATATTACGTTTAAGGGTATATGGGTGGTCACTCTCATAGTGCAAGTATGAGTTAGAAAAACACTCTTTTCTATATATACCAGACCTGTAGGCTTTTTTTTAATATAATCTTTGGATAACTTCACATCCAAATAGTGGGTCTCATCTACCCCTAATTCATGTATAAATTGTAAAAAAAACACCATAGTGTGGTTCAAATAGTCCATAAAATCTGGGATCAACTTATTAATTCCTTGCCATAAATAATCATCCAAAAATTGATAGTAACCAAGGATGTATTTATAATACTCTGAATTAAATACAAAGTGTTTTTTCCCAATATAACATAATAATGTTGGCATATATGGGGACAGGAAGACCCCATGGCAATCGCATCTGTTTGGTGATACAATTCTCCTTGAAAGTAGATATAATTGTATTTTAATACCATCTCTGTGTTTTTCAAAAAACTCTATACAGACATTCATTAACGTGCAAAATGGCCGATTACAAATTCTGGGTATTGGAGAAATTAAAATAGAGTGAGAGGGGGGTGATTGGGAGACCCGATTAGAATTTCGGGAAATGGTTTGGCAGTTGAGGTTGAATGCATGCAACAGGCCAGGGTTAAACGATCACATATCTATTACCCCAGCTCTTGAATTATTAGCATCCAACCCCAAAGGATCAGACCTATAACAGATACGCTAAGGTTACAAATTTATATAATGTGTGTTATCCAACCATATCCATGTTTTACACACTTCACACACACACACACACACACACACACACATATATATATATATATATATATATATATATATATATATGTGCACACAATTTTATATTTATACACATTTATTTTTGTTTGTATTTATATGTACACATTTATTTATATATATTAGTTTTTTTAATTAGTTTTTTAATCTGTTTTATAAGTGTATTGTTGTTCATCTGTTACAGTACTTTATGTATCATAGTACTTGAGATTATTTTTTTGTGCTTTCAGAGTTAGGGTCCCTGCAACAGTTTCTGTTATTATGGCTTAGGATGGTAACATTCTGTATACCAACCGTTTTACAGTTCTATAAACTTTTATTTAAAAAAATATTATGAGTTTTGTTTTATAACACAAACCTGTAATTTTATGTAATACTAAGGAACGCTGCTATATTTAAAGGTATTAAGCACTTTAAATGTACCAAGCACTTTATTAGTTAATAGTTACAAGTGATGAAATTATTTTAATTGACTGGCCAATGAAATGAAAGGTGGTTTGATATAAAATGTGCACGGCTTCTTGAATGTTGAATCTGATGAAATCTCCCCAGTGGAGATGAAAGCACTTAATCCACAATTTTATTTTTTATGTTTTGTGTGTGAATAAATTCTAATTCTTGGATTTTCCATGTGTGTTTACTGGTGAAATGAAGTACGTGTGATCGACCTGTTCCCCTGAAAAGAGGAACACTTTTCGAGGGACAGCCTTTATTGGAGTCAACAGTTTGTTTTTTGGGTTATGTCACAATAAACTAATAAGCCAGTTGTTGTCTGGACACGCAGGTCCTATCTGGGACCTGCCTGTCTTCCTAACCCCCCCCCCCCAACAAAAAGACTGCATATGTATCCCTCTGGTGTTAGACTGGGATGAAAGCAGAGGTTCAAATTGCTACAGTCATGTATTTCAAGTGACTGTTGACACATATATATATATATATATATATATATATATATATATATATATATATATATACATAGTATGCCTCCTTAGTCCTCACTCCTAACCCTCAAAGGCAGCCACCTGTATGTATGTCTGATGTGTGTTTGTGAGGAAAGTGAAAAAAATAATGATTATAGTAATTGTTGCCCCTAGACAGCACGCTGCTCCTGCACAAGCTGTAGTAAACTTCTTTGTACACCTCTGAGGTCTGTGAGAAAAGTGAAAGAAACAATGACCACACTGTCCCAGCCCAAACACAACCTATAATAACCTCATGTGCACAGCCCTAAGATTTAACTGTGATGCATATTAAAGGAGTAATAACCATACATTGCCCCTTCACATAACTTACAGCAGCTTTCTGTGCACTCACATAAGAGAAGGCTAAATGGGTGTAGCCGAGAGTCGAAGCCATTATCAGATTTATCCTAACAGGGTCATATCATAGCCCTTTTCAAGTTGAAGAGCATAATCAGAAAAATAAATACATTTTTCCCCAACCAGTAACAGCTTTTTTGGGACCCCCACGCAGTCAAGGATAATTAAGGGAGCCCCAGTATCCAGTTATACAGTCTGGGAAGGGGGCCCCCACACTCTTTGAAGATTTCAGTGTCTGAATGTTCTGTGATATATTTTGTGCATTACTTTTGAAATATAATTACTTGTTAGCTACATTTTTTACAGATACACAGAGGAATAATGTATGTGTTGTAACATTTTGGGTGTGTGCACAGATAACAATCACTGATGTGTTTTACACACACACACACACACACACTTGTACTTATTTTAGCAAATGGCAATACATTGTGCAACACTGGTACTGGCATACAAGATCAGTGACTGGCATTTAGCAGTCGTCAAACAGCAGCAGTGAGTCACTTTTAACTCAGTGAGGAGTAATACAAACCTGTCATTGTCCCTGATTTCACAGACCTTCCTATTTTTTTTCTCATAATTTTGCATTGTCTTTTATAAAAAGTTTTATTTGCTTGTAAATCATTCAGGATTACAGACAGTCAATAAATCCAGACATCAGAATTTTATACTTATTGTCCAAAAAATGTATGTTGATGCATAAGATGTTATACTATTAACTTTTAATTGAATTAGAGTAATATGTAAAACTCGTTCATGATTTTGAACCGTTATGCTGCTATTATTGGTATTGTACTGAATTCTTCTGCAAAGAAGTTGAAATGTATATGATCTGGTATTCTGCCAGTGTTTATAAAACTCCTTGAAAGAAAATCATCCCTGAAAATCAGAAGCAGAAGCTTTTCTTAAAGTCCAAGGTTTGCACTGAGATCAGTCACTGGGCTGTTGATCTCTGTGTATACCTTGCTTATGTTCAATGTAAGCTTTAGCCAAAGAGAGTCATATCACAGACCTGTTCAGGTTAAAGAGCATAATCAGTAAATTAATACTTTTTTTCTCCTTATTTTTCCCAAACCAGCAACAACTTTTGTGGAGCCCTCACACAGTCAAGGATGATTAAGGGAGCCCCCTTGCAGCCATGGGTATTGCAAGTACCTAAAGCTGATTATGTTGTTATTTTAGTGGAGTGAATATCCACTACCATTGTTTAACTAAGCCAGGGGCACTATGTCACTGATAACATTTTTAATGGAATTGTCAGGCACGCTGATGTTCCACTCACCAGGCTAAACAAGGAGAAAGTTACTGTCAGCTGCCTGTCTGATGCCAGGATCCGCCACATAATGCACGTACTCAGGTCACGCCACAAGTACAAATACAACTCTGTCATTGTCCATGTTGGTGTGAATTACCTGAGACGTACCTCCCTGGACAGCATGAAAAAAAACATGGAGGAGCTGTCCGATCTTGTAGCCCAGGCAGGTATGACCCTAGCCCTGAGTAGCATCCTGCCATCACCCAGAATGATACCATAGTACAAGGACAAAATGATTGACTTCAACAATTGGCTAAGCTTCTGGTGTCCTTTTAAGGGGATCCATTATCTGTCTGCCTGGGATGACATGATCGACAGACCACAATACTTTGCCAGAGATGGCCTGCACCTGTCGCCCTTGGGATTCCGGATATTGGATAAGGGTACTGTCACCCCTATAGTGCCTTTTTTAGCCAAGGTTCAAATGACAAATTCACCACCGTAACAGGTACAAGCAAGCAAAATCTGAGGGTAATGCCACTCAGTGCTAGAAGTCCAAACCTCAAAAAGCACTCACTCGAGGCACTCCTTAAAATGGAGAACATTGACATCTGTGCAGTGACAGATACCTAGTTCAAGGCTCCAGAGAGCACCCCTGCATTACCAGGCTGTAATTCATACCACACCTTTCAGCCACCTAACCTGGACCGAAACACTGAAGTCAGAGGCATGTCTATATTCATTAAGGATATCCACACCTCCAGACTATTTGCTTAGCATAATGCACCTGAGATTATCCAAGTGCAACTAACTCTGGGCAAGACTACAATACAAATTGTAGCTTGCCACAGATCCCCCACTATGCCCCAGGATTCCCACCCCTCCTTTCTTGATACACTGGAAAATGTTAGGGTACAGCCTAACACCCTAATAATGGGCATTTTCAACTACCCCACCATTAACTGGGAAAACTACTCATGTACCAACTCTTTTGCTCAATGTTTCCTGGAATTCATAAATTCCAACACCTTGGATCAACTTATCCACACCCCCACCAGTGGCAGCAATATCCTAGACCTGGTCATCACCAGCATGGGCAACCGGTGTTACACACCAGAGGTCAATTCCTCGTTGGTCAGATCCGACCACAAGCTAATCACCCTAGACATCAACATCCCACCCCCCCCCCACCTCCATTAGGGAAACAACGGTAAAAATTTTCTCCAAAGCCAACTTCACGCTTTTTAAGACAGAACTGGCAAACTTCACAACATCCATGCAGACAGACAATAGAGGTACGACTGCTGAATCCTACATAAATGCACTTTATAAGCACTTACACGAGTGCATGGATTGTGCAATCGCTAACAGAACCAAGATGCTCTCCTCCAAAAAAAGGAAGCCAATCTGGTGGTCCCCTGCCATAAACAAACTCTACAACAGAAGAAAGAAACTGTTGCAAAAAAAAAAAAATCCTACATAAATGCACTTTATAAGCACTTACACGAGTGCATGGATTGTGCAATCGCTAACAGATCCAAGATGCTCTCCTCCAAAAAAAAGGAAGCCAATCTGGTGGTCCCCTGCCATAAACAAACTCTACAACAGAAGAAAGAAACTGTTGCAAAAAAAAAAAAAAAAGAATAAAATCCCATAATTGGAGGAACTCCCTGGTCAGCCTCAGTAAGAAGCTGAGATCCCTCATCAAATCCTCCAAAGCTAGTCATGTCATGAAAACAAAATCACCACTGATTCAAAAGACAACCACAAAGCATTCTATAGCTATGTCAAGAATCTCAATGGCAACACTCAGATCTGCTCTAAGTTACAGCACAATGGCACTAAATATACAGAACCAACTGATATTGCCAACATCCTGGCAGATAGGTTCAATGCTAACTTTACCCCCTCCTGTCAGCCCCTAAAGGGCCCATCTCTGCACCGGAAAAATGCAAACTTCCTGTAATCATGGCTGCACGTGTAAAAAACGCACTCTCCAAAGCCAAGAACACAGCATCTATGGGACATGACAACATCCCAGGTTGTGTTCTACACGAACTACAGAACAAACTGACACCCCACCTAAGTACCATATTCAATCATAGCTTCACCTCAGGCTTTGTGCTCCCTGAATGGTGGACAGTGACGGTTATCTCACTCCATGAAGTGGGAGCCACTACGGACCCCGGGAACTACTGCCCCATTAGCCTGATGAGCCTGGTCTGCAAGGCTATGAGACGTATCATCGTGGAACTTATAAACAATGACACTGATAATCTCCAAACTCTGGACCCTGCCCAGTTTGGGTTTGTAAAAGGCAGATCATGTCTCCTAAACCTGATAGACTTCTTTGAAGCGGTCACCAAAGCCATAGATGAGGGTAAGGTGGTTCGCACAGCCTATCTAGATCTCACCAAGGCTTTCAACACCATCCCCCACTCTGGAATTATAGATAAACTCACTAAACTAGGTATAAATCCCTATGTCACAAGATGGGTTGCCAACTGGCTCACTGACATAACCCACACCGTGAAAGTAGCATACTCCAAATCCGACTTCAACCAGTGACAAGTGGAGTACCACAGGGTTCAGTCCTGGCTCCTCTCCTGTTTGGTATCTACTTCACTGAAGTACAGGCTAACACAGAAGGTCTTTGGGTAATGAAGTTCGCAGATGACTGCAAACTAGGAGCCATAATCGAAACTCCTAACAATGTGGACATCCTACAAAAGGGCCTCACTGAGACAGATGCCTGGTGTCAAAGCTATGGCCTCAAGCTCACTGCCAAAAAGTGCATCGTCATCCGTTTTGGTAAAAACTCTGTACCCATGAGCTACCACATAGGAGGTAGTCTACTTAACACCAAAAGTGTGATAAGAGACCTTGGGACACAGGTGGACAGTAGTCTCTCCTTTGATAATCACATCGCCACAGTAATCAGGAAATCCTTCTACGTGGCACACCTCGTCACAAAAGGTTTCTCATCCAGGAAAAAAGAGGTCATTGTTCCCCTCTACTCATCACTCTTTAGATCCATTATCGAATGCAGTGCCCCTTTTAGTATGCACCTCGCAAGACATCTACAACAACTGGAAAGTCCGCAGAAATACCTCACAAAGAGTATTACCGGCCTCAAACAGATGCCCTACACAGACCGTCGCAAAAAACTCCAGCTTTACTCCATCGCATATCGCCTACTCAGAGGCGATCTCTGCCTAACATACAAAGCTATGTCAAACCCAGAGCTGTTGGACATGCTTCACTTAAAGAAATCCCAGTCCCTCCGAGCTACACGCTGTAGGGACCTAAACCTTGTCACCACAATAAACAACATGCTAGTGGTCTAGATTCCTGTACTGGAACAAACTACCTATCTATCTCAAACAACGCTCTTCATTAGCACTCTTCAAGAATAATCTTGATGATTGGACGGGAGATAGGAAATTCACCCCGGGGATCACTTCTGTGGCTGTGCTCGACATGGGCACAGGAAAATAATTTTCTTGGGCGGCAAAAGCCAGGGTGCCTTTTTGGCTAGGCTTATATAGGCCCTAGGGCCAGTAGCCTAGCACCTACCTATGAACCTATCTATTAACCTATGAAGCCTGTTGCTTGATAAAACTCTGTTACTATAACCAGAGGTATCTTTGAATTTTAAAGGAGCTATTCATACGAGTTATTACCCAGTTGGTTTTTTAAGTACATAAGATAACTCTACTAGCTTTTGTTGGTTTCACAGATATGTTACAAAATATCAAGGTAAGATAACTTCTTTGCTTAAATATATTGGACAGAATGAAAAGTAATGGCAAGACAAATTGTAATTAATTATTTGTTCCCTACATGTTAAGTGGGTAAACCCACTCGACAAAATGTCCTGCGACAGAGGAGCAGTGTCTAAGTGATTTACTTAGTCACATAGTAGGTATAGGGCAGATGGAATGAATCAGACCTTTTACTTTTGACAAGACGTAGCAGTTCATTAACAACAGATGTGAGAGTGTTCAATCTCGCCTTTGTTCTTACACATGGGTTCGGAGCCGATCCTCGGCTCCGTGCCGGCCGACTGCAAGCTCTGCATCGAGAAGAAGCTCGAGGACATCTAATACCCACAATCCCCCTCTGCCTTTACCTCAGATCTAGTTTGCCGCTGCTGCATTCGCATCGCTGGAGGCTAGCTCGAGGGTTTTTCAGATAAGATTTTATATCTTTTGGTTAAATTTTCAAAAGAACTTGTTTAAGATCACTAGATTTTGATAGTGTGTGTATGGTGTGTGAGTAGAGACAGAATTTCTCGGTACCGTTAAGTTAGTTTAACTTAGTTTAACTATAACTGGTATAGAGTTCTTCGGGGCCTACCACCCCTACTTGGATTGACAAACGGACTTACATTCTACCGGATTTGACACTTTTTTCCTGGATTGACTGTTACTGGACTTGACTGTTTTTTTTCTCTTACTTCATTATGTCTGAGAAAATGAAATCTGGTTTCAAACGTTGCCAGTGTGGCCAAAAGATGTCGGTCACGGACAACCACAGTTCCTGTGTCTACTGTCTTGGCCCTCTCCACTTACAAGAGGACTGTTCTATTTGTCACTCTTTTAGTGGGAGGGTCATGACAGATAGGCGCAGGAAACTGATGGATAGAGGGTTATTGAAACCCTCTTTCCAGGAGGCTCTGGATGCTTCAGACCAGGCATCCAAATCCTCGAAGGAATCGAAGACGTCGGAGCCCAAGTCATCGGCTCCGAGCTCTTCGGGTAAAGTTAGATCACCGGTTCCACAGACTTCGGGGCCGAGTGTTCAACTGTTGGCAGTTTCCGAGCCTCGAGTCTTGGAACCGGTGACGGAGCTCCCTCCACCGACCCTGTTGAGGTCGGCTCAGTCTTCGATCCCTTCGACTCGTTCTTCCAGGGCCCTTTCCGACACCGATGTGGACTGTGTGGTGCAGAAATTGATAGAGCATACGGCCCTATCCAAGCTTATCTCGGTCTCCTCTCAGTTGATGTCGAGACTTGAAGGCCTGCCACTATCTCCATCTGTTCCTCCTCCGAGACCTGTCCAGTCTTCGGAGCCGGAAGAAGCTGAACTGATGATTGTGGAGCCCTCGGTGCCAGAACCGTCCTTTCTCGGTCGGCACGTTCACCTCGACTCCATCCGATCCGGTACTGGAGTCTCGGGCGAAGATCTATCCTTGGTTCCGGGACCGAGTCGGACCGATGTTTCGTTCCGACGCTCCCTCTCGGGCCTTGGCGGATCGACTCGGTTCCGTCCTTGGGTCGGTGCCTTCGGTTCCTGTTTCGGGATTCTTCCCATTTCTTCGAACCGGAGATACCTCGATTCGGGACCCGGGGGCCTTCGACCTCATGAGGAAGGTGTTGTCTACCCAGACAACCACATCAGCAGGTACAGCTTCTCCTCCCCACAAAGGACCGTTATCCTCCTCTGCACCCACGGCCACGCCCAAGCGCCGGGCACCAGTGTCTCAGCCACCCCTGGAGGGTGCCCCTCTTCCTCGGAGGCTTCTTCGGATGCTCCCACGAAGAAGTCCCTAGGAAAAGATTGTGTAAGAGGAGACACTTGGATTCTCCACAAGAATCCTTGACATCTGATACTGACTTAGATGAGTCAGAAGGGTCCCCTAAGTCACCTTCAGAAGATGTCTCTTTTCTGACATCTTGGAGATCCTAAAACAGAGAGGTGACTGGCAAGCCCTCCCCCCTTCTGAGGATGAGTCAGTTTTGCTGAAGGCATTTGGTGCTCGCCCTTCCTCCTCCTGGGTCACTCCGCCCTTCGATGAATTAATGGAGTTGATTGCTCGAAGGGCGGGAGACACCTGACACGGTGGAACCAGTCCCTAGGAAGCCAAATAAGTACATTACGGCACCACAGGACAAGGCTTACCTCACCAAAGGAGTTCCAGTAGACGCCATGGTGGTGGCAGCGCCACGAAAAGGAGATGTCGGAGTCTTCCTCATCTGTCCATCCGCCTAACAAAGATTCTAGGACCATGGACAGATACGGGAAGCGCATTTTCAGTTCAGCGGCTTTCTATGCTCCCTGAACTATTTGACTCATTTTACACGTTTACAGAGGGATCTAGTCAAAGAGTTGGGAGATACCCTCCAGGGTACTACAGATGCTGCTGTTTCAGAGAAAGTTACAGCGCATCTCAACACCCTTACATCCATTGTAAACTCGTCCATGAGGCTGTTATCCTACGCAGCCGAAGGATCGAGTAGGGCAGCGGCTTCAGCGATTGCTCTTCGTAGGCAATCCTGGATGCGCTTATGTTCGCTTATGAAGCCTTCAAGTCTTCCTTTACTAACGCCCCATTTGATGGAGCCACACTTTTGGCCCTAAAGTAAAGGAGACCCTTACCTGTGTGAACAGGAGGGAAAGACTCTGTCTGCTGTCGGAGTCCGTTTTTCCACCCCTTCCAGACCGTACCCCAAAGGGCAACGTGGGGGGAAAATGTGGTTTCGAAAACCCCAAGGATCTTTCCCAAACACACAGGGTGATGCCCCTCTAGAGGCAGAGGGGGGGGCAGAGGTGGAAGACGCCGCCCTGGCGGCAGAGGGGGGTCCGCAAAACCAAGGTGACAGGGATAACCTCCCTGGCAACCCTTTTCAGCACTCCTGAGAGGAGGCCCGACTGTCCTGCTCTGGAGGCAGTCGGGGGTCGCTTAGCTTTATACCCTCAGGCCTGGCAAAACCTTTCTTCAGACAATTGGGTAAAAAGCATTGTTACCAGAGGTTACAAAATCCCATTTCTATCCACACCCATTCCAAAGAGAAAACTCCCAGATGTACCACCCCATCTGCGAGACCCAGCAGCTGCAGAAATTTCAAAGCTGCTAGAAAAAGAGTCATCCAACCAGTCCCAGCGGACCAAATAGGATTCGGAACTTACTCAAGGTTCTTTTTAGTTCCAAAGAAAACAGGGGACTGGAGGCCGATTCTGGACCTAAGCCATCTCAACACCTTTGTCAAGAAGGAAAAGTTCTGAATGGTCACGCTTCAATCGATCCTTCCATTCTTACGGAAGGACGACTGGATGTGCTCGATAGATCTGAAGGACGCATACTACCACATCAAAATGGCCAGGGCGTCCAGGGATCATTTGCGCTTCTGGCTGGGAGCCAGTCACTATCAGTTTCGAGCCCTGCCCTTTGGTCTGACTACAGCCCCCAGGGTCTTCACCAAATGCATGGCAGTGGTAGCGTCTCATCTGAGGCCTAGGATTCCAGGTGTTTCCGTATCTGGACGACTGGCTCCTGTCTGCCACCACCAGGCGTCAACTGATACAAGCCAGGGATTACACCCTACAACTTTGTACACACCTTGGAATGTCAGTAAATTTCGAAAAATCTTTGCTACAGCCATCACAGCATATCTTATTCATAGGAGCGGAATTAGATACGCATCATTTAGTTCTAAAACTTCCTACAGAAAGAATAGTAGCACTTCAAACCAACATTTCCCTTCTGCTGTCGGCCAGAAAGTCACCGGCAAAAATTGTTCTGAAAGTCTTGGGTCTCATGGCAGCTTCTCTCATTGCGATACCATTGGGAAGACTGCACATGAGAGTACTACAATGGCTTCTCTTTGCACAATGGTCATTCCAACAACTTCCACTGACTCACGAAATATTGATAACGAAAACATGCAAATCACACCTAATGTGGTGGTTACAGACTTGCAACCTATCCACCGGAAGACCGTTTGTGCTACCCGCACCGTCAGCGACGATAACCACGGACGCTTCCCTGATAGGGTGGGGGGGCATCTTTCAGGGACAGACAGTCCAAGGCGAATGGACCAATCTGGAGTACAATCTGCACATCAATGTTCTGGAGTTGAGGGCAGTGTTTTTGGCGTTGCAACACTTTGCTCCCCTTCTTCCTCCAGGGACCATTGCAGTTCAGACAGACAACATGTCCGTAGTCTGGTACATAAACAAGCAAGGGGGAACCAGGTCTTACCAACTATGCAGAGAGGCCATGAGAATTTGGCAATGGGCAGAGTCCACCGGTCGCTTTCTGATCGCAACGCACATCCCGGGGTCATCCAACGTTATAGCCGACAGGCTGAGCAGGGCAATACTATTGCCTCACGAGTGGTCCCTCAAACATTCAGTTGCGAGAAGGATTTTTCGCAAATGGGGCCAGCCTACCTGCGATCTGTTTGCGTCTCCAATGAACGCCAAATGCAGGAGCTACTTTGCCCTATTACCCCTCCAGGGGAAGTCCCCAGGGACGCGCTGGTGCACGATTGGCCCCCGGGTCTCCTATATGCTTTTCCTCCTTTTCCCCTGATTGCAAAGTTTCTACAGAAAGCCAACAACCTTCAGAGGACTATTATTCTCATTGCCCCGTTCTGGCCTCGTCAAATTTGGTTCCCCTTTCTATTGCATCACCGCATTCGGGCACCTTGGATGCTGGACCCAGAGCCAGATCTACTGACTCACTCGTCAGGAGTTCCTCACCCATCTCTAGAATCTCTCCATCTAGCAGCTTGGCTGCTCCGCTTCCCTTTTTAGCCAGGTCGGTTCCCCTTACATCGGCGGTTCAAGATATATTAGTAGCTTCTCATAAAGTTTCCACTACAAAGACTTACACCAGTAAGTGGAAACGTTTTGTCTTCTGGGCGGAGTCACATCATTTGGACCCTGTTAGAGCTCCGTTAAACAAGGTTTTAGAGTTCTTGACTGAACTATTTCATGAAGGAGCTTCCCCGGCTACTTTAAGAGTACAGTTAGCTGCCATTTCTAACTATCATGTAGAAGAATGTGGTGCGCCTATTATGGCTCACAGACTTTGTAAAGCCTTTTTAAAAGGTTCCTTTCATATCAGACCACCAGTCAGAAGCCCGACATCACCGTGGAATTTAAACCTGTTGCTATCTAAATTAATGTTGCCACCCTTTGAACCATCTTCAAGTTGCACATTGAAATTTTTGTCATGGAAAACATTATTTCTAGTGGCCATTAAATCTGCTAGACGAGTGTCTGAGCTTCAGGCCCTTTCGGTCAAACATCCTTATTTAATATTTCATTCTGACAGAGTATCCCTACGCACTAATCCATCCTTTCTTCCCAAAGTTTGTTCTTCTAGTAATATTAATCAGTCCATTGAATTACCCACCTTCTTTAAGAACCACTCTAATAAATTGGAGTATATGTTGCACAAACTGGACGTCCATAGACAACTCAGATTTTATTTGGATAGAACAAAAGATCACAGGAAATCTGATCAACTATTTGTAGCTTTGCTGACAGCAGAAAGGGTCTTGCAGTTACAAACGAACTCTTTCTAAATGGCTAACTGACTGTATCACATATGTTTATGAAGCCTCTGACCAAACATTATCAGCAAAACCCAAAGGACATTCTACCAGATCAGTGTCTACATCTTTGGCTCACGCAGCTCGCTTACCTTTAGACACTATTTGTGCGGCTGCTACTTGGGCTAAACCACATACATTTATCTCTCATTACAAAGTGGACAGGGTTTCTAGGGATAGGGCAACCTTTGGTTCCACTGTGCTCAAGAACGTTCTCCTTGAGTTCCTCAGGATCATGGAGCTAGGACGCTACCCATGTGTAAGAACAAAGGCGAGATTGAACACTCTCACATAAAGAAGTTATGTCCTTACCATAACGCTCCATGTGGAGTGTTCATCTCGCTTGGTTATTACACTCCCACCCTTCCCACCCTTAGGAAGAACGTTCGATTTGGTGCCTGGTCTGGAGTATTCTCCTTCTGCTGTTGCAGTATTAGTGTTACTATCATACCCTTGGTATGTTGTATATATGTACTTTTATGTATATAGTTGGCATGTGTGCGTGCTTTATGTCTGGTTTGCTTGCAAACTAGATCTGAGGTAAAGGCAGAGGGGGATTGTGGGTATTAGATGTCCTCGAGCTTCTTCTCGATGCAGAGCTTGCAGTCGGCCGGCACGGAGCCGAGGATCGGCTCCGAACCCATGTGTAATAACCAAGGCGAGATGAACACTCCACATGGAACGTTATGGTAAGGACATAACTTCTTTTTCAGTGCCTTCATCCTCTGGGATAATTGCCAATAAACTATAATTCACTTAAAAGGTTAACAGAACAGGTGCTGTCTCAACATATAGTTATTGAACAATAGGAACTATGAAAATCCAACGTGGCAATCTTGCACAGGATAGTTCTTTTCAGGATGCCTCAAGTCAGGATTGGATATTGTTAGGTGTGATTATGGCTATTGTATAGCAGCTTTGGAGCCCTTGCCACATTATAGTGCTGTATAGATTTGCCTTGGTAAAGACCTAGCTTTTCCCAGTAGATACTGGGGCTGAGTTGCTAGATGTCCTTTTGGATATGTTTGCTCCTCCCTCTGAAAACTTTTTAAATTGACTGGAGGAAAAGAAAGCCTTTGGAAAATTTAAATTAAGTGTTTCACTCCTGTATTCCGAAACATACCAGATAGTATCATAACTTGTCAGTTTTTTTTTTTAAGAAAGTGGACAGAACTACAGTACTATAGGAAATAAAAACATTTGTAACATAAACAGCAGTAGCAGTAGTCTAAGCAGCAGCAATAAAACTTTCAGAAAGAAAAATAACAGCTGATCTGCAACCCACAGGTGGAATTTTCAGTCAGTTTAGAAAAAAAATGGCGTCTTAATAATCATAGAAAACTAGGTTAAAGGAGTAGTCTCCACAAATTACACTAGGTTGTGTGCCACCTCTTTCAGTTCCAGGACCAATTTGAGTCATCTGTTGTACAAATTAAGCATTCTGTACTATTGTCATTCATCCAGTCCCTCCTTCAGAGGTTCTTCCTGGTACCAAAGAAAGATGAACAGTGGTATCTAGCAAACCTCTGCAACTTATGAAGACAGGAAAATTCAAGATTTGGGGCCTTCACAGACTTAATTTCTCCTGCAGAATGCCTGGTTGGTAACACTGAATATGAGTGATGTTTATCTCCATATTCCTGTCCACAAAGCCCACATGCATTTTGCAATGTCCTGAGTCGTTAATTGCCATTATGAATCTACTTTCTTGCCATTAAGCATTTATGATATTTACTAAACAAGCACCATTTTTGTGCACGTTTCAGGCAGTGCACTTTTTTTTTTATCCCTCCCTGACCTTGCTTGAACAGTTGCCTAATGCAGACCTAATGTGGAAAAAATACTATTTACCATACAGAAGTCTCTACAGTGTTTTCATTGCCAGAAAAATTTTCTGAATTGTCAGAAATCTGATTTACCCTTTTGTCACATACAAGGATTCCTGAGGGCTTTTCTGAACACAGAGAAGGCTTTATTATTTCCTTTCCTCTGGACAGTATGCAAATAAATTTCTTAACTAAAACCTGACTTTCTTGGAAGCCCCTATGGTGCATGTTATTCATCCATCACAGTGCCATGTGCCAGACTGCATGTGAGAAAGTGGTATTATTAGTAAAGATTTTTCTAGTAGAAATACTTGAATCACTAGAGTAAGCTCTTCCATTGGTTCCAGTTCTGGTGAGGGAATTAGAGTGGTGGCAGCACAACCAGATTTCCTTCATTCAGAGTTTATCTGTTGTATCTCCACTAACCATAATGGTAAAGGAATTTTGGTGGTGGCACAACAGGATAGCCTTCAGTCAGAGGTTAACTTTTGTATCTCCACTACCATGAAAAATTGTGAAAAAAATGCTTGTATATGTTTCAGCAGTTTCATTATTTAACTTGATTTATTCTGCAGAGTTTTAATAACATTTTTTATCTACTATACTTTTACATTTTTTAATTTATATTTCTTCCACATTTCATTGTCCATATTATTAAGTACTTAAAAAATCAACCTGTAGTAAGCATTTGCTCTTCCTCCTTAACTTTGGAATGTAAAGTTCTTGTTGTAACCTGTTCCATTTCATCCATTGCTTGAGGCAGTATATTTATTGCTAAGCAAAAATAGTAAGAAGTGTTACATATTTAAAATCCTAAAAAATGCTTCTGCAAGTACACCAAATAGGACTGATCAAGTAACATCTCTAAGAACAAGCAACAGTTTGAGAGTTAGTTGTTTCCAGTTGTCTAGATAAAAGTGCTTGATAAATATATTTTATGTTTTAATGAAGTATTGCTATAAACACGTTACACATTCCCTTGTTTGTCTGATTCTTTTTTTTTTTTTTTTCTTGTCTTGATTTGTTTGCATATTTCAGTTCCAGTAACTTTACAAGCCACAATACAATTACATTGTAGAAGAGTTACAGTCATATTTAGGTACATCTTGTTGCAAGAGGATTTTCAGTGTTACAACAAAATATACAAAATGTAGATAACACACTGTGTATATATAATATGCAGAATTTGCTACAGAAAATCAACTTCTGATTAATATTTGTGTCACAGTATACATACTATTCATAACTGCTAGTGAATGTAAAGTGCATTTTGTCAACTGACCACAACTGCAGTCTGAAAATTTAGGCAGGCACCTGAGTTTCACATGGTTTGTAAGAAGTTGGGCCATCTGACTGAGTAGGTAGCAACAAATAGCTTCCTCTGTGGACTGATCCTTCTGTTTTTTTACCCTTTTTAGTATATATTCTGCCTTTTCTATGATTTAAAAGTAGAGATGATTATTTCACAGGCACTGCCAGGAAACAGTGTGAAAGATGGAGAAAGATTAGAGTTGAACTGGTTATTTGCTTATTGGCCACACTGACTAGCTAGATGTTATCAGACTGGTGAAACTTAAGCTTAACCAACTTCTGGCACAGGCAGTGCTGATGATTTCTTAGCAGGATCACCTGGCAACAGCTTCTCAGTTTGCATTGCACAGGTACAACCATCACCACTGTTGTGGAATGCCACATTAGGCCAGCTGCTGCCACAGCTGAAAATAATTCATTTATTTATTTTACATTTGTTTACCGGGATAGTCCGACTGGATACATGTCCATTTTCAGCGGAGGCCCTGGGAGAAAAGCTCCACATAGTCAAACATGCAAAAGGTTACACAAGAAGTTATAAAACAATTAGAAAATATAAAAAAGTGGTACTATACCTTATGTACATTGGTTTAGAAGTGTTTCCTAGTAGGGACTCACAGTTCTCATGGACAGACATACAAAGGTTACACAAGAAGTTAGAAAACAATTATAATATTTAAAAATAAAGTGGTAATATATCTTATGTACATTGGTTTAGAAATGTTCCCTAGTAGGGACTCACAGTTCTCATGGACAGACACAATTACAAGCAAGATTGTAACTCAGTTAGTCCCTAGTAGGGACTCACAGTTCTCATGAGCAGACACAGTTACAAGTAAGATTGGATACATAGCATGGTGATATAGTTAGATGTTATGATTATTACTGATTATGCTATTTTATAACTTAATCCGGGTTGGTACATGGGCATAGCCAGTTCAATTTGAAATACTGTTTTTTTTAAGAGACTTTTGGAGGATTGTAGGGTTATATAGATGGCAAGGCATTCCAGGTTTTGCCAACAAAGTTGGTGAACAGGGATTTCCCAGCTGAGTTATTAGCTTTGTGGGTTTGGACCAGTAATTTGTCGGCTGACCGTAGGGATCTCGGGTTGCTATATGGCTTAATAATATTTATAAGATAGGGGTTATCTTTAGGGTGATACAGAACTTTGTGCGCTATTAGGAGTTGATCTAATTGAATTAAGCTGGGCAGTTCTAGCCATTCTAGTTGTTTCAGGTTCTGGCAGTGATGGGTTCTATAGGTGGAGCCAGTGTCAAATCTGGCAATATGGTTGTAGGTATGGGACAGCTTACTTCAGTTTTATTGAGGTTTGAGAGTACAGGTGAGGCATATAAAAGAGTAGAGAGTAGGTGTGATCAGGCGATTTCAGTCCTAGCCAGTGGGGTTGAGAGTGTCTTGTATCTATACAGTGATCCAAGCTTCGTATTGATGGTCTGTATGGTTTTGTTGACCTGTAGGTCAAATTCAAGATTATTGTCTGATAACCCCTAGAAGTTTAGTGTGTTGGTCTGGGGAGATAGTGGTGTCATTGTTAGATGTGACAGAGAATGAAAGTGTGGCAGATCTACTAGTGGGGGTGAAGAGTAGAAGTTTAGTGTTATTGGGGTTCAGTAGTAGGCATTGGTTGGTGAGCCAGCTCTCAATAGTGTTAAATGTATTTTGGGTTAAGATTTGTAGTTCGGATGGGGAGGTAGCTGAACAGATGAGAGTGGAATCATGTGCATATTGAATACAGGTAGCTTTAGGAATAGCAGTGTGAAGATTACTGATAAAAATAGAGAAGAGTAGTGGGCCTAGCATGGAGCCTTGATGGACACCAAGTGTGAGAGGTAGCTGACTGGAGAGTTTGCCCTGCCATAATAAAGGGATTCTGAGAGCTTATGTAGCACATTCTTTGCTAGAAATTGGTTTAATTGTGGATTATAGAGCATGTTACTGAAACTACTTGGTGTGTGACAAATTAGTGACTGTAAAATCAACTTTGTAACACATTGACAGTAGTTAACCGAAGCTACGTACAGCTGGAAACCTCAGAATGCAGAGTCAAAGTTGCAGATGATGTTTAACTAGTATAGCCTGAGATCAGTTTTATGTCAGGTTTATTTACAAAGGAAAATACAAAGTGAGAATAACATTAAAGGAACACCGATGTTCTTCATCTCACATTGCTGCAGTCCTTACATATGGGTAGTCCGCTGTCCTCGGTCGGCCCGAATACCAAAGTATTAGGCTGACGTCGGTCAAGGCGCTTAAAACTGACATCAGGACGTCAGGGTACAAAAGCGCATGACCGACGTCACATCCTCAGTCTTTTTTGCCGCATGGTCCGATGCAGAAGCAGCGTTGCAAGTGCCGTTCGGCGTTCTGAAATTTTTCGAGTTCGGAGTTTCAGACCGAATCCAAGTTGGCTAAGTACCCGTTAGAATATTTTGTTTTTTTCTTGCCTCAGTGTATTACCGGATGTCAGAAAAAGTGAATAATTGTATTTCTTGTGGGAAACAGATACCGCATAGGGATTATCATTCTTTGTGCATTCCTTGTTTGGGGCCTGAGCACGACGTAGTCGGGTGTCGCTTTGTGCTAGGTTTAATAAGCGCACTATTGCGAAGGTTAGATTGTGCTAGGCTGGTCTTCGGAAGCGGTGCAATTATAACATGCCATCGGATACTCCGACGCCCGCTTCCACGAAGAAGCGCAAAGACAAAGCGGTTAAACCCAGGCAAGATGAGTCGTCCGTTCCGGACGCCGGTTCTTTAGAGGCTTCAATGGAACCGGTGGTTCCGACGGAGGCTTCTCTGGAGTCTCAGGGGGAGACTTTGATTTTTCAGGATGTGGCCTCTCAAGATGCAGGCCAGGCTGAAGGGGCTTCTCAGGTTTCTGTACTCCCCTCCCTTCCCAGGGTGGTTAGGCCCTCTCCTTCTGTTTCCAAGGCTTCTTCCAGAGGCAGGCCAGGTTTAGCTTCTGTTGGTGTCACTCCTAGTTCAGCAGGGTCTGTGCCTAAGAAGCACATGCTTAAAATGGCAGAAGATTTGATTACTCTGATTAGAGGTTCTATGCCCCCTCCTGATAAGAGGCCTAGGGTGGAGCCAGAGTTGGAAAGTTTTGAACAGGCTTGGATGATTCAGAGTCTTGACTGAAGACTTGCAGGAGTACACTCCTTAATCTGATTCTGATGCAGAAGATTCCACTCCTTCTGCTTCTCCTCCAGAGGATTTCTCTTTTTCAGAGTCTCTTCATTCTATGAGGGAACATTTTAAGTGGGAAGGTCAGGACTTCTCTGATTCACGGAAAAGGCTTAGGGAATTTTTGTTTTTACCTCAACATAGGCCCTTAGCTATACCTCCTGTTCTGGATGTTGTGCAAGATGTATTTTCAGAGGCTTCACTTAATCCTGATTCTCTGCCTCCTGCGCCTGTTAAACCGGATAGGTATTACAGGGTGCCTGAGGCTCATAAATATCTCTATAAGAGTCCTAGGGCGGACCCAGAAACTATTAGCCAGGGACCTAAGGGTGTCAGGGCCTCTGTTGTAAAGAATCCGGTTCCTCTAGATAAAGAGGCCAGAGCTTTGGATAGATGGGGAAAGAAGGTCTATACATCTTCTACCTTAGCAATGAGGGCTTTGAATTGCCAGTTTCATATGTTGAAATATCAGAATTTTCTTCTTTCTCAATTGAAATCTAAGGTGGATGCTCTGGCAGAAGGCATTGAGTGTAAAGAATTACAAGATTTGGTGCATGTCTCTGAACAGGTGGGTAAGCATTCTTTACAGTGTGGTTTTGATGCTTTGCAGGCCTCCTCTAGGGTGGCTGCCACTGGTTCAGTTCTTCGCAGGCACGCCTGGCTTAAGGATCAGAATTTATCTGACCATGTTAAGACAAGGATTTTGGATGCTCCTTTGCAGGCTGAAGTGTTGTTTGGTCCACCTGTGAAGTCAGTCTTGAAGAAAATGGAAGACAAGGCTAAGTCTATGCAGACTGTTAAAGATTTTTTGCAAGTTCAGCCTCCGAAGTTTAGTAGAAATTGGCCTGCTAAGGGGTGGGCGTATCCTTCTTCTGATTCTCAGTCTAGGGGTAGATCTAGACGTGGTAGGGGCAGAGCTCAGAGTTCCTTCAGACCTAGAACATGGAGTTCACCTGCACAATCTTCGAGTGAGGGCAGGGGTCAGTCCTTTCGTAAACAGGCCCAATGACCTACTGTTTCAGCTGCCAGATCCTTCTTGCCTGGCAGCACCTTTGGGAGGACGGTTGGCACTCTTCAAGGAAAATTGGATTTTAATTACCCAGGACAAATGGGTGTTGGATATCATACACCAAGGTTACAAGTTTTATTTCCATACCTTGCCTCCTTTCAAAGGCATGCCAGACGTTCCTCCTCAGCAAAGACTAGAGGCTCACAAACAGATTTCTCTTCTTCTTCAAATAGGAGCTATACAACCGGTCCCTCTGCCAGAAGTGGGCCTAGGATTTTATTCTCGCCTGTTTCTAGTACCGAAGAAAGGGAACACGTGGAGACCAATTTTGGATTTATCTATCCTCAACACATATCTGGACATTCCCAAGTTCAAAATGTTGACGTTACAACAGCTTTTACCTCTGCTGGGCAAAGATCACTGGATGGTGACTCTGGATCTCAAGGAGGCTTACCTTCATGTTCCTATCAGGCCCAGTTGCAGGAAGTATCTGCTTTGGGCTGGGACTTCTCATTATCAGTTCTCTGCATTGCCCTTTGGCTTATCTACTGCCCAGAGTGTTCACAAAGGTTCTGGCTCCAGTGATAGCTTTCTTCAGACTAAGAGGAATACAAATCTATCCTTATTTGGACGATTGCCTGATTCTGGCTCAAGGAAAGGACGAACTTCTTCATCATTTACAGTATGTGATGGCAGTGTTAAGATGCCTAGGGTATTCTGTGAACGAAATAAAGTCCAGTCTAGTACCCTCTCAGGACATGTGCTTTCTGGGTGTGAGACTGAATACAGCATCCCAGATGGCCTTTTTGACCCCGGACAAACAAAAGAATCTTTCTCTTTATTTCCATCAATTGTCTCGTCAGTCCAGGCTGACTGCAAGGTCAGTCCTTCAAGCCTTGGGGTTCATGGCATCTTGTATTCTGGTACTTCCCAATGCCAGATTGCATACGAGGAAGCTACAATGGTATCTCAAAAATGTATGGACGCAACACTGCCAAGATATGGACACTGTCATTCAGATGATACCTTGCATTCAAAAGGAATTTTTGTGGTGGGCTCAGGAATGTCACCTAAACAAGGGACTCTCTGTGACCCGACCAGAGGCGAGTCAGATTCTAACGACAGATGCCTCAGACAAAGCTTGGGGAGCTCATCTAAATGGAAAATGGGTTCAAGACACGTGGCCTGCCAGACTTCAACATTTACATATCAACTTGAAGGAGATGTTAGCAGTCCAATTTGCATTGATAGCTTTCAAGGATTTACTTCTTCCAGGGCAGGTGTTGATTTAAACAGACAACACAACTGTCATGTGGTACATCAACAAGCAAGGGGGGACACATTCTTACCCTCTATGCAGACAAGCAATGATTTTGTGGGAGACTGCTCTCAGTTCGCAGCTAAATCTTCAGGCAAGGTTTCTGCCAGGAGCACAGAACTCCTTAGCAGATGTGTTGAGCAGACAAATCATGGATCCCCACGAGTGGAAATTGGATCCTCATGTATTTCAAAAATTGACAGTGTTATGGGGAACCCCAGACATAGATCTGTTCGCTTCTCCACTAAATTACCAGTTGCCAAAGTTTTGCACAAAAAGGTTTCATCCCACAGCTTGGAAAGTGGATGCTCTCTCATTCAATTGGAGCAGTCTTCACGTGTATGCCTTTCCACCACTGCCTCTCCTCCCAAAGGTACTCCTGAAGGTCAGACAGGACAAGCCAACCATGATTTTAATAGCTCCGGATTGGCCTCAACAGCACTGGTACCCCTTAATGAGAAGTCTGGTACGGGAGCCTCCATGGCCTTTGCCTTCGATTCCACACCTGCTGTCTCAGGAGAACAGTCACCTACTCAATGTCAAACTTCAGTCTCTGCATCTAACAGCCTGGCATATTCTGTTTTAAACCCTGAAGGGTCTCGGCTTCCACAACAAGTTTTGAATGTTATCTTGGAGGCCAGAAGGCCTAGTACAAGGAAAGTTTACGCAGATAAATGGAGGAGATTTTTAATTTGGAGTACAGCAAAGGACTTTGATGTTTCTAAACCTAATTTAAGTGTTGCTCTTCAATACCTTACTGAGTTATTGGACAAAGGTTTGTCCTTCTCCTCTATAAAGGTTCATGCTGCAGCAATTTCTGCTCACTATGACTGTGACCCACCATTATTTTCTCATCCTTTGTTTAAGCAATTCCTTAGAGGGGCAAAGAATATAAGACCCTCACGTAGAGCTCCTACTCCTGCTTGGGATCTCAATTTTGTGTTGGAGAAACTCACTCTACAACCTTTTGAGCCTGCAGCTTCTGCCGAGTTGAAATATTTATCATGGAAGACTGCTTTTTTGTTGGCCATTACCTCTGCGAGAAGGGTGTCTGAATTACAGGCCCTTATGGCGGTTGAGCCTTTCTTAATTTTCCACAAGGATAGGGTATCTTTGCGTACTAATCCTTCCTTTATGCCTAAAGTGGTTTCTAGTGTGGCTTTAAACCAAACTATTCATTTGCCTACTTTTTATGCAAACCCCCAAAATAAAGGGGAAAAGATTTTGCACACTTTGGATATACACAGACAGTTGCAATATTATTTGAGCAGAACTAAAGGGTTCAGGCAGTCTCAGCAGTTATTGGTTTCATTTGCTTTGGGTTCTCAGGGCAAACCTGTTTCAAAACAAACTATTTCTAAGTGGATTAGTTTTTGTATTGCTTTCTGTTATTCCCATCATGGTAAGGAGATTCCAGCTGGGATTAGGCCTCATTCCACTAGGGCTACTGCCACTTCTACAGCTTTTAAGGGGTGGCTACTAAAGATATTTTGGAGGCAGCTACTTGGAGTTCAGTGCATACTTTCTCTAAGCATTACCACCTTCCACTTTACTCTAAATCTAGGGCTGGATTTGCCACTGCAATTTTACAGGGCATTTTGGCAGCTCCTAATGCTTTATAGTTTTGCCATCCTCCCTTACCTCTGCTTTGGGATTCTACCCATATGTAAGGACTGCAGCAATGTGAGATGAAGAACATAGTACAGTTTTGTACCTACCATAAATGTAGATGTTCAAGATCCACATTGCTGCAGTCCAATTCCTCCCTCCTTCCCTCTGTAGTTTGAGGTGGTTGTGTGGTTTGGGTTGTAAATATTGTAAATATGGTTAGTGCAGGGGTGGTTGGTTGTTCTTTGCTGTTTTTTGGCTTTGGCCTTTCTTTTTAGGGCCTTCTGACATCTGGGGCAAGAAAAGACTGAGGATATGACGTCGGTCATGCGCTTTTGTACCCTGACGTCCTGATGTCAGTTTTAAGCGCCTTGACCAACGTCAGCCTAATACTTTGGTATTCGGGCCGACCGAGGACAGCGGACTATCCATATGTAAGGACTGCAGCAATGTGGATCTTCGAACATCTACATTTATGGTAGGTACAAAACTGTACTTTATTACTATACTGCTAGACTCCTTTCCACAGTTCAGTTCAGTAATTCAAAGACTACTGTAATTCTGTTAATGTACAAGCTGTTTTTTTTTAAAGCTGGTCAGTACCTTAAAACAATTCCTACAGAAACCAAGGTTTTTACATTAGCATTTTTAACCTAGAGGTGCTTCTGTGATTAATCTGTATGTCCTCCCTGGGTTCACTTGGGTTTCCTCCATGTGTTCTTTTCCTCCCACTTTCCAAAGACATGCAGTAGGTGGATTGGACACTGTAAATTGGCAGTAGGTGTGAGTGTGAATGCGAGTATGTGGTGTGGAATTGTTACAGTGGTAAGGCAAGCCACCCAGTAGTGTAAACACTGGCTCTAGGTGGTTGTCACTGTTGAAGTGACACCCTGACCCCATTTGCAAAAATGGGAAGAGGTGTTGTAGATGGATGGACTTATTACCTTATATACAGGACAATTTGTAGCAGTTTCTCTGTACAACACAACCGCTCTTATTCCATATCCAGTTTTCAGAGCCACCTTTAAAACTGTCTTCATCTTTCACTTGTAGTAACTTGTTAAAGACTCCTCTTCAGATACTGCCTATACCTAGATATTAATCTGATCCCCTTCATAGATAATAGCCTTAATATATTCCAAGAGACCCCTGCTCCCTTTTGGTTGCCATGGAGAGCTTGTCTGTTTGCCTGCTGTGTTTTCTCAAGAACTTTTCATTCCCTTCCATGATGCAGCCTTTATTAAAGGCAGCATTAACTCTGGTAGCTATAACAGCACCACCACATTGTGTTCCCCAGTCTCAGTAGTGATTGTGCTACACTGGAATTGTAGGCCATATTGTAAAAAATAATGCTAGAAGGAAATGCACAGAAGTTGCATATGTCCTTCCATTTCAATGTTGCAGTATTCATTACATTAGGGATCCTGTGCCAAGGGCGGCCCAACATAATTCCAGTATACCAAAGCCTTAGGTTGCTTAAAGTTACACTGTACATCACACATATGCACCTCACGAAACATAGGACATAAAGGTGACATCCAGACTTAACATTCTCCAAACTTCTTTGCTGCCAGTCTGAATGTCATCTCTTGATCATTGGTCTGAACACCTTTTCCATTGCTGGTCCACCAAGCCATTGCAGGTAAGTGCCCCTTTGGGGTTCTCTTTTACTTGCTCTTCTTTTATTGTTGTTTATGAGGTTTATGTCATCCAAGAAGGGTAAATGCCAGAATGGGAGATAGATTCCCCATAAAAACTGCTATGAACAGTGTCTGTTTTGCCTTGACGCCTTGCACGATCATGCATCCTATTCTATCTGTCAGGTCTTTGTACCTAAAACCCTTCATAGTAGATGTTCTTCTTTGGTGCTTTATCTTAAAAAAAGAAAACAGTGTCTTAAGCTTCTTGCGAAGGACACAATGATGGGAACTTCTTGCTCTGAGGGACAGCCGTCAGAGCTCAGAGGGACTGTCATCCGTGAAGAAGGCCAAGAAGCCTAGGCCTGAATCTTATTCTTTTTGGTCTTTGCCAGACACCTCTTCCAAGGTGAGAGAATGCTTGGAGGTTCACCCGGCTTTATCATTGGATTCCCCAGCCATGATCAGGTTGGAGAAAAGCAGGAGTATGACTTTAAGCATGTCTGAGGAGGCCTTGCAGACATCTGCTTTGGACATTCAGGCTGATTATCTCCTAGGAGCATAGTGGCATTTCTCAAATATTAGTTAGAGAACAATTCCCTGCTACCATCATTGAATGCTGTCCTCGGTCAGAGCCTTCCAAATTTTATAAGGCGGACATCCCATTGAAGAAAAAGACTAAACATATTACTCCTGTTCCTAAGGATGCACAGAGTGAATGGCAGTCCTTCACTCAGGGTTTGTTTAGTGCTTTGATGGCATTGAAACCTCCTCAGGGAGTTTCTTTTCCAGCCCCCCTTGGTCCTCTACTCCCTTAAAAAGACACAGGGAGCAGAATTCCTCTGAGGAAGAGCTGGATTTAGATAAGGAATCCCTTGCTTACTCTTCAAAGATTCCATCTTTTTTGGATTATGGATCAGTGGAAGAGGAATCCACCAGTCCTGATGCTCCCTTTGAAGAGATTTCTTTTTGGGACACTATCTCTAGGATGATGCGGATGTTCTTCGTGTTTCTTTGTTGTAGTCATTACATTTGGGTAATCCTGCTGGCAGGTTGCCATCAGTCGGCCTGAATTCCAGAGTCCTGGGTCCTGCGTCAGCCGCTGTCGCCCCTTCCCTGACGTCCGGTCTATAAAAGATGCGGCCGACACCATTTTCTAAAGTCTTTCTTGCCGCGCGATGCCCGAAGCAGAAGCAATTCGCAAGTGCCGGTCGGCCGACTCCTGAGATTTTCGAATTCGAATTTCAGATCTTCTTTCAGGTCTTCTATAAAGCTAAGTACCCCGTTGGGGAAACTTTTTTCTTGCTCCAGACCGATGTCAGAAAAAGTTAATAATTGTATTTCTTGTGGGAAACAAATACCTCATAAGGACATCCATTTTTACTGTATTCCTTGCCTAGGCCCTGACCATAACGTTCCAGGTTGTCGGTTTTGTGCTAGATTTAACCAACGCACTATTAAGCGTCTGTATGATTTTGCATTAAACTACTTTGGACGCAGGTTTAATTATCCAGAAATGTCGTCGGAAAGCCATCTGACTACCGGAGTTCACAAAAAACGCAAAGAAAAAGAAAACGAAAGACAACCGAGGCCCAAAACCGACAAAGCTTCTCCTAAGCCAGTCGCCAGTTCTCAGTGAGGTGCTTTTCCAGCCCCTGACACCCGCTACTTTACAGTCGCAGGCCGCTACCGACTCCCATGTGGAGTCAGCTATGCCGCTGGAAACTCAAGGTATTGGAGCCTCGGACGCTATTCCTTCAGATGGGTCCGGAGCCGCTGAGCAGGCACCGGCTTCTGAGGGTGTATTCAGACCTAAACATCTGTACGTTAAACCGACTTCAAAGGCAAAGACTAAAGCACCTTCAAAGGCAAAGAAGCAAATTCAAGAGCCACGTGAACAGGCCTCCATGCCCAAAAAGCAGATGCTCATAATGGCCGAAGACTTGATTACCCTGATCAGGGGTTTCCATCCCCCTCCTGATAAGAGGCCTAGGCAAGAGACTGACTATGAATCTTCAGATAAGGTTTCCATTTCTTCTGATTCCTCTTCTGATCAGGATTATTCTTTTCCCACCTATGAGGATTCTGAAGCTGAAGAATCTACACCTTCAGCTTCTCCTCCTGAGGACTATTCTTTTGGGGAAACCTTACATACCATGAGGGAGCATTTCCACTGGGAGAGCCAAGATTTTTCAGAATCTAAAAAGAGGCTCATGGATTTCCTGTTACTATCTCAACACAAACCACTAGCCATCCCACCTGTGTTAGACATTGTAGATGAGGTGTTTTCGGAGTCTAGTCTTACCCCTGACTCCTTACCTCCAGCTTCTGTTAAGCCTGACAGATATTACAGGGTTCCAGACTCACATAAATTCCTTTTTAAAAACCCTGCTGCAGACCCAGAAACTATTTCTCGGGGTCCCAAAGGAGTTAAGGCTTCCGCTGCAAAAAAACCCTACCCCCTCTGACAGGGATTCTAGGGCACTGGATAGATGGGGAAAAAAGGTTTACACATCTGGTATCTTGGCTATAAGGGCCTTAAACTGTCAGTTTCATATGCTCAAATATTAGCAACATGTCATGGGATTGCTTAAACAGAAAATGTTGTTAAACTCTGAATGTGCAGAAAACAAGGAAATGCAAGATTTATTGCATGCAGCTGAACAAGTTGGAAAGCATACTTTGCAGTGTGGTTTTGATTCTTTGGAGGCCTCCTGCAGGGCTGCAGTTACAGGTTCTGTAATTAGGAGGCATGCTTGGTTAAAGGAACAAAATCTGCCTGATCATGTTAAAGTTAAATTATTAGATGCACCTTTACAGCATGATACTTTGTTTGGTGTTAAGGCAGAAGAGGTGTTAAAGAAAATGGAGGACAAAGCTAAATCTATGCAAACAGTCAAAGATTTTTTGCAAGTACAGCCACCTAGGTTTAGTAGACACTGGCCAACAAAGAATTGGTCATTTCCTGTGTCAGACAGACCTCAAAGGGGCAGACCCAGACGCCCTAGAGGCAGATCCGAGGTGCAAGGTTCATTCCACTCAAAGCAATGGGGGGCTTCTACCTCCAAAGTTGGAGAAGACAAATCACAACCATTCAGGAAACAGTCCCAATGACTTCCCCCTGCCTGCACCAAGCAACTTATCTCCTGGCAGCCCCCTTGGGGGGGAAATTAGCATATTTTTCACAAAATTGGCACATTATAACCCAGGGCAAGTGGGTGTTAAATATCTTGTCACAAGGCTACAAGTTCCACTTCCATACCCTGCCAAAAGCAAACGGCTGGCCAGATCTGCCAAAAAATCAATGAGCAGAGGAGCAAAAACAAGTCTCATCCCTCATGGACATGGGGGCCATTCAGCTAGTACCAGAGCAAGAGCAGGGACAAGGATTTTACTCAAGACTGTTCTTGGTACCCAGAAAGGACAAAGCCTGGAGGCCAATACTGGATCTATCTATTTTGAACACATTCCTGGATATTCCAAAATTCAAAATGTTGACTTTGCAGCAGCTTCTGCCCATGCTGGGAAAGAACTCTTGGCTTGTGACTTTAGACCTAAAAGAGGCATACCTGCATGTCCCAATCAGACAGATATGCAGAAGATACCTCAGATTCAAGGCTGGCTCAGTGCATTACCAATTCTCTGCACTGCCCTTTGGCTTATCTACTGCGCCCAAGTGCCTGGCACCAGTAATTGCATTCTGCAGACAAAGAGGAATACAAATATATCCTTACTTGGACGACTGTCTAATTCAAGCAGAGAACAAGAACATTCTTCTACAGCATCTGGCATTTGTGAAAAGACTTCTAACATGCCTAGGGTACACAGTCAGCGAAAAGAAATTCAAAACTAGTACCCTCTCAAGTGATAATATTCCTGGGTGCAAGCTTAAATACAACTGCCCAGATGTCTTATCTCACGCCAGACAAACAAAGGCAACTGACTACCTATTTCAAAATGCTGGCAACAAAGGCCCAGTTATCTGCAAGAAAAATTCTGCAGGCTTTGGACTTCATGGCATCCTGCATCCTACTAATTCCATATGCAAGACTGCATATGAGGAAACTTCAGTGGTACCTAAAAAGTGTTTGGACTCAACATTGCTACATCCTGGAAACTATGATTATTCTCATTCCCTGCCTGCAACAGGAGTTTCGATGGTGGGCACAGGCTTGTCACCAAAACAAGGGACAGCCGTTCACATTACCCCCAGCCAGGCAAACACTAACAACGGATGCATCAGATTACACCTGGGGGGCCCACATGTCAGGAAGATGCATTCAGGACACATAGACCTCAAACCAAATGCAGCTACATATCAATCAAAAAGAGATGCTAGCAGTTTAAAATGCCGTGACAGCCTTCAAGGACCTACTGCATCCAGGACAACTACTGATAAAGACAGACAACACCACGGTAATGTACATAAAAAAGCAGGGGGGCACTCATTCTTACCCTCTTTGCAGACTAGCCATGACTTTGTGGGGCACAGCATTGACTTACCAAGTGCACCTACAGGCACAATTCCTGCCAGGAAGGAAAAATACTCTGGCAGACGACCTAAGCAGAAACCTCATGGATCCCCACGAGTGGCACCTGGATCCACAAGTCTTCAGCATGATAACAAGGAAATGGGGATGCCCGGACATGGATCTATTTGCCTCCCCTCACAATTACCAATTAAAAAGATTCTGTACAAGGATTTATCACAGACAAGCATGGACAGTGGACGCCCTGTCTTTCAGCTGGAAAAACCTATCAGTATACGCATTTCCCCCTCTGCCTCTCCTCCACAAGGTACTCCTAAAGGTCAGACAGGAGAAGCCAAGGATGATACTAATTGCCCCAGACTGGCCCCGCCAGTACTGGTGTCCAATACTAAGGAGCTTGTCTTAATGCCCAGCTTGGACCTTGCCTCAGATACCTCATCTACTGTCCCAGCAAAGCAGTTAGATCCTGCACAGCCAACTCAGGACTTTAAACCTGGCAGTATGGCGGATAATGTAGTCATTCAAAACACACCTCTCAGTAAAGCTGTGATGGATGTCATTTTGGAGGCCAGAAGGCCTAGTACTAGAAAATCTTATGCTGGAAAATGGAAGAGATTTTGTGCTTTGAACCAGGCACAAGGAACTGATTCAGCTGTGCCAAATATTCCTCAGATGTTGCAATACTTAACTGAGATGCTGGACAAAGGTCTGTCTTTTTCATCTATTAAAATTCATGCCTCTGCCATATTGGCTCATTACAATACAGAGCCACCAATTTTTTCTCATCCCTTACTAAAACAGTACCTCAGAGGAGCCAAAAACTTAAGGCCTCCAAGAAGATCACCAATGTTTGCATGGGACCTCAACTATGTCTTGGAAAAACTCACCCTGCCACCTTTTGAGCCAGCTGCAACGGCTGATATAAAGTTTTTATCTTGGAAAACAGCTCTGCTCCTAGCAATAACTTCTGCAAGACGAGTTTCAGAGCTTCAGGCACTCATGGCTGTGGAACCTTTTATCATTTTTTATCCAGACAGGGTCTCCCTGAGGACAAACCCAACATTTATGCCTAAGGTGGTGTCCAGTGTGGCTCTTAACCAAACTATTCATCTGCCAACTTTTTATGCAAATCCACAGAACAAGGGGGGAGAGAATTCTGCATTCTTTGGACGTTCACAGACAGCTTAGATTCTACTTGGACAGAACCAAAGTTTTCCGAAAGACAGAGCAATTACTAGTGGCATAAGCTGCAGCATCGAAAGGCTATCTCAAAGCAGACTATTTCAAAGTGGATAGGCCACTGCATTTGTTTCTGCTACTTGCACCATGGCAAGCCAGTGCCTAAGGACATTAGGCCACATTCAACCAGAGCTGCAGCCACTTCAGCAGCCTTTCACAGGGGAGTACCAACCAAGGACATTTTAGAAGCTGCTACTTGGAGTTCAGTGCACACCTTTACCAAGCACTATCATCTGCCACTCTACTCTAAATCCAGGGCAGGCTTTGACACTGCAGTTCTGCAGGGCCTCATAGCCGCTCCTAATGCTGTTTGGCTCCAGCCTCCCATCCATAGCTTTGGGACTCTACCCAAATGTAATGACTGCAACAGTGAAACACGAACATAGTACAGTTGTGCACACTTGCATAAATGTAGATGTTCGAGTGTATTCACTGTTGCAGTCTAGGTTACCCACCCGCCACCCCCTTTTCTTCTGATGGAACCTATCTTTCCTTCTCTGATTTATACAACCTATGTGGTGTATTTGCTTGCAGATGAAGGTAAAGTTTATACTGGTGCATGTATTTATAAGTATATAAATTTTGGCTACCCTTTTAGGGGGCACCTGACATCTGGGGCAAGAAAAACTAAAGAAAATAGCGTCGGCCGCATCTTTTATACCCCCTGACGTCCTGACGTCAGGGAAGGGGCGACAGCGGCCGATGCAGGACCCAGGACTTTGGAATTCAGGCCGACTGAGGGCAACCTGCCAGCAGGATTACCCAAATGTAATGACTGCAACAGTGAATACACTCAAACATCTACATTTATAGTAAGTGCACCCAACTGTACTTTGTGCTCAGTTTTTTGAGGTATAAAAAAGGTATTATGAATTGCTGCATTATGAATTGCTGCAGATGAATTCTCCCAGACCTTCAGCTCTTTCTCTGGTTTTGGCTGCCTTGTTGGATGCCTTTTCCGATGCTCAGACTCTCAGCCACCTGCTCCCAAGAAACCTGATATATAGGGTGCCTGTGGAATGTAAAAAGTGTCCTTCTGCTGACCCCTCAGTAATGTCTGTAGCTTTTTACAATCCTTCTCAATTTCTTCCTTCTCCAAAGTTACTGCCCTCTGGTAAAGATAGCAGGACCACGGAAAGGCTAGGCAAGGACCGGGGGGGGGGGGGGACTGGAACAGAAACCTCTGCTACCTTGGCTTTTAGGGCTGTTAATTATCAGACCCATATGTCCAGGTGTTTGTTGGCTGTCCTTTCCCAGGCCTGTCAGGTTAATGTTCTTCATCTCACATTGCTGCAGTCCTTACTTATGGGGTAGTCCGCTGTCCTCGGTCGGCCCGAATACCAAAGTATTAGGCTGACATCGGTCATGGGCACCTAGATCTGACATCAGAGCGTCAGGGTATAAAGGCGCATGACCGACGTCATATCCTCAGTCTTTTTTGCCGCATGGTCCGATGCAGAAGCAGCGTTGCAAGTGCCGTTCGGCGTTCTGAAATTTTTCGAGTTGGAGTTTCAGACCGATACCAAGTTGGGCTAAGTACCCGTTGGGGAATATTTTTGTTTTTCTTGCCTCAGTTACTTACCGGATGTCAGAAAAAGTGAATTATTGTATTTCTTGTGGGAAACAGATACCGCATAGGGATTACCACTCGCTTTGTATTCCTTGTTTGTTACCGGAGCACGACGTAGTGGGTGTCGGTTTTGTGCTAGGTTTAATAAGCTCACTATAAAACGGAGGTTAGATTGCACTAGGTTAGTCTTTGGCAAGAGGTGTAATTATAATATGCCGTCGGATGTTCCGGCGCAAGTCTACTAAGAAGCGCAAAGACAAATCTTTAAAGCCTAGGCAGGATGATTCGTCCGTTCGGACGCGGACCTTTAGAAGCTACAGCTGAACAGGTGGCTCCGGCTGAAGTTTCTGTTGAGTCCCAGGGGAAACTTTGATTTTACAGGATGTGGCCTCTCAGGAGGCAGGTCAGGCTGAAGGGGCCTCTCAGGTTACTATTCTCCCTTCTATGCCAGGGTGGTTAGGCCTTCTGCTACTGTTTCTAAGGCTCCTTCTAAAGGCAGGTCTGTCTTGCCTTCCTCTGGTGTCAGTTCTGGTTCTTCAGGGTCTGTGCCTAAAAAGCACATGCTTAAAATGGCAGAGGATTTGATTACTTTAATTAGAGGTTCTATGCCCCCTCCTGATAAGAGGCCCAGGATGGAGCCAGAGTTGGAAAGTTTGGAGCAGACCTCAGATGATACAGAGTCTTCTGCTGAAGACATTCAAGATTTCCCTCCTTATTCTGATTCTGATGCAGAGGATTCCACTCCTTCTGCTTCTCCTCCAGAGGATTTTTCATTTTCAGAAACTCTGCATTCCATGAGGGAGCATTTTAAGTGGGAGGGACAGGATTACTCTGATTCCCGGAAGAGACTTAGGGAGTTCTTGTTTTTACCACAGCATAGACCCTTAGCTATACCTCCGGTTTTGGATGTTGTTTCAGATGTTTTCTCGAAAGCTTCCCTTAATCCAGATTCTGTGCCTCCTGCCCCAGTTAACTAGGACAGGTATTACAGGGTGCCTGAGGCACATAAATATCTGTATAAGAGTCCTAGGGCGGACCCAGAAACTATTAGTCAGGGGCCTAAGGGTGTTAGAGCCTCTGTTGTTAAGAATCCGGTTCCTCTGGATAAGGAAGCTAGAGCTTTGGATAGATGGGGTAAGAAGGTGTATACCTCTTCTACTTTAGCAATGAGAGCTTTGAACTGCCAGTTTCATATGTTGAAGTATCAGAATTTCCTCCTTTCTCAGCTAAGATCTAAAGTGGATGCTTTGGCAGAGGGCATAGAGTGTAAAGAATTGCAGGATTTAGTGCATGTTTCTGAACAGGTGGGTAAGCACTCTTTGCAATGTGGTTTTGATGCTTTACAGGCTTCTTCTAGGGTGGCTGCCACTGGTTCAGTTATTCGAGGCACGCCTGGCTTAAGGATCAGAATTTGTCTGAGCATGTTAAGTCTAGAATTCTGGATGCCCCTTTGCAGTCTGAAGTTTTGTTTGGTCCTCCTGTGGAGTCACTCTTAAAGAAAATGGAAGACAAGGCTAAGTCTATGCAGACTGTTAAAGATTTTTGCAGGTACAACCTCCAAAGTTTAGCAGAAATTGGCCTGCTAAGGGGTGGACGTATCCTTCTTCTGATTCTCAGTCTAGGGGTAGATCTAGGCGTGGTAGGGGCAGAGCTCAGAGTACCTTCAGACCTAGAACATGGAGTTCACCTGCTCAATCTGCTGGTGAGGCCAGGGGCCAGTCCTTTCGTAAACAGGCCCAATGACCTGCATTTTCAGCTGCCAGATTCTTCTTGCCTGGCAGCTCCTTTGGGAGGAAAGTTGGCTCTTTTCAAGCAAAATTGGCATTTAGTCACCCAGGACAAATGGGTGTTGGACATTATAATCCGAGGTTACAAGTTCTATTTCCATACCATGCCTCCTTTCAAAGGCATGCCAGGCGTCCTCCTCGGCAAAGGATAGAGGCTCACAGACAAATTTCTTTACTTCTTCAAATAGGAGCTATACAGCCAGTTCCTCTGTCAGAAGTGGGCCTAGGATTTTATTCTCGCCTGTTTCTAGTTCCAAAGAAAGGGAACACGTGGAGACCAATTTTGGATTTATCTATCCTCAACACTTATCTGGACATTCCAAAGTTCAAGATGCTGACTTTACAACAACTTTTACCTCTGTTGGGAAAAGATCACTGGATGGTGACTCTGGATCTCAAAGAGGCTTACCTTCATGTTCCTATCAGGCCCAGTTGCAGGAAGTACCTGCGTTTTCGGGCTGGAAATTTACATTATCAGTTCTCTGCATTGCCCTTTGGCTTATCTACTGCGCCCAGAGTGTTCACAAAGGTTCTGGCTCCAGTGATAGCTTTCTTCAGACTCAGAGGAATACAGATTTATCCTTATTTGGATGACTGCCTGATTATTGCACAAGAAAGGACGAACTTCTTCATCATCTACAGTATGTGATGGCAGTGTTAAGATGCCTAGGGTATTCTGTGAGCGAAACAAAGTCCAGTCTAGAACCCTCTCAGGACATGTGCTTTCTGGGTGTGAGACTGAATACAGCTTCCCAGATGGCCTTTTGACCCCGGACAAACAAAGAATCTTTCTCTTTATTTCCATCAAATGTCTCACGGTCCAGGCTGACTGCAAGGACAGCCCTTCAAGCCTTGGGGTTCATGGCATCTTGTATTCTGGTACTTCCCAATGCCAAATTGCATATGAGGAAGCTTCAATGGTATCTCAAAATGTATGGACACAGCACTGCCAAGATCTAGACACTGTCATTCAGATAATACCTTGCATTCAGAAGGAGTTTTGTGGTGGGCTCAGGAATGTCACCTAAACAAGGGACTCTCTGTGACCCGACCAGAGAGTCAGATTTTAACGACAGATGCCTCAGACAAGGCTTGGGAGCACACCTCAATGGAAAATGGGTGCAAAACACGTGGCCTGTCAAACTCCAGCATTTGCATATCAACTTGAAGGAAATGTTAGCAGTCCAGTTTGCATTGATGGCTTTCAAAGATTTACTTCACCCAGGGCAGGTGTTGATTCAATCAGACAACACTACTGTCATGTGCTACATCAACAAGCAGGGGAACCCATTCTTACCCTCTATGCAGACAAGCGATGATTCTGTGGGAAACTGCTCTCAATCTACACCTCAATCTTCAGGCAAGGTTTCTATCAGGAGCACAGAACTCCAGCAGATGTATTGAGCAGACAAATCATGGATCCCCACGAATGGAAATTGGATCCTCTTGTATTTCAAAAGTTGACAGTGTTATGGGTAACTCCAGACATAGATCTGTTCGCTTCTCCACTAAATTACCAGTTGCCAAAGTTTTGCACAAAATGTTTCATCCCACAGCTTGGAAAGTGGATGCTCTATCATTCAGTTGGAACAATCTGCATGTATATGCCTTTCCACCTCTGCCTCTTCTTCCCAAGGTACTTTTGAAGGCCAGACAGGACAAGCCAACCATGATTTTGATAGCACCAGATTGGCCTCGACAGCACTGGTACCCACTACTGAGAAGTTTAGTGCGAGAACCTCCATGGCCTCTGCCTTTGATTCCACACCTGCTGTCACAGGAGGACAGTCACTTACTCAATGTCAAACTTCAGTCTCTGCATCTAACAGCCTGGCATATTCTGTTTTAAACTCTGAAGGGTCTCAGCTTCCACAACAAGTTTTGAATGTTATTTTGGAGGCCAGGAGGCCTAGTACCAGGAAAGTTTACGCTGATAAATGGAGGAGATTTTTATTTGGAGTACAGCAAAGGACTTTGATGTTTCTAAACCTGATTTAAGTGTTGCTCTTCAATATCTTACTGAGTTATTGGACAAGGGTTTGTCTTTCTCCTCTATAAAGGTTCATGCTGCAGCAATTTCTGCTCTCTATGACTGTGTCTCTCAATTATTTTCTCATCCTTTGTTTAAGCAATTTCTTAGAGGGGCAAAGAATATAAGACCCCCGTAGAGCTCATACTCCTGCTTGGGATCTCAATTTTGTGTTGGAGAAACTCACTCTACAACCTTTTGAGCCTGCAGCTACTGCCGAGTTAAAGTATTTATCATGGAAGACTGCTTTTTTGTTGGCCATTACCTCTGCAAGAAGGGTTTCTGAATTACAGGCCCTTATGGCAGTTGAGCCTTTCTTAATTTTCCATAAGGATAGGGTATCTTTGCGTACTAATCCTTCCTTTATGCCTAAAGTGGTTTCTAGTGTGGCTTTAAATCAAACTATTCATTTGCCTACTTTTTATGCAAACCCCCAAAATAAAGGGAAAAGATTTTGCACACTTTGGATATACACAGACAGTTGCGATATTATTTGAGCAGAACCAAGGAGTTCGGACAGTCTCAGCAATTGTTTGTTTCTTTTGCTTTGGGTTCACAGGGTAAACCTGTTTCAAAACAAACTATTTCTAAATGGATTGGGTTTTGTATTTCTTTCTGTTATTCCCATCATGGTAAGGAGATTCCTGCTGGAATCAGGCCTCATTCCACTAGGGCTACTGCTACTTCTACGGCCTTTCTAAGGGGTAGCTACAAAGACATTTTGGAGGCAGCTACTTGGAGTTCAGTGCATACCTTCTCTAAACATTACCACCTTCCTCTTTATTCTAAGTCTAGGGCTGGATTTGCCACTGCAATTTTACAGGGCATTTTAGCGGCCCCTAATGCTTTATGATTTTTACCATCCTCCCTTTTCCGTTGCTTTGGGATTCTACCCATAAGTAAGGACTGCAGCAATGTGAGATGAAGAACATAGTACAGTTTTGTACCTACCATAAATGTAGATGTTCGAAGATCCACATTGCTGCAGTCCAATTTACCCTCCCTCCTTCCCCACTGTAGTTTGACTTGGTGCTATGCTTTAGGTGATGGTTGTTGTTGGGCATGTTTTTGGGAGGTATTCTGTTTTTGGCTGTGGCCTTTCTGGTTTGACCTTCTGACATCTGGGTCAAGAAAAGACTGAGGATATGACGTCGGTCATGCACCTTTATACCCTGACGCTCTGATGTCAGATCTAGGCGCCCATGACCGACGTCAGCCTAATACTTTGGTATTCGGGCCGACCGAGGACAGCGGACTACCCCATAAGTAAGGACTGCAGCAATGTGGATCTTCGAACATCTACATTTATGGTAGGTACAAAACTGTACTTTTCTGATCTTCCAGACTCTGAGGGTAAAACTTCTGCCTTTTCCCTGTTAGAGATTTCCTCCCAGGTGACTTGTTTATTCCATCAAGTGTAGTTATGATGCAGCAGATGCTTCTTGTAGGGCTGCTGCTTTTGGGTCGGTCATGAGGAGGTATTCTTGGCTTCGGCTTCAACCTTTACCTGACAATATTAAGGCTAAGGTGATGGATTACCCTCTTGATAATAAACAATTGTTTGGTGAAGCTGCTCCTGGTATGTTTAAGTCCCTTCAGGATAAGGCAAGGCTTTACAGGAACTTTAAGCGTGTTTGTTTCTCCTGTGCCTAAATTTCAGAGAAACTTTCCCAGCAAGCCAGTCTTTGTTTGCAGGCAGTCTCGCCCTCCTTCTAAGCGTAAAAAGGGCGGCAAGAAGGCTCCTCCTGTGAAATCTACTCAAGACGTCTGTGCCTTAGAAGTTTCCTTTTCCATATTAACCAGATGCTGTCTGACTATCCTATTTTTCCCCTGCCACTTTCCTCTTTCACATCTTGCTTGGCTACAAATTACTCAGGATTCCTGGGTCTTGTCCATTATTCGCCAGGGGTATTTCATGATCTGGAAATACCTCCGCCTTTTAAGGGTATGCCTCAACCCCCTCTGGAACAGCTTTCATTCTTTCCAGAGGTGCTTTGGGATTTCTTGTCTCTTGGTATGGTTTTAGGTGCCTGTGTGAAAGGGGGAGAGGGTTTTACTCCAGGATGTTTCTAGTGCCCAAGAAAGTGGGTACTTGGAGACCAATTATAGACGTCTCTCATCTAAACACTTTTTTCTGAAGGTGCCCTCCTTTCAAATATTGTCCCTTCAGACTTTATTCCCTCTTCTGCTTCCTCAGGCTTATACAGTGTCTCTGGATCTCAAGAATGCTTATCTCCATATTCCTATTCATCCTCTTTTCAAGAAGTTTTTACGTTTCTCTGCTGCTTCCTGGCATTTTCAGCTCTCTGCTTTGTCCTTTGGCCTTTCTACTGCCCCAAGGGTATTCACCAAATGCCTCGCTCCTGTAATTGCTATTTGTGGGATTCAGGGGATCCAAGTATTTCCCTACTTGGATGACCTTCTATTTCAGGCATCCTCTCCAACGATCATGTTGCAGAATCTTCATTTTGCTATTTCTGTTCTGCAAAGCCTTTCTGACTCCTTCTCAAGACCATGTTTTTCTGGGGAGCACGGTGTTCATCGTGTTTCACTGTTGCAGTCATTACTCTTGGGTTATCCTGCGGGCAGGCTACCCTCAGTCAGCCAGAATTCCAAAGTCTAAGTCCGGCGTCGGTTGCTGTCTCCTCTTCCCTGACGTCAGTGCGCCAGGGGTATAAAAGATGCAGCCGATGCCATTTTCTTCAGTCTTTCTTGCCGCGCAGTGCCCGAAGCAGAAGCAGTTCGCAAGTGCCGGTCGGCCGACTCCTGAGATATTCAAATCCGAATTTCAGAACCGAAGTCTTCATTAAAGCTAAGTACCCCATTGGGGAAACTTTTTTCTTGCTCCAGACCGATGTCAGAAAAAGTTAACAATTGTATTTCTTGTGGGAAGCAAATACCTCATAAGGATTTTCACTCTTACTGTATTCCTTGCCTAGGCCCTGATCACAATGTTGCTAGCTGTCGGTTTTGTGCTAGATTTAACTAACGCACTATTATGCGTCGGTTCGATTTTGCATTTCATTACTTTGGCCGAAGATTTAATTATATAATGCCGTCGGACCAGCCGACAACCGGAGTTTACAAAAAACGCAAGGACAAGGAAAAGGATAGCCATCCGAGGTCCAAAACCGACGACGCGGCCTCTACTAGGCCAGTCGCCGGTTCTCAGTGAGGCGCTTTCACAGCCCCTGGCACCTGCTACCTCAGAGCCACAGGCCGCTTCCGACTCCCACTTGGAGCCGACTGGACCTCTGGATACTCAAGGTATTGGACACTCTGAAATCATTCCCTCAGATGGGTCCGGAGCCACTGAGCAGGCATCGGCTTCTGAGGGTGTCTTCAGACCTACACAAGTATATATTAAGCCATCTTCAGGCTTCAAAGACAAAGACTAAAGCAGCTCTAAAGACAAAGAAACAAGTACAGCATTCTCTTGCGCAGACTTCCATGCCTAAAAAAACAGATGCTCAAAATGGCCGAAGACCTAATTACTTTGATCAGGGGCTCCCATCCCCCTCCTGATAAGAGGCCTAGGCAAGAGACAGAGTATGATTCTTCTGATCAGGTTTCTATTTCCTCTGATTTCTCTTCTGAACAGGATTACTCCATGCTTCCCTATGAGGATTCTGATGCTGAAGAATCCATTCCTTCAGCCTCTCCTCCTGAGGATTATTCTTTTGGCGAAACCCTGCATACCATGAGGGAGCATTTCCACTGGGAGAGCCAAGATTGTTCTGAATCTAAGAAAAGGCTCAGGGACTTTCTGCTACTTCCTCAGCACAGACCCCTTGCTATTCCACCTGTTCTAGACATTGTAGATGATGTATTTTCAGAGTCCGGCCTGTCCCCTGACTCTTTACCCCCTGCACCTGCTAAGCCAGACAGATACTACAGGGTCTCGGATTCTCATAAATTCCTATATAAAAACCCCGCTGCTATAGGCCTCATTCCACCAGAGCAGCGGCCACTTCAGCAGCCTTCCTGAGAGGAGTACCAACCAAAGATATCTTAGAGGCTGCAACCTGGAGTTCAGTGCACACCTTCACAAAGCACTACCACTTACCTCTTTACTCTAAGTCCAGAGCAGGCTTTGCCACTGCAGTCCTGCAGGGCCTCATAGCCTCTCCTAATCCTATTTAGCCCAGCCACCCATCCTCAGCTTTGGGATTCAACCCAAGAGTAATGACTGCAACAGTGAAACACGATAAACATAGTACAGTTGTGTACCTACCATAAATGCAGATGTTCGAGTGTATTCACTGTTGCAGTCCAGGTTACCCACCCACCATCCCCATTTTCTTTGCTGGGTCTGCCTGCACTTCTTTATCCTATACAACCTATTTGGTGTATTTGCTTGTAGATGAAGGAAATGTTATTTTTGTGCATGCATTTTAATTGGCATATTTTTCAGCCTACCAATTTGGGGGCACCTGACATCTGGGGCAAGAAAAACTGAAGAAAATGGCGTTGGCTGCATCTTTTATACCCCTGGCGCGCTGACGTCAGGGAAGAGGCGACAGCAACCGACGCCGGACCTAGACTTTGGAATTCTGGCCGACTGAGGGTAGCCTGCCAGCAGGATAACCCAAGAATAATGACTGCAATAGTGAATACCCTCGAACATCTACATTTATGGTAAGTACACAACTGTACTATACAGACTGTGCCTATGCTGGCATCCCTGCCTCCTCCCAAGGCCTTAATTCTTATTTCCTTCTTTCAAATTGTTCTTCCTCTGGCATCTATAAAGGCCGGGGAATTCACGAGAGCTCTGGGATTCATGGCATCCGCCATCCCTGTGCTCCCTGTGGCCGAACTCCACATGAGAAAGTCTATGGTTTCTGAAGTCAGATTGGCTTCAACATGTGCATCCCCTAGAATTTGTAGTTCCTCTTCTACCTTGTCTCAAGAAGGAACTTCACTGGTAAATCCAGCAGTTGTATCTAAATCTGGAGCTCCCTTTTCATCCACCTATTCCCTCTCATGAGCTATTCTCAGGTGCTTCAGACGTGGGATGGGGAGCAGCTTTTGGCTCAGTAAAATGTAGGGGATGTGGTCGCCTCTTCAACAGAAAGAGCACATCAGTGTCAAGGAGATGAATGTTCTTCTGCTGGTACTTCAGGCTTTTCATCCTCTTTTCTCCCCATGAGCTGTCGAGGTATTTGCAGACAATGTCACAGTGATGTAGTATGTAAACAAACGGGTGGGACAAGATCTTATCATCTTTGCTGGTTGGCACTTTTAGTGTGAGATCTTGCTATCCAGTATCAAGTGACTCTCTTCAGGCAGTTTACATTCTCTCGGGTCAAAACATTGTGGCAGACACTCTAAGCAGGTCCGTAACTCAATCCCACATATCAGTGCTTCACAGGGATGTGTTTCTGGATATTATCCACCAGTGGGGTACTCCTCAAATGTGTCTTTTTGCCTCCCCCCTGAACAGACAACTTCCTCTTTTTTGTGCCAGAGTCCCAGGTCCTCTGGTTTGGAAGGTGGACGCCCTGTCTTTTTCTTGGAAGGCGATGTTTCTTTACACTTTACCTCCCCTTCCCCTCATTGTAAAATTCCTATTCAAAATTCAACAGGTGCTCCCAAAATCTTGTTGGTGACTCCCTGTTGGATGAGACAGCATTGGTTCCCTCTTCCACTGCGTTTAGCTAAGGGCTATCATCACAAGTTACCTCACAGGGTATACCTACTCATGGAGGACAAGGGATCTCTCATCCATCCCCACCTCTCCACTCTTTAGCTGACACTGTGGGTGATAAGATTTTGATTCAACATAGACACCTTTTTTCCTGAGGACGTGCTTAGGATTTTGCTGGATGCCAGGAAACCCAATACTAAGAAATCCTACTTATCCAAATGGAAGAGGTTTTCTGTTTGGTGTCTTTATCGTAACCTGGATCCACTCTCCTCTGTATGTTCCTTTGGTTCTCTGTTATCTGTGTGAATTGCTCAGTGCTGGGTTGGCTTATTCTGTTAAGGCCCACCTATCACCTATCTCTGCTTGACTGCCTTTATCTCCTTCTTTAGCTTATAGATATGAAGCTAAGCAATCCCTTAAAGGCGTCCTTCATATTGGGCCTCCCAGGAAGCCTGTTCTTCCTTCCTGAAATCTTAATTTGGAAAAATTGACTTGGGCTCCTTTTGACCCTGCTCCTTCAGCTTCTTTGCAACATCTTGGAAGACTGCACTTTTGTTAGCCCTTACTTCTGCCAGACGGGTGTTGGGGTTTCAAGCCCTTATGGCTTGTCCTCCTGTTTTGGTGTTTCATAAGGACAGGATATCCTTGCATACTAAGCCTTCTTTTATACCCAAGGTGGTGAATGAGTTGTTCAGTCTGTTCATTTGCCCACTTTTTACCTTCTCAATCTGCGTGTGAAAAGGTGTTGCACACATTGGCTGTGCACAGACAACTCAGATTTTATTTGGGTAAGACTACTAGGAAATCTGATCAGCTCTGTTTCCTTTCACCCTAGGTCCTTAGGGTTATCTGTATCCAAGCAAATTGTTTTTTCTGGGATCTCAAAAGATATTTCATTTTGTTCCTTTCACAGCAAGAGCCTTTCTCATTCTGTTAAGTCTCATTGTACTAGAGCTGTGGCTTCTTATGGTGTTTTTTCAAGGTTTTGATAACTAAGTCTATTCTTGAGGCAGGTACCTGGACTTCTATGCATACATTTTCCAAGCACTGCAAGTTGGATAGAATCTCCAGAACTAGAGCTGGTTTTGCTAGGGCCATCCTTCATGGCTTCCTAAAGAGCTCTGCTGGTCATTTCTCTTCCCTGTCTTCTTCCTGAGCTTTGGCACTCTCCCTATTGTAATGAATACTGCAACAGTGCAACAGTGAATTGGAAGGACATAATAAAGTTGTACAATATCTTACCATGACTCTAAATGTCCTTCTGTATACTGTTTCAGTATTCACTCCGTCCCTCCTCCCCCTGGTCCATTTTTCTTCTGACTGTACTGATTACCTCTCTTTTCCTTGGACTGGGATTACAACTGGGGATCTCAGTTCTGAGGATGGGTATATCGGGACATCAGCTTCATGCCCTGTGCTACGCAAGAAGCATACATGTGACACAAGGCTTACCTTAGAGCAATATAAAGGCTTTGATATACTAGCTGGACATTGGACCACCCTTAGCAGGGGATCCTTATTGTAATGAATACTGCAACAGTGAAAAGGACATCTACTGTTGTGGTAAGATATTACACAACTGTACTTTCACAGTACAGTACTCAAAACTGTATACATCTGGATGCAATTGTTCAAACAGTAGTGTTTATTGTGAAAAGCTAGATGTGCAGTGGGAATGATACATTTAGGAAATGACATCTGAGCGTTGTGTTTTGAAATTTAATTTTTTGTTTTTGTTTTGCTTTAATTAATGTAACCCTCATCTTCTGTTTGTAATCCTGTGTAATAATTTTGTTTACTATGTATTGGAAGGTGGCTGTGCAACACATATGTGTAACCTGGTCACAGCTCTAAATGCTTTTGCTGATGTTCTTCATCCCACATTGCTGCAGTCCTAACACTTGGGTAGTCCGCTGTCCCTCGGTCGGCCCGAATATCAGAGTATAAGGCTGACGTCGGTCAAGGCGCATTTGACTGACATCAGAACGTCAGGGTACAAATGCGCATGACCGACGTCATATCCTCAGTCTTTTTTGCCGCATGGTCCAATGCAGAAGCAGTGTTGCAAGTGCTGTTCGGCGTTCTGAAATTTTTCGAATTCGGAGTTTCAGACCGAAGTCAGAGTTGGTTAAGTACCCCGTTGGGGAATATTTTGGTTTTTTCTTGCCTCAGTGGTTTACCAGATGTCAGAAAAAGTGAATAACTGTATTTCTTGTGGGAAACAGATACCGCATAGGGATTACCATAATTTGTGTATACCTTGTTTAGGACCTGAGCACGACGTTGTTGGATGCCGCTTTTGTGCTAGGTTTAATAAACGCACTATAAAGCGGAGGTTGGATTGTGCAAGGTTGGTCTTTGGGAAGCGGTGCAATTACAAAATGCCGTCGGATGCTCCGACGCCGGCTTCCTCTAAGAAGCGCAAGGACAAGGCAGTTAAACCTAGGTTAGAGGAGTCGTCCGAACCGGACGTCAGTTCTTTAGAGGCGTCAGTGGAACCGGTGGTTCCGACGGAGGCCGCTCTGGAGTCCCAGGGAGAAACTTTGATTTTACAGGATGTGGCCTCCCAGGAGGCAGGGCAGGCTATAGGGGCTTCTCAAGTAACTGTACTCCCCTCCCTTCCTAAGGGGTCTAGGCCCTCTCTTTCTGCTTCCAAGGCTTCTCCTAGAGGCAGGCCTAGTTTAGCTTCTGTGGGTGTCACTCCCAGTTCTTCAGGTGCTGTGCCCAAGAAGCACATGCTCAAAATGGCAGAGGATTTAATTACTTTAATTAGAGGCTCTATGCCCCCTCCTGATAAGAGGCCTAGGATGGAACCTGTGTTGGGCGATTATGAGCAGGCTTGGATGTGTCTGAGTCTTCGGCTGAAGACTTGCAGGAGTATTCTCATTATTCTGATTCTGATGTGGATGATTCTACTCCTTCTGCTTCTCCTCCTGAGGATTTTTCTTTTTCAGAGACCCTTCACTCCATGAGAGAGCATTTTAAATGGGAAGGTCAGGATTTCTCTGATTCCAGGAAAAGGCTTAGGGAATTTTTGTTTTTACCCCAGCATAGGCCTTTAGCTATACCTCCTGTTCTGAATGTGGTGGAAGATGTGTTTGCAGAGGCTTCTCTTAATCCTGATTCTTTACCTCCTGCTCCTGTTAAACCGGATAGGTATTACAGGGTGCCTGAAGCTAATAAGTATCTTTTTAAGAGTCCTAGGGCAGACCCAGAAACTGTTAGCCAGGGGCCTAAGGGTGTTAAGGCTTCTGTTGTCAAGAATCCGGTTCCTGCAGATAAAGAGGCCAGGGCCTTGGATAGATGGGGAAAGAAAGTTTATACTTCTTCCACTCTAGCCATGAGAGCTTTGAATTGCCAGTTTCACATGTTGAAATATCAAAATTATCTCCTTTCACAGTTGAAATCTAATTTTGATGCTCTGGCGGAAGGTATTGACTGTAAAGAGTTACAAGATTTAGTGCATGTTTCTGAACAAGTGGGTAAGCATTCTTTGCAATGTGGTTTTGATGCTGTACAGGCCTCGTCTAGGGTGGCTGCCACTGGGTCAGTTCTTCGCAGGCATGCCTGGCTGAGGGATCAAAATTTATCTGACCATGTTAAAACTAGGATTTTGGATGCCCCTTTGCAATCTGATGTCCTGTTTGGTTCTCCTGTTGAGGCAGTTTTAAAGAAAATGGAAGACAAGGCTAAGTCTATGCAGACTGTTAAAGATTTTTTGCAGGTTCAGCCTCCAAAGTTTAGCAGAAATTGGCCTACTAAAGGGTGGGCGTATCCTTCTTATGATTCCCAGTCTAGGGGTAGATCTAGACGTGGCAGGGGCAGAGGTCAGGGCTCTTTCAGGCCTAGAACAGGGAGTTCTCCTGCACAGTCTGCAAGTGAGGGCAGGGGTCAGTCCTTTCGTAAACAGACCCAATGACCTACCTTTTCAGCTGCCAGAACCTTCTCGCCTGGCAGCACCTTTGGGAGGAAGGTTGGCACTTTTCAAAGAAAATTGGAGTTTGATTACCCAAGACAAATGGGTACTGGATATCATACATCACGGTTACAGGTTTTATTTCCATACCTTGCCTCCTTTCAAAGGCATGCCAGACATTCCTCCTCAACAAAGAATAGAGGCTCACAAGCAAATTTCACTGTTACTCCAAATAGGGGCCATACAGCCGGTTCCTATGCCAGAAAGGGGCCTAGGATTTTATTCTCGCCTGTTCCTAGTCCCAAAGAAGGGGAACACGTGGAGACCAATTTTGGATTTATCTATCCTCAATACTTATCTGGACATTCCCAAATTCAAAATGTTGACGTTGCAGCAGCTTTTACCTCTGCTGGGCAAAGATCATTGGATGGTAACTTTGGATCTCAAGGAGGCTTACCTTCATGTTCCTATCAGACTAAAGTGCAGGAAGTATCTGCGTTTTCGAGCTGGGACTTCTCACTATCAGTTCTCTGCATTGCCCTTTGGCTTATCTACTGCGCCCAGAGTGTTCACGAAAGTTCTGGCTCCAGTGATAGCTTTCTTCAGGCTAAAAGGAATACAGATCTATCCTTATTTGGACGACTGCCTGATTCTGGCTCAAGGAAAGGAAGAGCTTCTTCATCATTTGGAATATGTGATAGCAGTGCTAAGATGCCTGGGGTATTCTGTGAACGAAATAAAGTCCAGTCTAGTACCCTCTCAAGACATGTGCTTTCTGGGTGTGAGACTGAATACAGCATCCCAGATGGCATTTTTAACCCCGGACAAACAAAAGAATCTATCCCTTTACTTTCTTCAGCTATCTCATCAGTCCGGGCTGACTGCAAGGACAGTCCTTCAAGCCTTAGGGTTCATGGCATCTTGTATTCTGGTGCTTCCCAATGCCAAACTGCATATGAGGAAGCTACAATGGTATCTCAAAAATGTATGGACTCAGCACTGCCAGGATCTGGACACTGTCATTCAAATAATACCTTGCATTCAAAAGGAATTTTTGTGGTGGGCTCAGGAATGTCACCTAAACAAGGGACTCTCTGTGACCCGGCCAGAGGCGAGTCAGATTTTAACAACAGATGCCTCAGACATAGCTTGGGGAGCTCATCTAAATGGAAAGTGGATACAAGACAAGTGGCCTGCCAGACTACAACATCTGCATATCAACATGAAGGAGATGTTAGCAGTCCAGTTTGCATTAATAGCTTTCAAGGATTTACTTCTTCCAGGGCAGGTGTTGATTCTAACAGACAACACAACTGTCATGTGGTACATCAACAAGCAAGGGGGAACACATTCTTATCCTCTATGCAGGCAAGCAATGATTTTGTGGGAGACTGCTCTCAGTTTACAACTAAATCTTCAGGCAAGGTTTCTGCCGGGAGCACAGAACTCCTTAGCAGACGTGTTAAGCAGACAAATCATGGATTCCCACGAGTGGAAACTGGATCTTCATGTATTTCAGAAATTGGCAGTGTCCTGGGGAACTCCAGACATAGATCTGTTCGCTTCTCCACTAAACCACCAGCTGCCAAAGTTTTGCACAAAGCGGTTTCATCCCACAGCTTGGAAAGTGGATGCTCTTTCTTTCAGTTGGAAAAATCTTCATGTGTATGCCTTTCCACCTCTGCCTCTCCTCCCAAAGGTACTTCTAAAGGTCAGACAGGACAGGCCAAGGATGATTTTGATAGCTCCAGATTGGCCTCGACAGCACTGGTACCCACTACTGAGAAGTCTAGTACGGAAGCCTCCATGGCCTTTGCCTTTGATTCCACATCTGTTGTCCCAGGAGGACAGTCATTTGCTCAATGTCAAACTTCATTCTCTTCACCTAACAGCATGGCATATTCTGTTTTAAACCATAAAGGGTCTCAACTTCCACAACAAGTTTTGAATGTGATTTTGGAAGCCAGAAGGCCTAGTACAAGGAAAGTGTACGCAGATAAATGGAAGAGATTTTTATTTTGGAGTGCAGCTAAGGATTTGGATGTTTCTGAGCCTGATTTAAGTGTGGCTCTTCAATATCTTACTGAGTTATTGGACAAAGGTTTGTCCTTCTCTTCTATTAAGATTCATGCTGCAGCAATTTCAGCTCACTATGATTGTGACCCACCATTGTTTTCTCATCCTTTATTCAAGCAATTTCTTAGAGGGGCAAAGAATATAAGACCCCCACGAAGAGCTCCTACTCCTGCTTGGGATCTCAATTTTGTGTTGGAGAAACTCACTCTACAACCTTTTGAGCCTGCAGCTACTGCTGAGTTGAAATATTTGTCATGGAAAACTGCTTTTTTGTTGGCCATTACCTCTGCAAGAAGGGTTTCTGAATTGCAGGCCCTTAAGGCAGTTGAGCCTTTCTTAATTTTCCATAAGGATAGGGTATCTTTACGTACTAATCCTTCCTTTATGCCTAAAGTGGTTTCTAGTGTGGCTTTAAACCAAACTATTCATTTGCCTACTTTTTATGCAAATCCCCAAACTAAAGGGGAAAAGATTTTGCACACTTTAGATGTACACAGGCAGTTGCGATATTATTTGGACAGAACTAAAGGGTTCAGACAATCTCAGCAGTTATTAGTTTCTTTTGCTTTGTGCTCTCAGGGCAAGCCCGTGTCAAAACAAACTATTTCTAAGTGGATTGGATTTTGCATTGCTTTCTGTTATTCCCATCATGGCAAAGACATTCCAGCTGGGATTAGACCTCATTCCACTAGGGCTACTGCCACTTCAACAGCTTTTTTGAGGGGGGTGGCTACTAAGGATATTTTGGAGGCAGCCACTTGGAGCTCAGTGCATACCTTCTCTAGGCATTACCACCTTCCATTGTACTCTAAATCCAGGGCTGGTTTTGCCACTGCTGTGTTGCAGGGCATTTTGGCAGCTCCTGCTTCATTATAATTTAGCCATCCTCCCTTACCTCTGCTTTGGGATTCTACCCAAGTGTTAGGACTGCAGCAATGTGGGATGAAGAACATAGTACAGTTTTGTACCTACCATAAATGTAGATGTTCGAAGATCCACATTGCTGCAGTCCAGTTTACCCTCCCTCCTTCCCCTCTGCTGTTTGAGGTGGTTGTGTGGGTTGGGTTATTCATCTGAGGTATATTGCATTTTGTATATATTGTATATATTGTACATATTTTTGGTGTTAGGCTAGTTGATTGTTTAGTTGTGGTCTATGGGTTTTGACCTTTTCTTTTAGGGTCTTCTGACATCTGGGGCAAGAAAAGACTGAGGATATGACGTCGGTCATGCGCATTTGTACCCTGACGTTCTGATGTCAGTCAAATGCTCCTTGACCGACGTCAGCCTTATACTCTGATATTCGGGCCGACCGAGGGACAGCGGACTACCCAAGTGTTAGGACTGCAGCAATGTGGATCTTCGAACATCTACATTTATGGTAGGTACAAAACTGTACTTTGTACAGTGTTGTTTCTTTTTCATTAAACTGAAGTCGTAACTAGAAATGCAGTAATACTAACGTTCTTCATATGCATCTCCCAGCAAGCTAATTAATTTTGCTTTTACCATATCCAATTCTGCAGTGTACTTCTCTTTCTGCGAAACGGGTATAGAACACTTTTCAGTATGTGTATAGATAGATTTTCAGGAATTGAATTAAACTTTGCGTCTCATGCTATTCTGGGTTGTAGGTATTTAAGATCATAGGTCTTTTTTGGTGTTCCTAACTAGTTGTCTGCCCACATTGTTTCAGATATCCTTCTTTGCATGTACCTGTTAACATACTATGCTTTCTTTCCTGTAAATGAACTCAATGAGGAATTAAACCCACAGCTAGGACAGCTGTTTAATCAAAGTCTTACCTCTGGATACGTACCCAGGGAGTGGCGCACTGCAACTGTGGTACCACTTCACAAAGGCGGTGCCTCCACCGACCCTGGAAATTACCGGCCCATTAGCTTGACAAGCCTTATCTGCAAAGCCATGGAGAGGATCATAATGGACCTCATAAATAAAGACATAGGGAATTTGCAGACTTTGGATCCAACCCAGTTTGGCTTTGTCAAAGGCAGATCATGCCTTTTAAACTTGGTTGACTTTTTGAAATAGTCACCAAAGCCATTGATGAGGAAAGGCAGTCCATACAGCCTACCTCGATCTGGCTAAGGCCTTCGATACAATACCCCATTCGGGTATCATTGAAAAACTCATCAGCTTAAATGTCAACCCATACATCACAAGATGGGTTGCAAACTGGCTGAGTGACAGAACCCACAGGGTCAGAGCTGCTGGCGCCATGTCAGACTCAAAGCCTGTCACAAGTGGTGTCCCACAGGGCTCAGTCCTGGGCCCACTCTTGTTTGGCATCTACTTTTCCAAGTACAAGCAAACACAGGAGGGTTATGGCTGACAAAGTTTGCAGATGACTGCAAACTGGGCGCCATAGTAGAAAACACATCTGACACAGATATCCTTCAGAAGGGTCTCACAGAAGCGGATAACTGGTGCCAGAGCCACGGCCTAAAGTTAAATGCCAAAAATGCATAGTCATACCCTTCGGGAAAAACAAGGTTACCCCTAGCTACCAAATAGGTGGCAATCCACTGAGCACAGAAGAAGTTATCAGGGACCTGGGGACCCAGGTTGATAGTAGTCTGTCATTCGACACCCATGTAGCTAAAGTAGTTAGGAAGACCTTCTACATTGCCCACCTTATCATGAAGGGATTCTCATCTAGATCAAGGGAGGTCATAGTCTCCCTTTACTCATCACTCATCAGACCAATGATTGAGTACAATGCCCCATTCGAATGTATCTGACCCGACACTTGCAGCAGCTGGAGAGGCCACAAAAGTTCCTCACCAAAAGGATAAAGGGTCTCAAAAATCTGTCCTATGCTGCCCGACTGAAAGAACTCCAGCTCTATTCAGTCGCACGCTTGCTCAGAGGTGACCTTTGCCTAACATACAAGGCCATGTCAAACCCAGATTTGATGAATATGCTTCACCTCAAAAATCTAGATCCATCAGAGCCACAAGGGCGGGAGACTTGAACCTTGACACGGCTATTAATAGGACGTGCTGGAGGGATAGATTCATCACCCAAAGACTCCCTATGCTGTGGAACAAAATCCCGGTACATGTGAGGCAGAGCACCTCGCTGGCCTTGTTCAAGAGAAATCTTGACCAATGGATGGGAGATCGCAGATATACCCCAGGGATTACCTCAGTGTCACTGCTCGACAGAGGCACAGCAAAATAATGGGTATAGTTCCCCATACTAAAGGGGTGGCGTAAGCCACAAAACGATGGGCTAGGCTTGTAAATGCCCTCGGGCAGATAGCCTAGTATGAACCTATGAACCTATGAAATGTTCCAACTGATTAATACCTGTGTCTGCAACCCTCTGCAAACAAGAATTTCTTTGACAAGAGCAGTATTTTAATCTAAGCCTGTTTTGTTTGTTTACAGACAGCAGTCTCAGTTAAACAATGAGGAAGAAGCAGTCACTGTAGAGAGAACACTACAGGATGAGGTTCGACGAATCACCAACATCAAAGCCTCTTCTAAAATTAGGTGAGTATGGAAAGAAAGTAGAATTCTAGTGGTACTGGAATGTCTTTTGTTTGATAAAAGTGGCGTTTTAGTTTAGTTGCTTCTGGCTGTGCCTTTTTGTACCATTTCCAACCCTTTAAAATTCATTTATTTTGTTGTTTTGAGTCAACAAATCTTGAGTGTTATGAATGCATAAAATATCAGGAATTAAGGACCAGGGACTGACCTTTTGAGTCTGTAACAATTTTGTATCCGTCTTTATCTTTACCTCAAAAGCTTTATTTTTTAATAGGCTTGCAAGATTGCCCCTTCCACGTACTATCAGAAGTCATTGGTTTCCTGTCATTCTGCATAAAGTGATCTTCTGCTAGGATGACTTGCAGCCTATAAAAATATTTTTCAGTGCGAACAATATATAGATTGACACTTTAGGTGTCATTAGGTAAGCTGCTTAAGCAGTCTGTATCATTGAACTTGTAGCTAGTGCTAATTAAAGGAAAAGGACACTTCATATGTTAATGTACTTTAGCTTTGTTGAAGCCATTTTATCTTAAAATGTATCCATGAGCAGCTTGTCCTCCTTTGAAAGAGTAGTAGTTTAAGTCTACTGTTATCATTCATTTCAGTGAAAGCTAACCCATACTGATAACCCAAACTGCTAATCAAAAAAATTCCCATCTCCTATCAGTGATACATTCTACTAATTTCCTTCCTGTACTGAACTCTGACAAGGAGTGTATTTAAGGCATTCTTAGATGCTGACTGTTATGTTTTCTCTGTAATTTCATTGTAACACTTAACCCAGCAGTCGATTGATGAAACTGATTGTCAGAAACATACCTGGTTTAGGTCTGAGCCGCTACATTCCCCACCCCATCCCCACCCCACAGTTGACCCCCACCCCTCTACACCTACATTTATACCTACAGAAGACCCTCCTATTACTACATAGACCCCTCTTCTCTCTGCCTGTCTACTCACTCCAATTCTTTAGTCATCTTTTTCCCTCCTATACTTTCCTCAGTTTATCACCTAGTTTTCTTCTTATAGAAGTAACTACTAATACTTTTCCTTACCTGCGCTAAACATGATCTCATATATTTAACTACCCCTCTGTTCCTTTTACTGTTACATCTTGCATGTTACATAACTATCTCACCAAGTCTAAAATCTCCTACTCTTGCCTGTTCTACACACATTGGCTAACAATACTTGGACAAAATTGTATCCAACTTGTTTCATTTTTCACACTATCTCCTTTACAAGTACAAATGTATGTACTTCACGTACTCTTTCAAATGTAAATATAAGACCAATACGAGCTTGCCATTTACTTTATGTACATCACGGATTTTTTTCTGTACATGGTGATGTACGCCCTATTCCCAGCCCATACCCCTCATCTCTACCATCCAGTCTTACCTCTCCTACATCTGTATCTCCAAGAAACCTAAAGATCTCCTCCATCAATATCTGAATTATAGATAAAGTAACAGAATAGCATTCTCAAAACTCGCCTGCCATTGTCATCTTCAGTGAAACCTAACTTAAGCCACACATCAGAGACTCTGAAATTCTTTCTCAGGCTGTAATATACGTGCAGATAGATTAAACAGAAAAGATGGTGGTATAGTTATCCTGTTTTCAAACCATCTTGCTTTCTCTCCATCAAGCTGTGAGCCACCCACATTTCACTCCACAGAGACACCAACGTTTAACCTGAAACTAACCAGTCATAAAAATCTATGTATCACTGCCCTATATTTCCTTCCAAGAAAAAAATATACCTATCCAGGAAGACATCCTTAACTGGATATCAGATTCCATTTCCTATGAAACTACAATCCTTGGTGATGTCAACATGAAATGGCAGCACCTTTCAACAGACTACTCCATTAATAGCATCAACCTGCATGGATATACACAACTTATAACCTCCCATACTTGCTCCAGCAAAACCTCAGTCTGGTTCCATTGTAGACTGGATCCTAGTTTCAAATCCTAAACAATGCAACTCTCCCAGAACCCTCCCATAATCTTTTTCAGTGACCACTTTCCAGTAGAGCAACCTCTTGAGGAATGTTCTAACCTTGCCAGCTTTAAACCTGATGGATTCAACAATATTCTTCAGTCCCTTAACTAGTCTAATCGTTGCACCTTACTTCTGGACGATGCTATACTTCAATTCACTGTTTATCAGTACTTTAAATACCCTTGCCCCCATCAGAAGAAAATGTGTTAAATCCACCCAAACTATCTGGCTATGCAGCACTAGTTGCACACTAATGCACAAGAGAGATGACGCTTGGAGAAACTGGCAAAGAACCAAATCTTCTGCCCACCTTCAAACTTATAAGCATCTCTGTAACCTTGTCAAAACTCAAGACACTACTGACAGAAAACAGTATTACTTAGATCCACAAATAAATTGTATAGTAATTTTGGTCCTCTTTTAGATCTTACACCCTGGGACTCCTTCTGCCCCAACCCCTGCCCAGATAGCTCTCCCACAGAAACTGCTAATAAATTTAATTCCCATTTTATAGTCTGTTACTGCCATAATATTCTAAATAAACTCGCAACAGTCCTGATGAGGTTTCCATTTCCAGTAAACCTCTTTTCTCCTTAAAAACTGTCTCTACCTGACATATAAAATACCTGCTCAGTAAGCTCAAGCCCTGCTTAACCCTCTTGACAACTTGCCTGCAGAATATTTAAAGTTTGCAACTACTTTCATCACTTATCTAGTCTCCATTTTGATCAGTAGATCCATTCAGGAATCACTTGCCCCATCTATCTGGAAAAATTATACAGATTACCACTTCACAAAAGGGGTAACTCCACTGAAATGACAAACTTTAAGCCTTTTGGTATCTTGTCCCCCCCTAAAATTCTAGAAAAGTATAGAGTACCTTCTTCAAGAAAATCTACAAAACTCTACCCAACACTGTTTTCACCCGTACCATAGCACAACAGCTGTCCTGGTTGCCTTCTTAGAAAACATCAAAGCTAGCTAGAATAATAACTTGATCTCGTCCCTGTTTTTAGATCTCTGCAAAGCCTTTGACACAGTCTCTCTGTCTAAAAATTACTGTCTAAAATGTCTGCATTTGGTCTGATATGACACTTAACTGGTTTGCTAGCTACCTTTCTGCAACAATTTGTAAAATGGCTCTCAACATAAGTTTATTTTCTTCTGTTTAATATCTGTGTGCCCCAAGGTTCTATCCTTGAACCTTTTCTCTTTAACATCTTTATTAACAACTTACATACATCCTCCCAGCAGGCTTCTATCATCCAATACACTGATGACTACACCCTCATTTACTTATCAGACACTCACCCCCCATTTACACTCCATTACTGAAAATGCTGTAAAGTCATTTGAACACTTGCTCTGTGAAAACCATTTCTTCCTAAATCCCAGTAAAGCCAGCCTATTACTATTTCTACCTAAATCTCTAACACCTTCAACATAACTTCCGTCAATCACACAGACTCAGAAGTTGTATCTCATACCAAGTTACTAGGCATCACCATTGATGATCAACTAAAATTTGATCTTCATATACAAAATTTATTAAAAAAAAATCAAAAACTCCATATGCTCTACAACAAATTCCTTATCAACTCCTCTCCTCTAGAGTCACACTGACAGAGACATGCCTTCTACTTTCTGTACTGTATGACTCACTAATTCTTATCAATATTCAAAACCAAAACTTTGTTATAACAATTTAGCTAGATTTGCAATGCATCTGTCATATAAAAGTCATCACTGCTGTGCTCTGAAAACATTAAACTGGCTTGAATTCCCAATTACCTCATGTACAGTCAACCTCTCCTTGCCCACACAATGATATATAATCCTTTCCACTGTCCATCCGTGAGTAATATTCTTAAACACTTCCTAACCATCTATTTTGCTCATCTAAGAAACAGCTTCTTGAAACCCATAAACCTAAAAAAAAACATAGGGCATAGTTTATACTCCTGCATAGCAGCCAAAACCTTGAACAAGTGTCATATGGACATTAGATCAACACCTACAAGTCCCATTTTTAGGATACCATAAAAAATACCTTTTCAACTGCAGGCTCTGTACTCCTCTTTCTTTGGGATAAAGTGCCTATTTTATTTTCCCCTTCCTCTACTCCTTGTGTTATACTCTGTCTTCCCTTTCACTTTCATACTGTTTCCTCCCTCCCTGCAATTTGCTGAACACCTGATGTCTCACTTACTGCTCTTGGTGCTTATTTATTATTATTATTATTTGTCCCTTATTTTCATCTGTATCATCATCATTAAATCATCTTTGACACTTTCTTCTTACTGTCCCTTGACCTTTCTTAGCCTATAAAATGCTTCTTACTGTCACATTTTCTGTTTCTTCTTTCTGTATAATGTTCAAATATATATATATATATATATATATATATATATATATATATATATATATATATATATACATACACACACACACACACACACACACACACACACACACACACACACATGCATGTGTGTTCATTTTCTTGTATTGATCTTATTTGTTTAATATTTGTAACTTTTACTAATTGTAGGTTTCAAAGATTGTATGTATACAATTAGTATTATGTCTTGCAGAGCTTTTCTTCCCAGGCCTCTGCTGAAAATGTTATTCATGCCCAGTTGGACTTTCACGGAAATCAAATGTCAAATAAATAAATAAGTAAATAATCAGCAAGTAATACAAGCACAATATCTTTTTACTAGGTAGTGCATTGACAGCAAAATTCAAAGTGGGCTTCTTTAGAGGACTGACAGTTTTTGTCAGAATTTAACACTGATCAATCTTTCAGACATCTGAAAAAAAAAGAAGGCTGTTTTCTCTTATCGAAAGTCTCTTTGCTGCCATCTTGCAATAAAAGCATTCTGTTTTACCCCAGTTTGCTTCTGTTTTAGCCTTACCTTTTTCATCGTATTTTATAGTTTTAATTTTTTTCTTTGTTTGTGATATCCTCTCTTGTTTATACAGAATTCTAAGTTTTTGAATGCTTGTATATCACCACATAGTGTCTCATTTATGCCTGTGACTTCAGTTGTACTACCTTTTGTCAGAGCAGGCCCAAACTGAGTATACATACAGCCTACAAAAACTGGCAAACTCTTACTATTACCTGCTGTGCCTCTGGTGTTTTGATTCTAAAAAGTGCATTTTGTAAAAGTATCATTCATGGCATAACCCTGATAAGGTTTCTTATTATTAAGGCCTGATGTCCTTCAGAGTCCAGTCATTTGATACCTGGTTGGTATTTAGATCATTGATATCTAAGACCTTTATTACCAGAACCCATAGACTTCAAGACCTAGAAGTCTACATCTTCAGCAGTAGTACAAATGGCTATGTTATTGGTATCCCTGTTGATGCTTATGTGTATGGAGAAGGAACTTTTTGTTGTCGGGAAGTCGGCCATATTAGATGTCAGCCAGCTCCTTGTCCTGTAGATCATTGGTATATTATACATTTGCATTGCTTTTTTTTTCAGCAATACTACTGAAGGCCATCTTTGACTGAAAGGTCGTTTTTGCAGTTTGTGAATCTCTTCCCTGGTTCAGCATCTGGGAAAGTGTCTCCCATTGAGAATACCAGGCTTCAGTGGCACTCTTTGGGAGGTGTTAATATTTAATTGTAAAAAATTAAGTGATAAAAGATGCCACAACTGCTTGAGGTGCTAAGACAGGTAGACTCCTTCCTGACCATTTTCTTGCACTGTTTTGGCCATCAGGAATACCCTGAAGGAAACTGTAACTGTGAATAGCTCCTTTTTTATGTTATGTGAAGTACACATTTCATCAATAGTGTCACCAACTAGCGCTTTCTCTATGGAACAGACTTCCTGTTTATCCATTATTTATGTGCTTCACAAGTTAGCTAAAAAGTATTATCTAGTGATTCAAATTCCCTAGAAAGTATCTTTTTAAACTAATAAACAGTCCACAAAGCACTGAGTAGAGGAAAAGCCAGGCACCGGACAGCTGAAGTGAAGTTGCAAATTTTATTAAAGTAGCCAACCTCAAACGTGAAACGCTTACACAATCACACAGCGTTTTTCGTCAGTAACAACAGACTTCTTCAGACAAAGAACCAACATTAAAAACACATGTATATATAATGTGCTAAAAATTCAAATGAGCCAATAGATGAACTTCTCATGAATAAATAATGAATATTAATCAATTTTTTTATGACTCAGAGTTAAATTCGTAAAATTAACATGAAAATGCTTAAATAGTATCACAATGGATATACAAATGTATGTATATATGATTTACTCACTGGGGTAAAAATCAACATTGATTGTAAATGTGAAAAAAACAAATGCATAAACAGAAAGAAAAGGTGAAATAAATAAATAATATCTTTGATTACAGAAAAGTTTGCAAATACTCCCATCTAGTGGTCAAAATGAAAAATACAAGAATTATAATGAATACTAAAAATATTCCCTAAATTTTCATATAATAAAATGTTAAAAACAAGTGAAATTAATTCATTCCCCATCTATAAATAATTTAATACTACTTTAGAGGTATTTATCCAATGCATAAATGGATATTAATAGTATAAATAAAATAAATATTAAATATACTTTTAATAATAACTGAAATAAAATAAATGTTTATTTATATTATAAAAGTTGATTTAAAAAATATATTTTTTAAAAATATTTTTTCAAAAAAATTTTTGTAATGGATAGTGGACCTTCACAATCTAGCAGCCCTCATTTTTAAAACTGGGGCAAGGGAAACATCGTTTAATCCTGGGCTTTGCATTTCGCTTTTGATTGTGGTGGAATCTATTGTGCTTGGTGACATTCTACAGAAAACTGCCTGTTTTTCTTGGTTATTGTCGAGATTTGTTTTTTTGGTATTTATTTATTTCACCTTTTCTTTCTGTTTATGCATTGTTTTTTTTCACATTTACAATCAATGTTGATTTTTGCCCCAGTGAATAAATCATATATACATACATTTGTATACCCATTGTTACACTATTTAAGCATTTTCATGTTAATTTTACGAATTTAACTCTGAGTCATAAAACATTTTTGATTAATATTCATTATTTATTCATGAGAAGTTCATCTATTGGCTCATTTGAATTTTTAGCATATTATATATACATGTGTTTTTAATGTTGGTTCTTTGTCTGAAGAAGTCTGTTGTTACTGACGAAAAACGCTGTGTGATTGTGTAAGCGTTTCACGTTTGAGGTTGGCTACTAATAAAATTTGCAACTTCACTTCAGCTGTCCGGTGCCTGGCTTTTCCTCTTCTCAGTGCTTTGTGGACTGTTTATTAGTTATTTGGTTGCACTGGTCTTCCATTTCTTTGGGTTATCTTTTTAAACTAGGTTATATGAGAAGAAGATGGTCATATTGCCTCATTTCAGTTAGGTTCCTTAATTATGCTGTTAATGTACTCTACAACTAAAGTCAGTTGCTTTAAGTGTGTTGGTGGTCTCCCAGTTTAAACAAAGCTTCTCTCTTTTTTTCCTAATAACTTTTGAAGGAAAATGAGCACTCTGGCTGTAGTCCAACAGAAGATGGGGTACTTTTCCATTAAATCCCTACCACTTCGCGCTGATGTGTTTTCGCAGTATTTCAGTAGCGGTATTTCAGCCACACAACATGACCTGGACAAGGTTTTCTGCAGCACAGGTACTCCACTACCTAGATGTGTTTTCTGCGGAAAGCAACAGTGTGTGTGGAAGGAGTAGGTGTACTGTGCCTGTTGACAAACCAACCCGCTTCCTTTCTTGCTTTCATTCCGATGTGAGTAGAACAGTACATCATGTACTGCACATCCTCAGCTTTCCGACGCGCAAGTCATGTCTCCTCTACAGTCACTTGACAGCAACAGTAAAACTTTCTCATATAGCTCTACACTGCAGTAGTCACAAAATGCTACAGATTTTATTTCCACATGTTTCAGCACTGCTGTGATTCACCATTGACATACTTAAAGGAGGTTGCGGTGCGTTAGTCCCTTCACCTAATATATATCTCGTACAACAACCAGCTTCTCGGGATTAATCACACTTTTTTATCACGATTCATACATACCAAAGTCGCACAAATGACTTACAAAACATTACACTTTGTTCAATTCTCTCCAGTCTTTGTTAAGCTTTAAAACTGAGGTTAGTGACCTAAACTATGACTCCTTATACTACACATGACTGTTGGCAAACTCAAACTGTGCAAATGTATTATTTGCATGATATTGACTGGAAGTTTTTTGCCAAGTCACTCAGCACATTAGCATGAGTCACAGTACAGCTTATAATAAAATAAAAGTAAACAGAATTTAAAAAAAAATTGTTTTTGTTCTTATCACCATAACTCTATAAACCTTTACTTTGACACCAACCCAATTACTTTGTTCTTCACACCAGCGCAAAGTCATAGGAGTTTAACGGAAAAGTACCAAAGATAGAATTATATGTAGCTGGTGCTGCTTGTGTCAGATAGCTGCTTTAGTGATCGGGGAACTGTAAAGATATAAATATTTTCTGGAATGTGAGACGTTTCAACTGTATTGTATACTAATATGTGACTGAGATCAATTGTCCTGTTTCAGCCTAGCAGGACAAGGCCTTAGGATGTTACTTTCATACTTCCTGGAACTAGTTTAGTTTTAGAAACAGTCCCTGACTCACTGCCGTGTATTACTTTTTGTAGGTTTATTCCATACTTGAGGGTGTTAATAAATACATTCCTCCTGTATTTTTATTTGTATTAACTTAAAAATGTTTAACTTTTGCTCATCCTTGAATCCAGTGCTGAAAATACTGTTGCATTAATTTGCACTGATGGACCCGAATGATGAAACTTCACCTTCCGGTAAGAAGTCCGAAAGTACGGCTATGACTACCTTTACTGCTTCCATCTATGATAACCAAGTACCAAACAAACCTTTATTATTTCCCCTCCCCTCCTTTCAATACTTCTACTAGATTTCTGTCACTTCCAGGTGTCTTTCCTGTGTTCTTTTGTATCACTAATTTCACTTTGTGTCTTCATTAACAAAGACCTTCTTTCCTCTTCTGTTACCAGTGCTGCTGCAAATTTATCATTTAAGTTTTCATGTATATCATCCACGTGTAGATGTTTATATATAAAAATTGCAAGACTTTCTCTCTTATTTTGCCTGGTTCTACTTCTGTTTTATCATTCTCCCAGTTCCTTAATTTAGTTATTGTTTCATATTTTTTGTTTTAGATGCTGTGCTAAGAGTTTATCTGCTGTAGGTATATTATCACAAAATTGCTTTATTGCCATTACCCTGTATTAATTTAAAATTTTCAAATACTCTTAACGTTATATTCCTAGTTTCCTCAACTAGTCTTCAAACTGCTGTGAACATGAGAGTAAACATATAGCTGTAACATTCTTTCTCCAACATGTTGATTGGGCAACTCACAGGCACAAACACGGAGGGTAGGTACACCCATCGGGGGGGGGGGCAGCGGTTACCACCCAGTTCACGTCACTGTTCTTATTACATGGTCTTGGCTGGAGAGAGAAAGCCTGCCATGATGCATGGAAGCCTGACATGATGCATGGGGGGAGATCCAGTATCTGAAAAGACATGGATGTGGCCGCCTATGCCATGATGGTATCCCCTGTCAGTGCATATGTTGAGAGCACACATGCACAGGCAAGTGGGCTTAGGTAGCCCCTTGTTGTAACACAAATGCTTTTATCAACATCGCGGGTGGCGTTAGGGCAAAATAAAAAGAAGAGCATTTGTCACTAGAATGATAGCTGGTGAGAGTAGAAAGCACTCTCATGGTTGCTGAGATTGAAACCCCCCAACAAAGTAGTGTCTGGTCAAGGGGACACTTGATGGTCAGCAAGCAAGGGGCAAGAACGGTAGGAAAAAATGAGGATATTTTTACTGTTATCTGAGGCAATCTGAGTGTCTCATGAAAGGTTTCGGTATTTTGGATCCAAGGGATATTATTATGCATATGTGCATGTGGTGTTGAATATAACTAAGCATAAATTGTGTGAAAAGCTGGCTGATATGTCTGGCTTTGTGCCTTAGAGGGATGAGGGCCTCACTAAGACCCAGATGACCTGTTTTTGACTAGAGGTTCAGGAGTAGGAAGAACTGAGTATGGTGAAATAGGAATGAACACCTTATGTTGGGTCACCCTTCTTGGGGGAGGGAAGTAGGGGTATTGGTTGGCCACATTACTCCTGTGTGTGACAACAGTGGCTCAGGACCAGGGGGAACACGGGCTTAGTATTCCAAACAGGTAATGGTAGCTGTCATAGACATGCATACGAGAGCATGCACATTTCAGAGGAGGATATATGCCCATGCAGAAGCACAGGTACCCATGTCAGTCACGTCACCAGGGTTGGGGTTAGGGACTTAACCACTAAACCCATGATAGCTTATATATTGACTTTAGAGGAAGGGAATGTTATTGTCTGCAGGAATTAATAACTGTGGGGGCAGTGATGGAATGCTTGTTGTGCACCAGGCATGTTATGGTTCTTTCACCGTTTTTGCATCAGGCAGTATGAAAGACATTTGACTAGTTTATCCTTGAGAGGCCATGTCTGGAATGAGAAACTCTTTAATTATAGCTGAAAACTGTCTTACAGATGGCAGACTTTCTCATTTTTTTAGTCTGTTGTATGCCAAAAAGGTCAATGTACTTTTTAATTTACATTATGCCAGTAAACAAGTATCACTAACTTTCTTACTGATCTCAGAATTAAATTTGCTGTAGAGAAGAACCTTGGCAACAGAACATAAGACTGTAGATAGAATCTGAAGCTTTCTCCCCTTGTAACTATTGACATGCAGAAATGGAGGTTTAAAACAGTATATTTATCTACACTGGACTTTATGTATTGACATTTCATGATCATCTGAAGTTTTGGGGGTGCTGCTGCTAGCTTTTGAAATGTGTTTTAAGTGGGCACATTGGCAATGAATAGCTAAATGGCTGCATAGTCAGAAAAAAATTATGTTAATGCTAAAGTTCTGCACAGAAAGTAGCAAGTGGGATGAGATCAAAAACTAATTGAGCCTCCTGTGACTGTTTCCAAAAAGAAGTAAAAAAGTAAAACCATGATTCTGGTTTAATACTTATTGCACATTAGTCAGGTGGAAGTTGTATATATTTTGATATATTTAAGGTGTCTTTTCTCGTTGGCATAGCTTTGTCCATTGCAGTTACCTGTGTCAAGGGCGTTCATCACGGTTGAGTAAATGGAGCATATGAAGGAAAGTGGAAAAGAAAAAAAAAGCTGGTGAAACAGTTATATATATTTTTACATTGGTAGCCAGATGTGTGAACTGATCATAAGACCCTTTTCAGCCATAACCCAGACAAATGAGGCAAGACAAAGCATAGTTTACTTAAGCAGACCAGGATGTAAACAATGCATTCACAAAATCAGTCAAATATAGTACAGATAATTCAAATCTCTACTAAAGTAAGCATGGCAATAGAATGTATACGAGAATTATAAAAACTGAAAATGTTCATAACCGTGCCATATAGAGGTCGTAAGACTACATCATTTTACTGTTCCATTTGAAAGCACATCCACTGTGTACAATAATATCAGATTTGAACTGAATGGGTTGAGTGACTGGCAGTGGTTAGCACTGAATATGTTGACAGATTTTAGCCCTCATTTCTAAAGTGTTTACAGCAATGCTGTTTTTCAGAAAATCTGTGTGCTTCAGTTTGAAGTTAACTAAATCCCCTAGTAAGCTAATGTCGTCAGTTACTTTGTTCTAGCTTATAGAGACATTTTGGAAAAATGTTTTTCACTTGTAATCAATCTAGATAAGGGCCTCACTAAAAGATGAATCACTGCTGTGGAAGCAATAGCTCTCTGTTGAATAGCTTATTTGCCAAGGATGGGCAGTATCTTATATTGAGAAGCTTATAAGTAATGGGTGTTGAGCAGTAGCTCAGTTCTGATTGCTACTGTAAACTACTGTGTTTCTTTATTATTGTGCAGCAGTGTTCTATGTTGATTTGCAAGGTTTATAAAGAGGCTGTTCATTTGTGGCTGTTTATATTAAGAATAGGATAACAAGTCCTTGGTAAGTTGGGGAAGCTCATAATCATAAGAATATTAATGACTACAAAGCACCTAGTTTCATGTATTAGCAGATTAGAGATTGAATAAGTAGCTTTTAGTTGACCTAAAACTTTTGTTGATTTAGGTTTTGGCAAGAGTAGTGAAGGAGGGAACTGGATCTAGTATGATTCCAAGACACTTGTGTGTAAGTCCTGGGTAGGGTATATGAGTTGGATCAGATACAGATATTGGTGAGGACTGCTTTAGCTTTTAGTCTGTGCCATATAGCCTAACTGTGGTCTTGTTGGTGTTGACTGTTATCTTGTGTTTAGAAAGCCAATTTCATACAAATTCGAATTCAATTTATATTTTTTTGGAAATGTAATTGACTGTTTGCCTGGTAAAGACAGCATCATCTGCAGACAGGATGCATTCTGTGGTTGGTAAATCCTGTGGAAGGTCATTAATGAACATGCAAGTAGAGGTGGACCTAGCAGTATTCCTACAATGGGGAGGATCAACTTATCACATTTACCACTCACCATCTTCCCCTACCAAATCAATTCCTTCAGCTCTTTAAGTATTTCCACAGCTGCTCCTCTGGTTGGTAAATGTATGCCTAACCTGCATATACAACTAAAATGACTAAAAACATTTCACTCTTATCTAACTATCCATATCCATAATTAAAAACTTCAGTCTTTCAGTTTTTGTATGATCTTTTGTTTGATTTCTTCCCTCATATCTTTAGTTGCCATAACATAAATATTTTTAATCAATACACCTAAGTATGTGATCTTATCATGTTCCAGTAAATATTGGTATTGCTGAACCAATTCATGTGTGGGTATTTAATTTACAACTGTATAGCCAGTATTTTATCTTCTTTAATTGTATATAGTGAAAAGACTTGAAACTGTCTCAAAATGTTTCACAACACTGAAATGTCCTTTCTGGAGTTATCAAGTACAGAATAATATAATGTGCAAATAAAGCCAACTTTTCTTGATAGCCTTGCTAATTATATACTTGCATTTCTGAGTACCTTATTTTCTTTGTTGGTGACTAAATGTAAACCAAATAACAAAGGGAAAAAGGGATACCCCTGTCTGGTTTCTCTGTTCAAACATGGCTTGTCCAAGAGGAACCTTCCACCATAATTCTTGGCTCCATTCTTTCAGATATCCTTCTAACTAACCTTATTGTTGTAACTGGGAATGCAACTGCTTCCAATGCCCTACTCAAATCCCAGCTTACTCTGTTGAATGCTTTGTTTTTATCAAGACCCAGCAACAACAGCAGTATTTTCTTAGATTCTGCTTGCTTCCAGATCATTGTTCTGTCAGTAATGTCAAATGTTTTTTCCCCTTAACAAAACCACACGGATCCTTTGTCTTCCATTGTGGCAATGCCTTTGCCATTTTCATAGCTAGTATAGACATAAACACTCTGAAATCTTGGTTGAAAATTGAAAAATGGTCTATATGAAGTTGGATCTGATGGGTCTTTATACACTTTGGGTAGTACAACCACAGCAGTTTTCTTCCAAGATGTTGGTGCTTCCCCTCGTTTAAAATGCTATTGCAAAAAGCCTTCCATGTCATGAACAATTTCTTCCTTTCTAACTTCTACCGGAATACCATCTATTCTGGAGCCTTCATTGTAGATTGATTGTACATCATTGTTTTTATCTCATTGAATCCTGTCTTGACTGTTTGTTGTTGAGTCACCTCTTCATTTAACTTTGGCATAATTAAGTGTTCCGTAAATGTTTCCATTTTTGCTTTTTCTTTGTTTCCACATTCCTCTGCATTATACAGGTTTTCATAAAATTTTCTGAAATATTTCTAATGTCTGTATACTTTCTGTGGTTATTTTTCTTCCTTTGTCAACCCCTCTAAATAATTCCTTTTGCTTCTTAACCATATCTTTCTCTTGTATTTCTACCCTATTTTAATTCCATTTTCATTTTATTCTCGACAGTATCTGTCCCTTTTGAAGAAATTTCTATCTTCCCTAATAACTGTTGTATAATTTCTACTACCTATTCCTTAAATTCCACTCTTTTTAACAGATAAGTAGGAAAGTGCCAGTATCAAGTTTTTACTTCATTACCCTGCATTTTTATTAGATTTTATTGGTGAATGATGCAAAATAATTATTGGATGTGTGTTGAAGCTTTCAATTAAATGGACACTCTCTTGTGAAATATAATTTCTGTTCAGTCTAGTCCGGTTGGTATACCCCGTGGTATAAAATGTACACTCTGTGTGAGTTCCTAATGCAGAATTCACATATTCCATACCAAATATTTTTATCATTTTCTTCAGAAATCTTCCCTTTTTTGCTATATTTTCCATTCTAAGGTCTCATTGATACATCTTCACTATTGAAAATCAAATTCCCTCCTTGAGACATCTTCAGTATTGCAAATCAAGTTCCAATTTCCATTTATAAATAATATTCCCTGCTGAAAGCTGATTTTTTTTCTCCCAAATTTTTCTTAAGCTTTATAATAGCACTTTTGGTGAAATATAAATACATGCCAGAGTAATGCTCTTTCTTTCTGATAGCCCTGTACTACCACAAATCTACCATTATTGTCTTTTTTCTATCTTCTATCACTTTTGGAGCTCTTCTAATAATAATAATAGTAATGATTATTATTAATATTATTATTATTATTCCCCTTTTCCTTTGAACCTGATATTCTGCTGAATATCCACACTGAAATAAATTTTGTCAAATTCACATGTTCATTTCTATCCAGATCTCACTTGTGCAAAATTGCTATTTGCACCCAACATTTCTTAATATAATTCGACACTTTTCTTCTTTTTTGTCTGCACCTGCAAGGTCATTTACATTCTAAGATGACATGGACAGAGTAGGTAGCCATTATGTTAGAAAGTTATTGCTCCCACCTGTTGCACATGACAGTTCTTTTGTATGTGTATTTCCAACTTTTTCTTATATGTGTACACTGTTTGACAGGCTGATCTTTTTTTACAGTTGTTTCTTCTCATCTCTGTTTGAACATGTGCCACAGTTTTCAAAATGTTTTTGCTTTAATGAAAACCCACAAACAAAAAATAGTGCATTTCAGAACCCCCACATCCCGTATTAACAGAAAAAAATATGCACATTTTCAACAATTTAAATGTAACTTTCCAGATAGGAATAATTGCTCAAAAATTGACAGCTGTACCTTCGGGCATTACCCAATCTAAAATTAAGGTTACCCACACTAAAGAGCATGTTACAGTATGTGCTCCCACTTTACTGATTGCTGTCTATACTTTATTTCACTTCTACTTCTAAATGTGAAAAACATCTTCCATGCTTTCAGAAAACATTAACTTTTTACCTGAAGAAAAAATGCACTAGCTACAGTTAAATACAACTAAACTGTTAAATGAAAAACTGAAGAAAAGAACACACTGTGAACAAGCACCAACACTTCACTCAGCTCGATGAAGAAATAAATGTAAAAAGCAGTTCTTATTCACTTTAATACCAAAACAAAATAAAATGAAGCGCCTTTCGTCTGGGAAATATCCAAACTTCTTCAGATGTAGAGCAAAACAAAAACAGTCAGCCCAGCAAAAATCCACTCTATATCATGAGTTAATTGATTAATTGCCTACAAGTGGATCACAGCACTCATTTACAATTACACTTCACAGTTGCATTGTTTTGCTAACAAAACCAAAATGAACCTAAAAACTTCAAGACTTTACAAACATCATGAGACAATAGAAAGTATTACTTTTGCTAAGAATAAATATATGTGCATATGTAATAAAACTAATGCTCATCCCTGACCTAATTACTATGCAGTATTATGAAAACATAATCTGTACAAAACAAGGTATATAAAAGCATACTATAAAAAATTGTTGATTCATGACTTCATTATTTCATATTAATACTTTGTCAATAAAATAAAATAAATAACCAACCATCCAACCAAATAGCATGTAAAAATACCTAGGAAATTACTTAAAAATTTTTACCTAAGTAAGCTTTTACATTTTAATATACTTGCTAAAGAATAAATTTCATTAATACCTGGGGGGCACAGGAGTTTAGTAACAACTGCCATTTCAATTCATGTTCTTCGAGGTGTAACTTAACAATGTTACTATCTAAATACCTCATTCTCATGTGCAGCTACCTGTGTTATGACTAAATTTAAAACCATGGCCGTGGTTATCTTTACAGTGTGTAGCTAGAGCATTATCCATTTTTTGTTTACTAATAGCATAGATGTGCTCGTAAATCCTGCCACGCAGTCTACGTTCGGTCTTACTGACGTAGAAAGCCGGACAGGCATTGCACTGTGCAAGGTATACCACTGACCTGGAATTACAATTGAACTTGCCTTTAGTATAAAAATTGTAGTTCCTTACTCGAAAATTTTTACCTGTTTCAATATAAATACAATATCTGCATGCATCACACCTATACATTCCTACGTGCCTGTTGGATGGTTTTATGGTAGTTTCCATCAACTTTTTTTTTTTTTTTTTTAACGACCTAATCTCCTCAGCCTCATGGCTGTATGTAAAAACAAATGAAATTGAGAAGGTCCTGTTCTGATGATTCCTTCCTTCCCCTAGTTCATTGACCACATTTGTAAGGGGAGGACTCAAGGTGCCTATGTTAAATGGTTCATTAATAGGACAATTGTTCAAAATAGGCTTGTATACACATTGGGACCTTTTTAACTGAACTTCATTTATAATACCAACCAAAAATTCGGAAGGGTAACCCCTGTTAAGGACATATTACTAAGATTTAAACATTCCTGTTGAAAATCAACTTCATTGGAAACCATCTGAGCTGCTCGAACCAATTGTCCCTTAACAACAGATTTTTTCTGTTGTAAAGGATGTGCACTAGAGAAATGCAAAAAAGAGTTTGAATAAGTACTCTTTCTATAAATCTTTGCAGTGTATTTTGATTCCTGAATATTTTTTGTTAGTTCAACATCCAAGTAATGGACTGAAAATTCCTGATAATCCTTGGTAAATGCAAACACAAACTGCTGGAAAATCCAGTATAAGATAATCCAAAATACGACAAACGCTGAGAGAATATCACCTTTTTGTTCAGTAAAGCTTTCGGGTTACAAGCCCTTTTTCAATACTAATACAGGTTTCATTAAAAAAAATACGTTTAAATAGGAGCCAAAACTATCACATGACTTGCAGCCTCAATCATGTGACAAACATAATACATAAAACTCCATACTATTAAAAATTTTTTTTTCAAAAACAATTCTTTGATACAAATATCATACATCCAACTCGTATCCTAACTACATTTTCATAAACTAAATTAATTTAATTTAATTCAATTTATTTTGCTGTATTCTAGTTAAAATAGGTTTCAATGTGACGGCAGAATTTAAACCTGGTGGATGATCAGCTGCCAGTCTTAATATCCACTCATATTCCTTTATTTCTAAAAGGTTATTAATATCACCCCCCTATATGATACATAAACCATATCAATAACTCTAAATTTATGGTCAAAATTATGTGTGATTATATGTTTATACAAGGCATTCCTATCAATTGCCCTTCTTATTTCAGACTTGTGCTCGATAATATGTTCTTTCAATTTTCTAGTGGTTTTACCCACATAGGAGGAACATGAAGTACATGTTGCCAAATATACCACATTACTACTAATGCAGGTAGCCACTAAATATACAATATACAAATATATAAAATATATATATATATATATATATATATATATACTTTAAAGATAAGAATATTCAGCAAAGTCTTTCTAAGCAGGGTACATTTAGATGTTTGAATTGTAGTTGTTGTGAAGATATTATGGATAGTAATGATAGTAATGTTTTTACACACCCCATAACACATAGGGACTATACATTTAATTTAGTGGCTACCTGCCTTAGTAGTAATGTGGTATATTTGGCAACATGTACTTCATGTTCCTCCTATGTGGGTAAAACCACTAGAAAATTGAAAGAACGTATTATCGACTGTTTTTGTTTTTGCTCTACATCTGAAGAAGTTTGGATATTTCCCAAACAAAAAGCGCTTAATTTTATTTTGTTTTGGTATTAAAGTGAATAAGAACTGCTTTTTACATTTATTTCTAAATCGACCTGAGTGAAGTGTTGGTGCTTGTTCACAGTGTGTTCTTTTCTACAACTAAACTGTTGTCTGTTTTACTAAATGCATTAAAGTATTAAGGGTGCTGGTTTGGCTACTATTTCTTATTCACTTCCCCCAGATTCAGACTTTATTTTTCACTGAGCTACATGCCACTATTCCTTTAAAGTTTGTATTGCTGTCAGCAAATAGTGCTCAGAACTCTCAGGATTAATTGCTTATACCTGCAGACAGCTCATCCCTAAGTAAAAGTAGCCAACATTGAGATAAAAAAAAAACAGCTTACAACTTTGCATCTGCTTGAAGGAAGAAAACACAATTTAGAGACTTTTCCTTACCAACTGCCTTCAGCTGCAGACCTTGTCTCTTTCTGACAATATTTGCTACTGGAAAACATTCAAACTAATAACATTGCAGATTCAAGAAACATGTACTTTTTCAAGCCTTTCATCATTTTGTCTTATTTTCAAACCTATTTGCTTAAAAAAATGTCCATAGTTCAAGCTAAAGACATCAATCCAGACATCTTCCCTTGTAAAAACAAGAAGAATTGTTGTGTTAATTCTACATGTAGTTTAATCAGTACACTTTTACTCCTCATCACCTTCCCCAGCAACACAAGATCACATTGTCTTAATTTAAATGTATTATTTATTTATTTTATTTTATTTTACATTTGTTGATCGGGATAGTCCGACTGGATATATGTCCATTTTCAGTGGAGGCCCGGGGAGAAAAGCTCCACATACCAAAAAAGAGACAGTGCATACATCACTGAGTGATAAACTCAGGCAGACACGTTTAGAAAAATATAGACAAAGAATGTAGGCAGATGTCAATATACAAAATGTGCAGACTTACTTCTGATTGGCAGAGATGTATCAGAAAATGTGAACATAGAAACTTGTTTTTATCCAGCAATGATGCATCTTGTAACCAAGAAAAAGGTACTTGTTTACTTCAGTATCTTTAATATGTACGTATGTATAGACAGAGATAGAGTCACTGAAAAAAAACTCCCCCACATTTAAAATAACCGTGGCTGTAGTGCAATTGATGTCATGAAGTATTTTATACAGATATTTATTAATAAGAATAAAAATTGTTTTACTTAATTTTTCCCTTTTGCATCCTTCTAAATATTAAAAACATAACGTGGGACAACTGTTTCTCAGTCCAGCCACAAGTTTAACAATCATAAAAATTCCAGTCTTTTTCAAACATATTTTCAGGCAAAGCCATATTTAAAAATGTGAGTGATGCTTTATAGTCTCCCATTTATTCACCATTTCCAGTGTTGCTGTCTTCTTCCTGATCATCTGCATTTCTCATACCATGCTCTGGTTTAAGTCTAAGATGCTCTTGATTCTTCTAGTCAATTTCTGTGCTTTAGTTCTGTCTCGCATATATTTTCAGTTAGAACACTGGTTAAGATTTCACTGGCAAAGTCTCTTTTTGAGCTGTGTTGTCAGAAGAATGAGAAGCAGAGTCCTCTTCTCTTTGCTGCCTCGTTTTTCTGTAGATAAAATTTTTTATTTCCTCCTCCATCTCTTCCATTATCAGAAAATGTCTTTGGTCCAGGAATAATAATCTGAACACGGCTGAATACAGCAGCCTGAATCTCACACCTGCTTCTTGACATTTCCTGATTGCTGGGGAAAGTTTGTTTTTCATCTGCCTGGTGTACAGAGAGTAATCAGTTTCCACAAATACTGTGTCTTCAATTTTTTATACTTTTCCTGTCTGGCACAAATTTGTCAGGATCAACTCTTTCTGCTGGTATAACTTCATCTGTACTAGTATAGGTCTTGGCTGCTTTCTCCTGAGTTAGGTTTGGAGGAGTTTGGACAATGTGCCCTCTCAATTAACAAATCTTGCTGTAGAACGCCAGTCCATTTGCTTACGTGTACTTTCATAAAAGTAATACAGTTTACTCCTAGTTTTGATGGTACAGAAGAAAATGTCAGGTTTCTCTATGCGTGTTGTCTTCCAACAGTGCTATTTTGAAACATCTCTTCTTGAGAAGTCTTATACTGAGGTAGCTATTTCTTCTTTTCTTCTGATTTTTGCAGTTTTATCAATTCATTTAAATAGCTAGTTAAAGCTTCTTCTATTTTTCCAGCCTTTTGTTGTTTGAGCTGATGTGTTCCTTCATTGTTTCATGTATTTTAAAAACCTCAGAGTAGATTTGATTAATTTCCCTCTAAATTCCTGGAATCTATCTCATGTACCAGAGCTGAAGCTTGTCCTTCTTTATGCTGAGTATCTGTAGTATTCTTCCCAGTCAGAGTTAATTTTCTGGTTGATTTTATCAAAGGTTCTCCAACTTTCTTTTTTGCTGGCATTCAGGGATTGTAATTAATGAGAAAAAAATCTGCCAGAACCAAACGAGTGGAAATAAAATATTTTATCAGGTAGTGGCAACACCAACAAAGTGAAGTGCAAAACACTGCACTCAAGAATCAGACCAGTTTCAGCAAAAACTGCCTTCCTCAGTGACAACAATCACATAAGTACAACAAACCCTTATATACTACAAGGATGGAGGCAAATACAATCCCATGATCATTAAGCCCTGGGGAAAACAGTCCTCCTAACCTAATAATCCAGCTTCTTTCCTTTTTATTAAGTATAGTATGCCAACCTAATGTCATAGTTCTATCACCCTCAATTTTGTCAATAATCATAAATCTAAATATAGTAGCACTATGTTTAACAGTATGCCTATATAAGGCACTAGAAATATTCTTGTTCTGCCTGCTGTTTTGGAATCTTCCAGTAATGTGACCTCCGTTTGTCAGCTAATACAAACACTGTGAGGCATTCCTGTAGCAGTTCTCTACCAGCAAGCTGCATTTGCAGAAGTCTGTGGCCGGTTTACTTAAAGTACAACAACATTACAGTGTATGTTAATGATTTAACTCTTCTATAATTGTAAATTTTATTAGAATGTATTCAGGGAGTGCACACTACTGGTAACACCCACCCCCACCAGAGATCTCTCTAAATCCAATACTTTCTAGTTTAGAATCATTGTTTTACTCAGACTTCTCCTTCCCAGTACACTTGTCCATATTTCTCCCACTCCATACTCACTCCGGGCATAAGGTTTCTATTTCTTTAAGAATTCCTAGTGTACAAAATTGTCAGCTGCATAGATACTTTGCACAGTACCTGGTAGTCTAAGTGATTGTTCCTTGCTGTGCAATTATAGAACCTGGCTCTGCCCGCTGCATTCTGCCCTTGCTACGCTCGAGCTTCACTCTGCTCCCCTACCCTGCCCCCATTCCCTCCCGCCCCTAAATCACTCAAATTTATCTAAACCTAACCACTCACACTTGCATGTGTCTATCAGTTACCACCTGTACAATTTTGAATTATAAAGTAGCCCACATTTCCACACTAATTCTAATCAACACCCATCCATTAGCATACATATATTAACCTTTTACCAATCCCTACCCTTTTTACCATTACAAAATGCTATCAATACAAACAACCTTCTTGTTTCATACACATCTAACAGTTGTCGCACCCTGTAATCAAAACAGGCCAATCTCCACTATACCCCCTCCCTCACCATTACAATACAACACCTATCCACCTACACATTCAGCTATTCTGACCTCCCACATAGTCACCCTCCTATCTGATTTAATCCCTCCTCTACCCCATATCCACAAACTCACAACTATCACTTCCCCTTCCAACATCTCACAACACACTCTAACCACACACTGTTTGTCCCACTCTAACAAACTCAACACACTAATAAAGCACACAGTGTTGCATTCACTAAAACACACATCATTACATCCACTAAAATAAACACTATTTACTACCTTATCTCTCCACACAGCCAGCCTATTCACACTAGCCCGTCTTTATCATTTAACTAACTTCTACACCCCCATCTACCATGACCACCCCACCAACTCCATCACCAACTGTCCACTGCCCATAACCCACCACTACAACTCCCAAATTTCACCCAACCTCTACAAGACACAGAAATAGACTACCTCCCACTTAAATACCATCAAACCAGACACAAAAATGAATCACTGTTTAGAAACCACAAACAACTAAGCAAACTTATAACAATTTTATTTTATATATTATCAAAACTAAAACTCAGGGGTGACATCCACCCCAACCCTGGCCTCAAGACTACCAATAAACAAACTACCACTTACACCTCAGTCAACTCCACCATACCCCTTCACCCCAAGCAACACTCTCTGCTGTTCCTTAATATAAATCTAAGAAGTATACTAAACAAAATAAATGGCCTCCATGCACTAATTGACTTACATTCCCCTGACATAACCATTTTGACCAAAACGTGGCTTAAGTCACATATCTAAAAGAATGAAATACTTCCCCCAAGGTTCAACATATATAGACTCAGTCGTCAAAATAAACGTGGAGGAGGTGTAGCAATAATGTTTAAACAAAATCTAGCCCTAGAAGTTATCAACCCCACACTTCGTACATCTAACAATGCAGAATTACTCATCACCAAACTGAATATCAACAAGAACAAAACATTAATCATAGTGGCTATCTATATCCCTCCAGGAGATAACACTAGCACAATTGAAGACATACTTTACTGGCTATCTACAACCTTCCACCAAGAAACCATAATTATGGGTGACCTCTACACTGACTGGTCAACCTATAATTCCAATAATCCATCCAATTCCATAAACATGTATGGTTTCTCCCAGCTCATACAAAACCCCACAAGAATAGACCAAACCTCCAACAGACAATCCATCCTGGATTGGACTCTCACAAATAAAAATAACACACCCTTTCTAGTAGGATGCCTCCCCAGTACCATAAGTGACCACCTACCCACATAGCTAATCAGAAATAATCTTAGTCCACCCAGACAAGTAGTCTATAGGCTAATCCGCAACAAGAAAAAATGTAATACCCACATTTTTAACTCCCTCTTCCAACAGATTAACTGGTCCCCCCTCAAAACAGTACCACTAGATGACGCTGTTCAACACTTTAACACCACCTTCCTTAACATCCTAAACAGCCTGGCCCCCTGCATAATAGCTAGAATAAAACATCACCACACACCCTGGCTTAGAAACAACACCAAAGACCTACTGAAAGAAAGGGACAAGGCATGGGAACACTGGCTAACTAACAAAAGCAATGATAACCTTCTGTTTTTCAAACAACTTAGGAATAAAGCCAAATCCCAGATAAACGCTGACAAAAAGTCTACTACATCACTGCACAGCAAAGAAACAAAAACAACCCCAAAAAATTCTGGGCCACTATAAACAAACTCCTGCAACCTGGTAGTACGTCCACCCCCAATCCTACCACACCCCCATCAAATGATAACATCGCAACACAATTCAATTCCTTTTTCATAAACACAATTCACTGACTTGTTGACTATGACAAAACATTACTACTACAATCCCCGTAGCCAACAATGAGGGTGTAAACTCCTTTCTCCTTTAACCCCGTCCCAACCCATACCATAAAAAAACTACTCAGTAAGCTCAAGCCCACCAGCCTAGCTGCCGACAACCTCCCATCAGAATTCCTCAAAGCTGCTTCCGAAGTCGTAGCCTACCCCATTTCTGTCGTCATCAACCGCTCTATCTCTGAGAACCTTTCCTACTAATCTGGAAAGTCTCCTGTATCACCCCACCGCATAAAGGTGGCAACTCTCCCGAGCTTACTAATTACAGGCCCATTGCCATTCTTTCATCTCTCTCCAAAGTACTAGAAAAATGTATTCACTGCCATCTTCTAAACTACCTTCTCTCCAATAACCTCCTATCAAACATACAACATGTTTTTTGCCCCCACCACAGCACCACAACCGCCCTCCTCAGTTTTACTAACACAATAAATGAACACAGAAATCACAATAAATATGTCTCATCCATCTTTCTGGATCTCTCAAAGACATTCGACACAGTTTCACACCAAAAATTGCTGTCAGAAATGGCCACATTACATCTCAGTCATTCTTTCCTAGCTTGGTTCCACAGCTATCTAACCAAACCCCAGCAGGCTGTTAGATGGAAACAGGAGTTATCATCTTTGCTCCCTGTTAACATAGGAGTTCCACAAGGATCCATATTAGGCCCCCTACTTTTTACCATCTTCACAGATCAACTCCATAAATCCACATCTCTTGTCTCTGTCATCCAATATGCAGATGACTCTACTCTGATATGCTCTGCCACCTCTCTAACAACTGCAGGCTATAACACAACAATCCTTCCTAGAAGGAGAATCCTGGCTAGCTAACACTAATCTCATACTGAACCCAAACAAGACCAAACTCATGCTCTTTCTCCCCACCAAAACACCCAATCCCTCAGCCACTTTTCAAATCCACTCCTCCAACAACACAATCATAAACACCAGCTCACATACCAAATTACTAGGTGTCACAATTGATAGCAAATTAAAATTCGACCTACACCTCTCTCAAACCATTAAAAAAGCACACATCAAACTAGGCTCTCTTTACCAAATGAATCCTTTCCTAACTAGCCATTATAGACTAAGCATCACCAAGACTCATCTCTTATCTACTGTTCTCTGTGCTTCTCCCATCTTTACAAACCTTAACAAAACTAACCTTACCAAACTTGAATCAGCCTACAATAAAATAGCCAAGTCCGCCACTAGCTCCCCATATAGGTCCCACCACTGCCCTGTCCTCCAACAAATAAATTGGCTAGAATTCCCACAACTAACCTATACCCGACTCGTCTTTACTCACCAACTAATATATCAGCCAAACAGAACCCCAGCCCTACAACAATTACTCCAACCATATACCAACACTTGGCAACTCCGATCCTCACACAAAACACTCTTCCAAGTATCCAAAAGCAACAACAAAGCCGGGAACGCCCTCTACTCCCACCACATTTCCAACTTTGGAACTCAGTCCCTCAACACATCCTAAATGCTACCAACCTACACCAGTTCAAAACTCTGCTCAAAGACCACCTCACTAACAAATGGCTCTGCTCCTGCACCAGACCAGGCTAATACCACATAAGCCCACAACAAATTGCATCCCCTAAATTGTATAGTCTCCATGTATACCCCACTCCCACTTGTTAACACCACCTATCAGCTACCTACAATAAGAGTATAATTTGATAATTTATTTTCTTTTGTAAGGGTATACATATGTACACATATTAAAGTATACTCAAATAATCAACTTAAAGATGGACCCCTGCCCTCAAAAAAAAAAAAAATATATATATATATATATATTTTATATATATATATATATATATATATATATATATATAAAACTTTACTATATTGTAATAACTTTCTCCTTTTCAGTAAAGTGCCTATTGTGTATTGTACTTTCTTTATTGTCTCTAGATATTTCTGTTAAAATTCTATGTAAACCCGACACTGTACCTGTCAATGTTGTTCTTGTTTTATTGGAGCTTTTCTCCCCGTTCCTCCACTGAAAATGGGCTCACACCCAGACGGACTGTCCCGGTCAACAAATGTAAAATAAAATAAATTATTCTTGATGTCACTCATGTTCAGTCATACTCCTACGGAGTGGAATGGAGGTTTGACCAATGTAAAATGCAGAACACGAGCAAGTGGCCAAATAAATTACCCAGTCAGTGCTACAATTAGCAAAAAATTTTATATAATGAATCTTACTAGTATTTTAGCTGGAAAACTGTTTGGACTTGAACATAAATTTGCAAAATGAGCAATGCCCGTAAGGAAAAGAGCCAACCAACCTGTCCCCGGTGAGTGTTAATTGTTGACCAGATGGTGTAAGACCTCTCCACTGTTTATAGTGGCTAAAGTGGGAACCCAAAGTCTGACCCCAACGATAAGAAAACATGCATCTAGATGGTAAGACCTCAGACAATACATCATTAGCTAGTAGAATATTCTAATGTCAATCCGCAATATCCTTAAGGATATTAGTATACCGCCCAACAGTAGTGACTAATCTAATAATAGAAGAATCTTGGTGAGGTCTGTCCTTATACTCCAATAGATCCACCCTGTCTTGTGTTGCAGCCCAGTTACTGGCAGACATAACATCATCACACTGATAACCCCTAACTTGAAATTTTTGAATAAGGTCCTTTTGGTAATAATCATAGGTAATGTCTGAGGAGCATATACGCCTGACATGTAAGAATTGCGATTTTGGTATGTTTTTAACAATGTGACGTGGATGGAGGCTGGCGGCATGTAGTAAGCTAGTGTATTCCGGATGTTTACAGAAAACCTGACTCCTAAGGGTACCATCCAAATTCCTGGTTTATGGTGCCCTCCAAAAAATTTATCTGTTTAACATCACAATTAACTGTTAATTCAATACCTCATTTGTTGTCATTGAGATATTGAGCAAATTCCTGTAGATAAACCCCATCAGCTCGCCAAACCATCCAACAATCATCCACATATTGCCTCCATATATCAATCTCACCCAAAAGATGTTATGATTGATGTCATAAATCCTCTAAAAAAACAATAAATAGGTCTGCATAAATGGGGGCAAAAGATGCCCCCCCATAGCGGTCCCTTTAACCTGGCATTAGCATTCCTCATGAAAATAAAATACATTCTTGGTCTGGACTTGTTCTGCAAGACATACTAAAAGGGTATTAAATCCAGGAGGATATAATTCCGCCTTGTTCAACCAGTACTGCAGTACCTCCAAACCAGCCCAATGGGATATGTTGGTATAGAGGGCCGTAACATCCAAAGTGCATAACAGCCACTCAGGATCCAATTGTGTATCCGAAGTTATTTTGAGAAACTGTGTGGTATCTTGGATTTTTATGAGTCTTAGGTAATAAGTATAAATATTGCCATTGAGGATCTGCCACTGTTAAATGATACAAATCAGAATTAGTCATGATACCTTCCTCCACAGCATTTTGTAAAAACCCATCAGTTTCTTGCTTAAATCTAGTAGTAGGATCCAAAGGCATATGCGTATAAAACCTAGCATCAAGTAATTGTTTTTGGGCTGCAGCAAAATAGGCAGCCCAATCCATCACTACCACTGCCCCACCCTTGTCAGCCGGAAGGGTAACAATATTCTTATTATTCCTTAAATTGATAAGTTCTTGCTGTTCTGTCTGGGATAAATTATGTGGTAACATTTTTGATTCACTCATCCTGAAATGTAAGTCTTTAAGAACACAGTCCTGAAAGGTAGAAACATGTTTATTCATGACATATAGGTGGATTTATGGAACCGAAATTCAGTAGATCTTTGAGACCCATCATCATTACCAAAATGTAATTTAAAATTAAGCAGGTGGCAAAAGGCAATAACATCATTACTCCCACAAAGTAACCAGGGACATAGTTAAGATCTTTATTCAAAAGCCGTTTCTGAATATCAGTCAGTTCTACAGCAGAAATGTTATGCACATTACATAAATCATTTACCGAGGTATCATAACCTTGAGCAAAATTTTGATATTGTCTGTTTTTCCTATGTTTTCTTCCACCCCTATGCCTACAGGGTTATTAATACTTCGTTTCTTGGGCACAGGGGAGCCCTGAGTGTGACAAAGTTCTACATCAGTGGCTTAAGATTATTCATCACCTGAAGTCCCACTGTGACCACTCTGAGATTTTTTAAGGCTAGACCTATATGTCTACCTCACATAAAAGGAAAAGACAGTTTCATAACTTACAGACTTGACACTCTTATGGGATACAAAAGGCTTGCCCCTCTGATAATCCCCCATATCCTTGTTAAATTTCTGGATTTTTTTATCCTTCAGTTGTTTCTCCAACATAAGTAATTCTTTAGTTAGCTGATTAAAGCACGTAAGATAATATTTCACCTCATCACAAATGGATCTCACCTCTAATATATTTTTTCAATCATCCGTTCATAATAAGAGATAAGAATATTTACAAAACCCATGGATGCTTTTTGTTGGGGCTTAACCCACTCTTCAGCCAAAGTGTCATCTATTAGGTTAACTAATAGCTGAATGTGTATCTTAAGTCCTCTCATGGTAATACCCTTAGTTTGATAGGCTTTAAAAAGTTTGAGGCGCCAAACATTTGTTCTTAACATTTTCATAATTTTAGTTAGTCTAATAAAACATTGGGTACACAAACTGGCTGAATCAGTAGACCCTGCATTCCCCATATCTGTAGAGGAAGGACCTAAGCCAAAGGCTTGTAAATAATTTTTTATCAGCTGAAAGACCCTGGAATATAGTAATCAGATCCATAACAATGTAAGGTTACAATAATAGAAAAAGTACAATTAAGTATTGCACCAAAGGAAACAGTAAAACACAAAGTCACTAATCTGTAGAATCTTTAAGCTGAAATATATCAAAAATAATATTGACAATTATAGGAACAAAAATCCTAACATCAAGAACCATGCAAAATATGAAAACCAACCAAATTGGCATATAAGGCAAACTCATATTTACACTAATAATAATCAGCTATGATATGTCCTGAAGAAACTGAATACCCTAATTATCAACTGTAAAATGCAGTCTTAATCATCCAGAAATATTGCAAAAGTAGTATTGGTAATAAACAAAGGACATCGAGAAATCATCCAAGATTGTTAAATATCAAAGCCAGTACCCCAAAGCTAAATATTACATCAAAAATAAGAAACAATAATAGTAATGAACGCTTTGAAGGGTTAGATTCACAATAACTTAATTTTTGGCAATACATACACCAAATAGTTAAATAAAAATAATCTTGAATAAGACGCCAACATGGCGACTACAATCAAGTCCAAAATATTGCAAAACGAAACAGTCAATAATGTGAATGGACTACCAATGCGAAATTCTCACCACACAAGGGTCGAAAAGTAGTGTATATAGAGAACACCACCTTCAGTCCCATATATTATGGACCGGAACAGTCAGTGATGAAAAAAGACTGCAGAAGAAAAATTCTCGCCAGATAAAAGTCAGAGTAATATATATTAATACCGCACCACCATCACTCCAACAAAAGTGCAGTAACAAAGTCCAATCCAACCCTTTCTACCAAAATGCTGGCAATGTTCAATGTAGTGGGTAGAGGTTAGATAATTAACAAGAAAACAGCAGGCCAAAAAATCATTTGAAAACTTAAATAATTGCCATGCGTATAATCCCATTCTTCAAATATAATTCGCTCCCACTGAAAACACTCCAAAGAACAAATGTAAAGTGTAAAAAAAATAAATAAACATTCAGTTATTCACCATAGAATAGAAGACACGTGGCGACCATGAAAAATCTTAGTCCCGCTCTTAGAAAATATTTCCCTGATATAAAAACACTGCTGCATCCAAGTAACAACCTGAAGAAGCAGCACTCAATATATAAATGCTGATAAGGCTGTAAACAGCAATCAGGTCAGCAATACCAACAAATACAGATACCCAAAATGTGATTCAGCCACAGATGTAAAAATGCTCAGTCAGAGCTACCACTCAAGGCTTTGCACCTGCCGTACGTGCATAGCTATTCCTGTGGATTGTAATTAATGACCCATGACTGAGTTTACCCAAACAGTTAAACAGTGGCCCTATTTAAACAGTTTCTGTTTTTACACTGAGAGCTGGAATTATACTGTTGATGAGTGTGCAGCTATTTTGGAAGTCCAGCCTTGTAGCAGACCTTGACGGACCCACAGGTGGATGGTACCTGTGACTGAACTGTTACATCCTAACATGCTGCCAAACATTGATGGACTACCTGGTGTTGCAAATATGGCTGTTGGCCACCATCCCCCACTGTCCTGTCAGTGATCCATTAAAAGATCAACCTAGCTTGTTAGTCACCAGTGTGTTACTCCACTGTTAGATATACTGGATAGTAGTTACCATTATAGGCCAGATGCTACATAAACGTCTGTCTTGTTTCCTAGCAGTCAGTGCTGTAGGTAGGGTGGGGCGAATGGAGTGCCTGCCCCGTTTGCCAATCTGTAAATGGCAGAAACTAAAAAAAAAAAAAAAAAGGTAAACAGCTTGCAAGTTCTCATTAAATGATTACAGATACTTATAGATGGGTTGTAAACTGTCAGAATGAGTTTTTAGAGATAACATACATTAAAAAAAAATTTGACGCTGGAGCGTTTACAGGCTGCCCATAAGCAGCGATCATGATAACTTGTACAGGTTGTAAATTGTCTGCCTTTTAGAAGGTAATTAAATAGTGTTTAATAAACAGAGCAGTTTGGCAGTGATTGCTTGCTGACAAATTGTAAATTCAAATATTTCTTAAAAAGAAAGTTTGCTAGTTTGCAAGTGTTTCTTCTGTGATCACAGGTGTGCGCGCACAAACACACACGCACACACACACGCATATATATATATATATATATATATATATATATATATATATTTTATTTATATATATATATATATATATATATATGTACGTATGCATGCATACACACACACACACACACACATATATATATATATATATATATATATATATATATATGTGTGTGTGTGTATATATGTGTGTGTGTGTGTGTGTATATATATATATATATATATATATATATATATATCTATATAAAAATGAGGAGGGGGGGTTGCCAAATGATTGTGTTGCTCAGAGCACCAAATTCCCATGCTACACCTCTACCTTAGTCTTAGGCACTTTATCTCTTGCAAAGAAAAAAAAAAAAAAGCTCCACAATGGACCGTGTACATCACTTGGAGATTTAGTTTAGGCCTCTAAGATTCATGGAGATTCAGGCGAACATACATGAGAAATATTTGTATTGGAGGTGGTGTGTTAACTAGTACTTACTGTAATTACAGTTTTGTACTATAACAGAAGCAGAACACGTCAAGCTTAAAGCCTTGCTCTAAAAGGTAAAATCACTGTCGTACTGTATTCCTCTCACTGATTATTTATTTATTTATTTATTTATTTTATTTATTTACATTTGTTGACTGGGAGTATCCGACTGGACGTAGGTACATTTTCAGTGGAGGCCCAGGGAGAAAAGCTCCACAGTTAAAATAAACAGACAATAGTTACATTGGATTACATAGCGATTAACAATTTAACATCGCAATTACTTACAACATATTTACAGATGAAGAACATAGTACATCAGTAGACAACTAGAATATTTGTCTGTGAAGTACATAACAGACATCAACAAATGTTACAATAAGACGTTCCTGCTGTACTAGGTTTAGATCAGGAAGAACTGTTAAACAGAAGCTGCAGATAAAGCATAACATCTTGTTCAGGTGAGATAAATGAACCTGTACTTAAATTGGCCAGAATTGGTGGGCAATGGCCTATTTATGCCCTTCAGACCTAGCAGAGGGTTGCCAGTCTGAGAGCTGGCAAGATGCTTAAGAGATTGATATTCTGGAATAATTATTACGGAATGGCTGTAAGAAAGGAGGCCTGTCTGTTACCTGATGTGGTGGTAACTCACATCTTTTATTTACTCATTGTGGTTCACCTGCTCATTGCTGGTGGTCATCCCTTCAGCTCAGATAATCACACAGCTATTTGTTTTTAAATTTGTGCTCACTGTCTTCTCGCTTCACATTAGACTAGCTGTCAGAGTGTTTTCAGAAAATATGAGCACACTTTTCTACATTTTCTCCCATAGGCTGTGCGTTCTCAAAGGCTTCTTCCTCTGAAGCTCAAGGTATGCGGGTGCATGAAAGGACTTTTCCATGTCTTAGATTGTCCTTGATTTTGTAACGTTTGATACTGGAAAAAGAAAATGCAGTCACTCAGACATTGCAGATGCAGAGTAGTATCACTGAAACACATTGTGCTTAGAAGCTGCTTGTTGTTGACATTCCCTTTTAGGTTTAATTTGTGTCACTTTATCTCCTTCCTGTACACCTTACAGCTTATGCATGTATGAATTGTGTATCCCTGCCATTCCCTCTCCTTGCACTATAAACAGTTTGCGTTTGTGCACTTATGATAATGAAAGTGACCTCTGGTTGCAGTGCTGGCTGTACTGTTCAGTATTCCTGTATTTGCCACTAACTGATAAGAATGGTATAGAGCTGCTATGCTCTTCTAAGCCTTCCTTGTCATTGTCCACCAGTAGGCAGCTGCTCCATTCTATTTCAGCAGAAGGAGAAACACAGTGCTTTACAACTTAACGTCTGATATTAGAGTCCTTAATAGATTGCAGTAAATGCGGTCTTTTAATTCCATTCTTTTTCCTCCATTTAATTTGGATGTTTTTCATTTGAGTGCCTTTTGAAAATATGTACGTTGGAGTTCTATTTTCCTTGTAGGTTAGCTTGAAAGACTGATTTCAACAGAAGTACTGCTTTACGTAATAGCTTAGATGTGATGTTGCATAAGGATGTAATAAAAGTTACTTGATAGCTAAGTGCCTTTAACAAGCTGTGCACAATTTACTGTTAAAATGTAAATCACAGAAATATCCTGTTTTTCTTTTTGTGTTGTTACAATCTAGATCCTTTGACTTGATTGTTTTCCCTAATGGTGAGGTGAAAGTGGCTTTGCTGTTACAGAACAATACCATTGAATCTTACACACTGAGCACAACTATGCCGAGCTCTGACTGCACCAAAACAGCCAGGATCACCATTGGAGGACATCGCAATGATGTCAGGACGCTTGCTTTCAGCTCAGACAACATCGCTATACTGTCTGCTTCTTCAGAGACTGTCAAGATATGGAACAGGTTTGAAGCTTTTTCCTTTCAGCGTTCTTTTTTTTGCTTATTTTTGTAATCTGTGTAATATGTTGTGCAACTTCTTTTTTTTTCAATGAATCCCCATGGGACAGTTTGATGAAATACAGGTCAAAATCTCAAAAAGAATTTCTTGGCAGTGTAAAATTGTTGGTGGTCTTCACTGTCATCCTCTGCACTGTAGATTTCTTGACTTTTAGAAGAACCTTTAAATTTCAAATAACTTTAATATGCTCATGGCTACGACAGGATTCATAGCAAGAGACTACTAAAAGCAGATTCTGAAGCATGCTCATAAACTGAAATTGTTTTGGTTGTGTTTTGTTAGTTCCTTAGCTTTGTAGGGTCTACAATTTTTCTTAAGTATTCTGTTGTATTCATACTACAGCTGGCATGTGTGTCTATCATTTTATCTTCAAACCAGCACCAGTCAGGAGTGGAACACAGACTGAGCAGCCTTTAGAGAAGAACACATTTCTGTGCGGTTTCTTTACTGTTTTTTTTTTTTGTTTTGTTTTTTTTTTGTGCTGCATGGAGTTCATAGAGGAGTCTGCCTAAAATTCTTTTGTGGGTTATCTTATGAATTACAGCCTTATGACAGCATAATAGCATTGAGAAATGTTGGGTTTATAAACCCAGTGTTTAAGATGAGGTGAGTACTGGTTTGCTCTGTTTACTAGTTTTTTAAGAAATTATTTTATGAACATTTTTTTTATTACATCCAAAGCCATTATGCAAGTAGTTTTAAAAAAAAAGCTAACATGAACATTGTAAGTATGTGTACTAATTAGATTTGCACTGCCCTAATATCTCTGTAAGGTGGACAGTACCACATAAGAAACCTGCTAGCCTCTAGTCTTCCATGCAGGTTAGAAAAATATTGCCACTGTGTACTGCGCATTGTACCACAGGACATCTCAGTGGTACAGTAGCTGGCAGTACTGTCTCCCCTGTTCCATGATCTGAGGTTCACTTCTAGCCTGTGGTTTCCACCTTGATAGAGTGTGCATGTTATCACATGTACCAGTGGGCTTCCTCTGTGTATTGTTTGCTTCCTGTCTCCTATAGACCTGCTGCAAAGCTTGACTATCTTTTATAGTATTAACTCAAACTCATCAGTGATAACGTGTGCACCAAAAAAAAGAAACTAATAAATCTACATATATGCACACTGAAGTAGTGTCCCAGGTAAAAAAAAAAAAAAAAAAAAGTACTGAGAAGCATATAGCGTATTAGGTTTAGTGCTTTTGTCTTCAATGTCTGTAAAGACTTCATCAAAACCTAATACACCTTGTAAGACCTCTTCAAATTATCACTTGATTAAGACTTATACTTTCACTAGAGATATTGTTAATCAAGGCTTCAGGATAGCCTCTGTCTAAAACATTTCTTCCAATTTACGTATTTCCTACATAAAGACAATATCATAACATGTGAGTCTCAATATGCTCACCACCTGCCCGTTAAATTATTCTTTGGCAAAAAGGGTGGGAGCTATTAAAATGTAAAAAAGCTGTTGCTATAAGTAGGCTTACAATATAGTCAAGATTCAAAATATTCCTTTATTCATTCCTATAAATAAACATATCCAAAAAGCTAATACCAACATCGGAAAAAGAATATGCGAAGGTCAAAAACTCATTTGTTTAATATAACTTCATACAGTTGTAATGATCCAGTCCATAGTTAAAAAAAAAAATAAAAAAAAAAAATATATATATATATATATCATCCAAGAACCAAGCATAAATTGACCAATTGCCACTGTATTTCTTAAAAATAAAACTGCTTTTCTTAGCAACATAATACTAAATTTGCAAAAATGGGGGCACAAACAGCCGTATTGCTAGTCCACTTGTTTGCTTGTAGTACACACCTTTATAAAATATGAAATTATTATTTAGCACTGTTTCCGTGAATTGTTACACAATGTTCAACGTACCAGCTGTTCATACCTCAAATTGAAATGTAATATTGCAAAACCAGTCACTGCCCATTTTTTTGGCATCACAAAAAATAAATTCTGTATATCAGTTGTGACAAAAAATGCACCTAAATTAAAATGTAGCTGTCTCATAACTTCAGGGAAATTCCAAGAATCCCTGAGTAGATGTGTCATTTTCAAATAAAGATTTTTTAACTTATAATCAATATACTGTGTGCTAAAGAGTCTGTTTTTGAACCGGCCACAAATACATTTGACCTTAAAGGAGGGTCAGTTATGTTTGAGTGGGTCCCCTTCAGAAGATCAGCTTTTCAGAAACTTCATATGACTGAGATCATACGATTTTCTTTCTGAAAAGTATTTCTGTTGAGATAGTGGTAATAGCGGGATTGGGGAATTTATTATTTTCCCCACTGTAGTGCAGCCTGGGAGTTAGTGTATATAATCAGCAAGGGTGTGTGGGGGTGCAGGGAGTCTTACTGCCTGCAAAAACACAGAGTTTGTTGGTGATTTGGTTTCATAGTTACAGAACTTCCATCGTATGGTCTCAACAATATGAAGTTTGACATTTTGTAATGTTGATGTTATGACAGGAATCCATCTAAGCAGATGTTTGGTATACAAGTATCACTGGGATAACTGGTTTCTTCACATGAAATAAGCTGAACTCCTTATCTGTCAACATGTTAATGTGTAAATCAAATAAAAATAAATGTATAGATCTATCTGCAATGTTAATCTTAAAGAAAGTTGAGGAAAGTGTTCACCGTCCATCAATAGGTTTATCATTCTACTGGAGTAGCCCACCTAGTCCATAATTACTAGTCCTCCTCCTTTGTCAGGTTTCATCAGTCTTGTTTTGTCCAGAGTAATCTCCTTAATCGGCCCTCTTCCAATCTGTATTAGGTTGAAAAAGTTTTACATAGGACCCTCCTTCCATAAGATACTTAGGTCTTTTTCACATGGCTTTTCAAAAGTAGGTAATGTTTGGGTGTAAGGGAGAATTAACACAGCTCCTGTCTATATAACCCATACATTCTTAAATTTTCATTACTGTTGTACTGATAAATTAATCCTAAATTAAACTTGCACAAAATTAGTTTCAACTCGAGAATCGTAACATCTAAAATAATTTTTGTGGCTGGTAAAAATGTAAAACCTTTCTCAAAAATATTAAAATTTTCTTCTGTTATGTGATGCTGATTAAAGTTGCACACTTTAAAGTTGTTCAGCTTCTAGATTTTTATTGTACCTTGATCACTTATCTGCTTCTGGCTGTCTGATATCTCTTCTCTAGAGAAGCACCCAGTTTGTGCCTTGTTGTTGTCCATTCCTGTTCCGCTTATGATGTGCAAGCCTCTCAGTTCTCCGCACCACCACATTTCCTAAAAGGGTCTTATGAGATGCATCTAACACAGTATCATTAGAATTAATAAAGGACTTGTTAATGTTTTTTTCTTTTGCCCCTTCTTATCTGTTGCAAATAGATATAATTGTTTGTTTTTATACCCGGGATCATAGTCAGTATAATCCCTAATAAGTTTCTTTTCTTTCTTTCCTCTTATCTCAGTACATTTGTGATCAATTTTGTTAAAAATGCTCTCATAATTTGACTTGCAGTGATCAAACAACAAAACTACTGTTATTGTCAAAATAATACACTTCATTTAACGCAACCATTTGCCTTTCATTGTTTTTCACGAATACCCTCTTAAAGGCACATCCCTAAGTGTCAAAAAACTCAGTTCATGATGCAACAGGGATCCTTCCTTCTTACCATTTGGAAAACACCATAAATGTAATGCTATAGGGATGTGATTCCTGGAAATACTTTCCTTAAAGAAGTAATTTTCCATCTGTCAACTGTTTTAAACATTAACATTTTGACCTCCAAAATCTTAACTTGTTACTTAAATGACTCAAGTTTAATGTTAATCAGGGACCTAGCATTGGAGGGACAAAAATGTGGGATGTGTAACAAAAAAAAAAAAAAAAATCTCTTTATTAATTACAAATGTCATGGCAATCCGGAAGATGTGGTCTGCTTAACTTGTTCGTCTTCTTGTCTTACATTCTATATCCTAAGAATGGAAAACTTTTAAGAACATGAATATACCAGCATCATTACAGTACAAATACAAAAGATG